>NC_135810.1:44044573-44348378 GCF_964213995.1 Mustelus asterias
ACTCATATTTTCAAGGACTGAGAGTATATGATTAGGTGTGAAAACTCGCCCGACAAACAGATCAGGAATCTCCCGTTTTCACACTCGCTGGACACTAGCTGGAAATCTCTTAAAATTCCATCCTATCAGTTTACTCCAAAATGATACTTGATTCAATACCATTGAATATTTTATACACACTTCAGTGAGGTAGATCCTTTAAATTTCACAAGGACTAATAGGAACTGTATGACTAATTAATGTGTTGCGCATAGCTTCACTATGTCTTGTGTATTGTATTATAACCCAAGTCCTGAAAGCAGTGTAACTTCAGTTAATTTCTAAAAATTAGTTTCAAAGGCACTTAAAATATTTTGCAAATTAGAAGTTAAAATACCTGATTTTGTGCAGACAATAAGCTGCAATGGTGTTCTTCAGCAGTGCTAGGCATGTACTTCCAATATCCACTAACACGTCTCTCCAAATTCCCTAAACGCTAAGAAATCAAATTGAAGTCTGAGTTTGCTAAGTAGACACTCCAGTGGAACTGCTTATCTGTTGTTCCACAGCAAACTAAGAAAAATGGACTGTGTTAATCTTTTCAGAAGTGCCAAATGTTGTCAGCTTTTTGCAGAATAGACAATGTTTACTTTTTAATGTCACAAAGTTACCTGCACTGTCTGTGGCCTCCTACCCTACAAGACAGCACAGTTGAAAATTCCATTTTTTAAAAATTGGCAGCAAATGTGCTGACAATGGTGATTACACCATATGAACCGAGCAGATATGGGCATTGCACCAAAAGGAGGATACATTTGTCTCTTGAACGAGTACTGTGTAGGCTTACCGGAATGATATCTGAACTGCATGTGTTAAGCTATGAGGAGTGATTGCAAGAACTATGGTTATATTCCATGGAATTCAGAGGCGTGATTCTCTCAAATTGGGACTAAGTGCCCATGCCTATGGGAAAACCAGAGTATTTACTGGTGGCATTGGCAGTGTCTGTCAGGTGGGATTCACCCACTTGAAAGATGCAAATTAATGCATCCCAAGAAACCCACCGGCCAGCCTGGCTTTTCAGAGACCAGGGCACTCTCTCTCCAAAAACAGAAATGGTGACACCCCCCACCCCACCTCACTGACTAAAGGAGAACCACCAACCACTTTGCCGGCAAAACAGGGCCAGTACGATAGGAGGAGGGGAAAAACAGGGCACATTCCTTGCTTTTCGCCTCTTGCCTTGATCTTACCATCTTGCCAGGCCAAAAGACAGGCAGGATAAGGTCAATAGATCACGCCCTTAGTGTGAGATGGGCTTGGAAGGAATGCCACAGCCATACCATCTATTTGGGCAGACATTGTGTAATTAAAACTGAACTCAACAATCCAGTCATCAAAACCATAGGTTTAATGACCTCAGATTCAGAAACATCTAAATTGCCATGATATAGTGACTGTGGCGTCCTTGAATGGCATATTAGTGAATAGGCTAGCGATGCTGAATGAGCATATAAGAGACAGCATTGCTATCAATATGCAGGCTGCATATAGTCTTTGTGTAGGTGAAGGAATCCTTCACCGTGTATGAAGAAAACTCACTCTGAATTGGTTGCAGCAATTTATTCAATCATTTGGCCAATTCATGGTGTGCAGAACCAGTCATGGATAAGTTAGAGAGTAATGGGGGGGCAATCACTTTAGTACATCTTTGGTAGCCCATTCATATGGGGATGTAGTGAAACATGAGGATGAATCCTATCATGTTCATCACAGGGCAGCTCATTATCCTTACACAAATCTAACAGACATTTTTGTAACTTGCTTTCAAGCAGGGCTGTGCAATCATACTTGGATGAAAATCCAATTGATACAGATTTGGACTCTGCCTTAAGAATAGTGTGCATTTTATCAATGTATTCACACTTGTTAAAGCTGACTATTCCTGTCCCTTTGGCAGGCTTGAAAATATTTATGTCTCGATTGTCCTTGAGACCTTAAAAAGCCACCAAGGGTATCCACAAAAGACGTGAACTAGATCAGCTTGGCACATTTTCAAGGGGTCAGTACTTTCTTTGGAAATTGATTTGTGACAGGATAGCTGAGAATAGTGGAGTTCAAACTATGCAAATACCTCTTCCTGTTTGATGTGGGATTTATGAACATCAAAATTGAAGCCTTGCTTTCAGACAGTGCATGATCAGACAGATCATGGCCTTATTGGTAATCTTGTAAATAGGGCCTGAGCCACATGCTCACTGTGCAAGCTTGAAGTCAAAGCAGGACACAACAAAGCTATCCAGCAAGATAATTGATATCCCTGTCAGATCATCGCTCACTATGTATTGCGCATACTCATGAATAGACCTAAAGCCAGCGCTTTCAGACCTGAAAAATAAGAAAGTATGAACATACAAATTAGGAGCATGAATAGACCACTTGGCTCCTCGAACCTGCTCTGCCATTCAATAAAATCATGGCTGATCTGATTGTGGCTTCAACCCCACATACCTGCCTACCCCTGACAACCTTTCACTCCCTTGTTAATCAAGAATCTCTCTAGCTCTACTGTAAAAATCTTCAAAGATGTTGCTTGCATTGAATTTTGAGGAGAGACTTATGACCACCTGAAAGAAAAAATTATATTAATCTCTGTCTTAAATGAATGACTTCTTATTTTTAAATAGTGACCCCCCCAGTTCTGGATTTTTTGACAAGAGGATTCATCCTCTTGCAATCCACCCTGTCAATACACCTCAGGATCGTTAAAGGTTTCAATCAAGTCACCTCATACTCTTCTAAACTCTGGTGGATACAAACCTAACCTCTCCAACCTTTCCTCACAAGACAACATGTCTATTCCTGGTATTTCGCCAATGCCTGTACAACTGAAACATAAACCTCTTTACTTTTGTGATCAGTTCCCCCAACAATAAACAATAACATTCTATTAGCCTTCTGAATTATTTGCTATCTCTGTATACTAGTCTTTTGTGATTCATGCATTAGGACACCCAGGCCCATCTGCGGCTCAGACCTCTCCAATCTCTCACCATTTAGATGAGAAACTTGTCTTTTAGTCTTCCTGCCAACATGGACAATTTTATATATTCCCACATATTCTCCACTTGCCAGATTTCTTCCCACTCACGGCCTCTTCACAATTTACTTTCTTACCTATCTTTGTATTATCAGCAAATTTATCAACAATACCCTCAGCACCTTCATTCGGGTCATTTAGATAAATTGTAAGAAGTTGAGGCCCCAGCACTGATCCCTGTGGCATGCTACTCATTACATCCTGACAAACAAGTCTCTGTGTCTCTGTTTCCTGTTATCTAGCCAATCTCAATCCATGCCCATATGTTAGCCCTACACCATGAGCTTTTATTTTCAGCAGTAGTCTCTAATGTGGCACTTATCAAATGTCTTCTGGAAAATTAAATACGTTCACTGGTCCAGTCCCCCTTTATCCACAGAATATGTGACTCCTTCAAAGGACTTCAATAAATTGGTTGAACATGATTTTCTTTTCACAAAACCATATTGACTCTGCCTGAAAGCCTTGAATTTTTCCAAGTGCTCTGCTATAACATATTTAATAATGGCTTCTAACATTTTCCCTCAGACAGTTACTAGGCTAACAGGCCTGAAGTTTCCTTTTTTTTTCTCTCCCTCCCTTCTTAGAAACTAATGGAACCTTCCCCAAATCTGGAGAATTTTGGAAAATTAAAACCAATGCATCAACTATGTTATTAGTCACTTCTTTCAAAACCTTAGGGTGAAGTCCATTTGGACCTTGACCCGACCTATCTCAAAACTCTAAGCAGCTAGCGAAGCTAGCCAGTTCATGCTTCTACTATGCAATAGCCACATGAGTGGTAGTTCCCACTAACAGGATTCTGCCTTCAAGCCAAAAAGATGTTTTACTTACCACATAAATGAGTAATGTGTTATTGAATTACAGTGCCAGTGTGATGCCAGGTATATCGGCCATACACCCCAACAATTGTCTGATTATATCAAAAGCACATTCCTTCTGGATGTTTTTCATTTTGTAATGAAAATTCCCATGTTTGTTGATGCTTATAAATGCAATGAAAGATGGTGAATTATCACCCCAAGTATTTGTGAAGATGGTGCAGAGGAATAAACCTACTAAAATGCAGTTGACATCTGCAAAATACCTGATTTATATGTGCAGGACAGATAGAATCCGGATGGATGATAACATATTAAACCATTGCTTCTTAATGAACTAGTTAATAAACTATTTTAAAATCACTTGTAAGCTGTATCCCTTTTTTGGGTATTCTGTGAACCCAGGACCAGAATCTGACAGATTGGCAGACTTTTGCTAACCAAAGGTATTAAGTGTTACATGGCAAAGACAGGTATATGGTGTTATGTTGCAGATTAACCATGATCTCATTTTAGAAGCTTGAGGGGGTAAATAGCCTACTTTTGTTCCTCAGTTCCTATATGGTGGAGTAACAAAGAATTTATATTTAAAGAAAATGATAAGAATCATGTGAAAAATACAAACTATATAAATAATAATGTAGGCCTGGGCAGAAGTACCAGTTAGCAGTCGGAGAGATCTGCTTAGAATCCAATGGTGTAAAGAACTGTTGATGTTCATTCTCAGCTTTAACTGTGTATTATGGTTTCTCTGCTGCCTGATCCAAGCTTTTTACATCTCATATACATTATAGACATGGCGATTGTCAGTTCTGTCCCTCACAGAAATAGACAGCAAAAAAAAATTGCAGTCATCAGAATTATTATACAGGAAAAATATGAACCTATACTTTAAATTTAAGCAACTGAAAATGCATTTTAATTATTTAATTGTTTTAAATACTGATCATTTCGTTCTGTCACTGCTAAAATCCTTGAATAGGGATTTGAAGAATGCGTCAGAATTGGTAGATTAGAACCCAAAGAACAAAAGGTAGCAACAATGGATTAAGGATCACACAAGCACAAAAATGGTACAGCTCTCAGGAAGAGTTGGGGCTGCCTAATGTATGGGACTTGAGCCCAAAACTAACTCTGAGCTTTATAGTTGTGTTTGAATATCAATAGATTAAGGATGAAAGTGGTAAATTGAGTAAGCAGAAGTTTACTTGGAGCAGCAAAGGTTCCTTGACCCTGAACTACTCGACCACTTCAGATAAGGTGACTTACTGGCCTACACTGAAGAGATTGGAGTGGATAATAATGTTGGTTAGGACATAAGGAGAAATTGTTCTATTTCAATACTTCGCGCAAGGTAATATGCCGAGGAAGTCATAAATCACAATGGTGATTAATTGAATGATGGTTATAACTATATACAGACATGCTCAATACAGATACAGGTCTAGTCCCACCGACTCCCAGGCTCACTCTGCAGATTCCACCTATTCAGACCCATGCCCTAACACCAGATAGGCTGATATTTGCACACTCCATTCTGATAGGCCTCCAGGAGGGTCATGTGACATAAAAACGATTGCCCCTTAATGGGACCATGCTATCACATTCCTCCCCAGTTAAGCGCCCTTACAATCATTCAAAAAAAGCCTCTTATATACAATTATGTACAGTCAAAATAGAATCTCCAAAAGAGGGCCATTTGGCAAAGTTCATAAAGCCAATCAATCTGGGGACTTTCAGACTCATGTGAAGCATCACAACTCTGCTACTGGGTTCTCAAACCTGGAAGTATCAGAGTCTACACAAGGGTAGGTGGGTTGACAGATCTGACATTGAGCTAGGGATAATGCCCTCTTCCTCTGCTTCCGCTGATTGACGAGATTCTCCTTGGGAAGCATTAGGTTCTGCGAGTGCTGACTCAGCTTCTGGCACTTCCAGAGGACTGGCAGTGAGGGCTGCAGCTTCCCGCCATCTTATGTGATCTATGTGCTTTCACACTTTGTGGCCCCGTAGGGCGATGATATATGATACTGGATCAGACGTGCAATTATCTTCCTGGGTACACCAGGTGCACCTACCTCCCCCCACCCCCACCGCCACCCTTGCAAAGTTTTGAACAAAAACTAAGTCATTCACTTCAAATCACCTGTCTCCCTTAATTGAGGCATGGTACTCCTTCCATGAGGCTTGCTTTGCCTGCACCCACCCCACCAGATTTGGGAAAATGAGGTCAAGAAGGGTTCTAACCCATTAACAATCTGGCTGGTATAACCCCTGTGCTAGCATGAAGTGTTGTATTATATGAGAGCAGAAAATTGGATTGACAGTGGTCTGTTGGATTGTTTCCACATTGATGCTCTGAAGGATTGCACTGCCCTTTTTGTCAACCCATTGGAAGCAGGGTGGTATGCGGCCATTTGTATGTATAGGATAGCATTAACCTTGACAAAGTGTTGAAACTCTTCAGTTGTGAAAATGGTGTCATTGTCAGAAACGATTACCTCTGGTATGCCATGTATTGTGAAAATTTGTCACAGCTTGTCTATGGTGGCCGACAAGATCATTGAATGCATGATCTGAACGTCAAGTCATTTTGCATGGGCAAAAACTACGATGAAAGGGTCAACAAAGCCAATGTGGAGTTTCATCCAAGGGTCATCACAAAGGGATATTACAGATCAGCTGACATAGTGAACATTCACAAGGAAGGAACATCCTCCTGAGAGAGCTGCTTTATGATGCTGCTTCCTTCTTGATTTTATCATGTTCCTCTGAAGGGATAGTGTGGTAAGGCAAGAGAGTGATCGTCAGCAGAAAGTCGTGAAAAAATTACTTGAGCAGTTGAGCAGAAAGCGCATTAAGTTCATGTAATTTGACTCTCCACATGGCATCACTCGAAAGATCACAGAAATGTAGTATTGGCAGCACTGCCTGATTGCTTAATATTAATGTTTATCCAAGTGCTGGGAAACATGCCTGCATAACAATTGGCATTATCTAGCTTATTTTCAGTAACTAACTACCATCCTGCCGAGAGATGTGAATAATGCACAAGTGTTAAATAATGTTTCATTACAGGCACTTTCTTATAAATTCATAAATGCTAAAAATCTCAAGAGGCAGAAGTCTCACAATGATAGGAAGTTCATCATAATCCAGAGACATCTCTACTGTCTCTCCTTCTTTAAAATGCTCTTTCAAATGCACCTCAAAGCAAAGTTTGGGGCCTTTGGATGGAGGATATGATGAAATAAGGAAGAGAGCGTATGATGTCTGTCAGCTGAATTCTTGAAGCAAGAACCAGACCAAATATAATAAGTTAAGAGGGAAAGTGAAGAGGAAAAGAGGACTGACAAAGAGAGAATATGAAAATAGAAGGGCAGTTAACATTAAAAAGGAACACAGGCTGGAATTCTCCCCCAAAAAATCTAAGTCCCAAATTTGCGTGAAAACTGGAGTAAACCACGCTGGTTTTTTTCAGCGTGTTTCCCGAAACGAATCTCCCACACTCTGTGCACTGCAGAGGCCACTAACTAGCGTGATTAGCATTTAAAAACAGGGGGCGGGACCTATTCCCATTGAAGAGGCTGAAATTGACGCGATCAATGAGACCCTGCATATCCGCACATCGCTGGCAGATTGCTAAAAAGACCTCCCAGCATTAAGATCGCTGGCCTCAACTCCCCACAAACATTGCTGGTCTAATCTCTGGCCTCTCAACTCCCTCCCCCCCCCACCACCACCATGGACATTGCTGGCTCTCACCTTCCCCTCCCACAGATAACACTGGCCTCTCAGACAATCTCCCCTATGGACATTGCTCGCTTCTCATGCTCCCCACCCCCCCACAGACATCTCTGGCCTCTCACCCTCCACATCCCCCACGGATGTCGCTGGCCTCTCACCCGTCCCTTTTCCTCCCACGAACATCACTGGCCTCCCCATCCTCCCAATGACCCAGACATCACTCAACTTTCATCCCCACTTACCCGGACATCACTGGCCTCCCCATCCCCCCAATAACCCAGACATCGCTCAACTCCCATCCCCACTTACCTGGACATCACTGCCTCCTCCCCCCACAATTCACCCACACTGCCTCGCACACAAATAGCACAAATGCACACCCCCCTGCCTGTCAGCATTCCCCCTTGTTGAGTGAGAGCCTTGAGCATTACCCTGAAATTCTGCCAGGCTGACCAGGCCCATCTGATGGATGCAGTGGAGGAAAGGCACCAGCTGCTGTTCCCCACTCAGGGTTGTGCCGCAAAGGCATTGTGGGAGGAGGTGGCAGCTGTATTAAATGCCAGCAGCCTGACACCTCGGTCCGGGCAACAGTGTAAGAAGAAACTGTACGACATTCTTCGGGGGGCAAGGGTGAGTGTGCATCCCATTCTGAAACCTGCACGTGTGCTGTACTAACAATGCAAACCATGCTGACACCTGAAGGGCATCCAACAACAGCCCCCCTACCCCCAAGAGCTGCATCCGACCCCTTTCCACCCCCCCATCACCACTCCCCAGTGGTGACATTTCCCCAAAACGGTCAACACAAGGTCCAAAACTCAGGCACACATTGCACCCCAATCATTTCAATATATTCATGCTTTCAATCCCCCTTATGTCCCCACAGGAGAAAAACGCAAACAATTGGTGAGAGAGGGCACAGACTGGTGGCAGTCTATGAGCAGCATGCCCTGGAGCTGGCGGGGGCAGAGTCAATGCCTAGAATGATAACTGACAGCCAAGTCTGCATCCGGCATGCAAGTGTGCATCAGTTTGACCCACTTCATAAGTCTTCTTTGAAGTAACTGCTATGCTGCACAAGCAGCTTTCCCTCCCTTCCCCTAATGTGTGTTCTTTGTTAGTTCTGGACCCTGAGGAACCAGGCCCTTTGGGTGTCTGCACCCTTTTGCTGCTCCCAAACCAACTACCCAGGACACATCAGACAACACCTCGGAGGGAGGCCCGAAAGAATCCTCTGAGGACAGCACAAGTGATTCGGCACAGGCATCAATCACACAACTCACCAACACAGAGACTATCACCATAGTGGGTCGTTTTAGTGATGAGGTTTCTGGGTCACTTACTGGTGAGCACATCACAGCTGCTGATGCAGATTGGGTGGAGGCAGGCACATCCGAGGGCTCGGGCACACGGAAGTCTGTCGGGGACGAGGAATCAGATAGCCCCAAGCCAGATTCTGGGCCTCAGGGTTCATTGATCCTGAAGCTGGTGGAGATGCATCAGAAAACCCGGGGAGTTGCAGAAGGGCTGTCAGCAACCATGCTGCAACTGCAAGGCTGTATAGAGGAGCAAAACAGAGTGCTGTCATGAGAGGTGGTGCCTGGACAGCGTGCGAACCAGGCCAACACTGCAAGGGTGGCATCCACAGTGGAAAGTCTGGATCAGGGATTTTGCCTCATGGGTGGCAGAGTCCAGGCCATCCTGGAGACGCAGCGACCCATGGCAGAGACACAGCGGGCCACAACCGAGGGTGTCACCAGCATCCAAGAAGTACATCGGCCCATGGACATGGATGTCTGGGGCAGGTTGGAGACACTGAAGGCTACGGCTGGGGCTCTCACTGGAATTCTGGAGACACAGCAGGCTGTGACTGTGAGCCTCGATAACTTAGCACAGTCTCAAAGGGCTAATGCTGAGCCTGGCTCGCTCACAGAATGCTGTAGTGCAGAGGGTCCAGAGCTTGGCCCAGTCTCAGAGAGCCAGGACTGAGGGATCACAGACCATGGGACAGATGCATCTTGGCCTCCAGGACTGGCAGAGCCAGGTGGCATCGGCACTTTTCGAGCTCAGTCCAGCTACCCTGTCGTCCCATGGAGTGTGCCCGGGGCTCCTGAGCACCCTGAGAGAGGAGGAGCAGCTAGAGCCCATGCCGAAGCCTGGGCGGATGTCCCGCGGATGTCCCGCGGTTCCGATTCCCTCCTTCTGTACAAAACTCTGGTGCGGCTGCACTTGGAGTAGTGCGTACAGTTCTGGTCGCTGCATTATAGGAAGGATGTGGAAGCATTGGAAAGGGTGCAGAGGAGATTTACCAGGATGTTGCCTGGTATGGTGGGAAGATCTTATGAGGAAAGGCTGAGTGACTTGAGGCTGTTTTCGTTAGAGAGAAGAAGGTTAAGAGGTGACTTAATAGAGGGATACAAGATGATCAGAGGATTAGATCGGGTGGACAGTGAGAGCCTTTTTCCTCGGATAGTGATGGCTAGCACGAGGGGACATAGCTTTAAATTGAGGGGTGATAGATATAGGACAGATGCCAGAAGTAGGTTCTTTACTCAGAGAGTAGTAAGGGCGTGGAATGTTCTGCCTGCAACAGTAGTGGACTCGTCAACATTAAGGGCATTTAAAGGGTCATTGGATAAACATATGGATGATATTGGAATAGTGTAGGTTAGATGGGTTTTAGATTGGTTTCACAGGTCGGCGCAACATTGTGGGCCGAAGGGCCTGTACTGCACTGTAATGTTCTATGTTCTATGTTCCTCACACCGGGGCATTTCAGGGCCAGCTGGATGAACAGGGTGGCACAGAAACAGTGTCATCCGCAAGTCAACTGGAGCCCTCCAGGTCGCGGCCATCCAGGGGATGACCACCAAGGGCATCACAGGCAATGGGGCGTTAAGTATAGAAATTGGCAGAACATTGCGAAATTGGACCACCTTTTAATGGCATGGGACAGATTGGTATGTGGTACAAATGACCTAACTATCCAAAAGAAGCTGTTGACAGAACCCAATTTGGACTTATAAAAAACCATTGAAATAGCCTTATCATTTGAGAATGCAGAAAAAGGGGCTCAGGAACTATAGGGAGCTCAAGCAGTGATGTCTTCCAACTAAAGGGAGGGACAATGTGTAAACAGTCCTCAATGGAGAGGGCTTGTGTCCATCAGGTGTTAAAGTGCCCTTTTCAATATAGAAACTTTATGTCACAACCAGACAGCCAAGGAAAGGCAGTGACGACTCAAGAGTATTCGAGAACACACTCTAGAAAGGTACAGTTGCCAGACATGGATTATTGCAAGCATTGTCAAAGGACGCAGCCAAGGCAAAGTTTCAGGAACAGGCAAAATGCAAGTTACCTAGGAAAAATGCTAAGGCTAGTGCTTGATCGTACCATACAGGTTTGATTTGATTTGATTCATTATTGTCACATGTATTAACATACAGTGAAAAGTATTATTTATTGCATGCTATACAGACAAAGCATACCGTTCATAGAGAATGAAATGAGAGAGTGCAGAATGTAGTGTTACAGTCATAGCTAGGGTGTAGAAAAAGATCAACTTAATGCAAGGTATGTCCATTCAGATGTCTGACGACAGCGGGGAAGAAGCTGTTCTTGAGTCGGTTGGTACGTGACCTCAGACTTTTGTATCTTTTTCCTGACAGAAGAAGGTGGAAGAGAGAATGTCCGGGGTGTGTGGGGTCCTTATATGTTGGCTGCTTTGCCGACGCAGTGGGAAGTGTAGACAGAGTCAATGGATGGGAGGCTGGTTTGCGTGATGGATTGGGCTACATTCACGACATTTTGTAGTTTCTTGCGGTCTTGGGCAGAGCAGGAGCCATACCGAGGTGTGCTACAACCAGAAAGAATGCTTTCCATGATGATCTGTAAAAGTTGGTGAGAGTCGTAACTGACATGCCAAATTTCCTTAGTCTTCTGAGAAAGTAGAGACGTTGGTGGGCTTTCTTAACGATAGTGTCGGCATGGGGGGACCAGGACAGATTGTTGGTGATCTGGACACCTAAAAACTTAAAGTTCTCGACCCTTTCTACTTCGTCCCCGTTGATGTAGACCATGTTCTCCTCTACGCTTCCTGAAGTATTTGTATCCCCTCTTCCAGAGACAGGGATGCTACAACTGATTTGTATAATCACAACAAGAGTTGGCCCAGTAATGGTAAAATTACTGGTGAATGGCCATCCCTTGAAGGTGGGCATGGACACAAGAGCTGCAGTCTCTGTTATTGGAGAACAGATATATAAGCATCTTCAATCTGGCATCTAACTCCTGAGGTTGGAAAATGCAAAGGACAGGCTAGTCACTTACACAGGGGAGCCTTTATAAATACAACTACAATGACACTGTTAACTCACCCCGCTCCACCCCGCCCCCCCCCCCCCCCCCCCCCCCTCCGCCCCCCCCAATCATCCTCTCATGACTTAAGCAACTGGTTGGAGATCTTTAGGCTCAGCATGGGGAGGCTGTATGAAGTTATCAGTAGATACCCTGGAGTTTTCCAAGAGGGCCTGGGAAACTAAATAAACTCACATTCCAACCATTATTTTGTAAATTGAGTTTGTGTCTTTATATGCCCTGTTTGTGAACAGAACTCCCACTCACCTGATGAAGGGGCAGCGCTCCAAAAGATAGTGGCTTGTGCTACCAAATAAACCTGTTGGACTTTAACCTGATGTTGTGAAACGTCTTACTGTGTTTACCCCAGTCCAACGCCGGCATCTCCACAACATAAAAAAGGCCAAGGTCTACATTGACCCCAGTGTTATACCTAAATATTTTAGAGCAAGACCAGTCCCATACTCCATGCTGGAGAAAGTGGAAATTAAACCAGGGTTCCTTGAAAGTTTAGATATAATTAGGCCCATGCACTCTGCAGAATGGTCTGCGCCTGTAGTCTCTGTTCTTAAGCCCAACAAGTCAATTTGTCTTTGTGGGGCTATAAATTAACAGTCAATTTGATAGGTACCCCATGCCCCAAATCATAGATTTGTACACTAAGTTCACAGGCTGCAAGATGCTCTACAAGTTGGACATGAGCCATGCCTATCTTCAACTTGAGTTGGATGAGTTGTCCAGGAAATATGTGATGATCAACACGCATAAGGAACTCTATGAGTATACCTGTGTGCCATTTGGGGTCTCATCAGTATATGTCATTTTCCAAAAGATTAATGGAGAACATCCTTCAAGGTCTCCTTGAAGGCTTCAGAACAGGAACATATGGCCAACTTAGAAGAAGTCTTACAGAGATCTTTTGGAGCAGGAGTTTGCTTAAAGAGGGAGAAATGTGTCTTCCAGGCAATTGAAGTAACTTACTTAGTGGAGGATAAGTTAAAGGCCAACAAGGAAGCACTGACCCCAAGGAATATCATGGAGTTTAAATCCTTGCTGGGATTAGTAAATTATTATGGAAATTTTATCCTGAACTTGACTTCCATGCTGCCCCCCCTTGCACGCTCTGCTACAAAAATACCAGATATGGTCCTGGGAGTTCTGCAGCAGAGGAAGTGATGCTGTCACATGTATATATCATAGAAAGATATTGTGATGTTCCAATAACTTACCTCCGCAAACTCTGTAAATATTCTGTGTTAGCACAATGAGACAAATAATATAATATGGACCATCACAAGGTGTGAGACCCTTGCAGGAGTGAACTGCAGGGCATCACCTGAACAGTCCAGCTACTTCTTCAAAATGGAAGCAGGTGGAATTGCTGACCTGCTTTCTTCCTGCCTTGATGAACTTCACTTGTTCTAATATCTCTTTAGATACAAAGGATTTAGCTGCATTGATACAGGTTAGAAAATTCACAAGGATGATATAAGAATTGCAAGGTTATAGCTATCAGAAAGACTGAACAGGCTGAGGCTCCTTTCTCTTGAAAAGAGAAGGTTGAGGGCTGATCTGATAGAGATCTTTCAGATAATGAATGGATTTGACAGAGTAAATGTAGAGAAAAGATTTCCATTTGAGGGAAATGAGAGATCATCACTCTAAGATAGCTACTAATTATACCAATAGATAAGACTGGATAAACTTTTTGACCCTGTAGTGCGGCAAATTGAGATGACCGGTACTGTCTTAACTTTAGACAATACAAAACTCATGAGGCAGACATTTCTGTATAAAGACGTCACATTTATTTAAAAGAAAAACAAGCAACTGCAAGGAGATCACCAAAAGGTTAAGTAGTTCTGAGATAAAGCGACACAACCTTTGCGATGAATTTGACGTATACAATCAAAAAATTGATCAATTATATTTTTCTTATCAATCATTCCCACCTTATATTAGCTTAAAATCAATTACATTTAATATACACACCATCTCATTTGTCCATTAAATCTGGATGCTAACTCTCATCTTGGCTAAAGTCACTTCCCTGTTGCCTGGTTACCTTAGACATTACTACAGTGGTCAAAGTGGATGTTCCCACCGGATCATTGCCAAACTGGGTAGACATGTAATCCTGCATCTGGGCACGCTTCCAACCTAAGTCTAGATAATGAATATTCCTATTCATAAATGTGTTCCCACATAAGAAACTTGCTGATATGAATTTCACTAACTACGGGGTTCCCAGGCCTTTGGCTCTGAACTCTTCGCCTTTACCATCATACCTTGCGATAACCCGCTTTCAGCTGAAGTGAACAATGATTCATACAATACTTAAAATACCTTTAAATATCAGTATATATATTTTAAAATCATAATTACTTGTTTAATTCTCCTACTCCATTCACATATCTGTAAACAATTCTCTTGTTAGCTTATTAACTAGTTTCAAGAATGATTTAATTCTTTACTGGTAGTCCTATCAGTGTCCTAATGGATTCTATTTATAAACCTTATTAACTGATTCGAGATTTCCCACTTCAGACCCAAAGAGTGACAGCAATATTGAATGTGTTACAGCAAAGCACAGTTGAGGCAAATGGCACAGATGTATATAAACGGAAAACACACGAGAGGGAAAGGAATAGAAAGGTATGCTGATAGGATTAGAAGAACAGGGATAGGAGGAAGCTTGTGCGAAGCATGAATGGAAGCTTAGAACAATTGGGTTGAATGGCATTTTGCTGCTGTGTACTCGATGTAACTGAATGTGTGGCTCATGTCAATTCTTTGTATGGTAATGCTCCTATAAAATGCCTTGGGTCCTTTATTACATTTAAGGCATTATATCAATGTTGTCTCTTTTTTGTGATGAAGGCTGAAATTTATGCTTGGATTTTGCTTTAAAGTGTTTTTATACTCGTAATCTTTCTTTAGGTTTCCCTCATACATATAGACTGAGGGTGGCACTGTGGTTAGCACTGCTATCTTACAGTGCCAGGTACCCGGCTTTGAGTCCCGGCTTGGGTCACTGTCTGTGTGCAGTTTGCACGTTCTCCCCATGTCTGCATGGGTTTCCTCCAGGTGCTCTGGTTTCCTCTCATAGTCCAAAGATGTGCAGGTTAGGTGGATTGGATATGCCAAGTTGCCCCTTGGTGTCTGAAGGTGTGCAGGTTCGGTGGATTGGTCATGGTAAATGCATGAGGTTACAGGGATAGGGTGGGGTAAGCCTGGCTAAGATGCTCTTTCAGAATGTCAGTACAAACTCAGTGGGCCAAATGGCCTTGTGTACTGTAGGGATTCTATGGTTCTATGGAGGTAATGAACAGCATTCTGTCATTTTCCAGCACTCTTCTTGATCAAGTCCCCGGGAACTATATAACTGAGTCTTTGACCATTATAATTTCTGGTATCTCATCTGTTTTATACTCTTGCCACTCCATTGATTTTTATAAATCTTTGTCTGAATGTGGACCATTCACAACATCAGCTTTTACTCAGCTAAAGAGTTTCACTATTACACCATTACAAAAACCATCTATTCTCCTTTCCGGAACATCAACCAACTCTTTTCTAATGTCAGTCTGTCAGGCATGGAAATAGTTTATTATTTCCTGATCTGATTAATCATTGCTCTCTTTTTTGGCCTTCTGTCTTGCATCTCATTAACTTCCAGCTCATCCAAAACTTTGTTGCTCATTTTTTCCAGTAACAGATTTTCCAGTAACAGCATCCATCATCCTTGTCATCATTGACCTATTTTAGTTCCAGGTACCTCAATGCCTCCAATATAAAATTTTTGACCATGACTTTAAATCTCTTCACAAACTTGTGCCTTTCTTTCTCTGTAATCTCTCTCAGACAATTAATCCCAGCTTTCAAATATCTCAAATTCAGGCTTCTTGTGATTCTCCTACTCCTCTTTACCCCTTCACCCCATTATTGGACTCTCCATCTCCCTTGTCTCCTTTATGATCCTGCTAAAAATTTACCTCATTGGCCTCACTTTTGGTTCCCACTACTATTTTTTTTTTCTTTTACTTGGCATTCATTTTCATCTTAACTCTGTCAAGCAGTTTGGAATCATTCTCTGCATTAAGGTGAAATATAAATGTTGTTATAGTTATTCTTGTTGTGTCCGCATTATTATTTACTTGGATTGTACACATTCGCTGTGGAGATCATTTGATAGTATTCCAGTCCATTCCAATGCAAAGTGTTTGCTGCACAAATTTTGTACCTTCCTACAGTCAAAGGCTGACTTGGTTTTTGATGTCCAATGTTGAGTTCTGCAGGGTAGTTTGTGTGCCTTGTAAACATTTGACAAAATGTATGGAAATCCAATGGAATTTTAGAAACTATGCAAATCAAAGTCATAATATATTAAAGAATCTTGTCTGCAAAGGTGACACTGTGGTTGGGGTGGCACAGTGGTCAGGGTGGCACAGTGACACAGTAGTTAGCTGCCTCACAGCGCCAGGGACCTGGGTTCGATTCCCGGCTTGGGTCACTGTCTGTGCAGAGTCTGTACATTCTCCCTGTATCTGCGTGCGTTTCCTCTGGGTGCTCTAGTTTCCTCCCATAGTCCAAAAGACGTGCTGGTTAGGTGCATTGGCCATGCTAAATTCTCCCTCAGTGTACCCGAACAGGCACCGGAGTATGGCGACTAGGGGATTTTCACAGCAACTTCATTGCGGTGTTAATGTAAGCTTACTTGTGACTAATAAATAAACTAAACTTAACACTTCCTCATATTGTTGTCACGTTTCTGTGTCAGTTATTGTTTTCCAATATAGATTCTCACATTCACGATTACAATGGCCCAAATCTTCCATTATCCGTATCAGCAGAGATTGGACTTAAGTTGAAATATGCATGTCAAGACCTTCTGGAAGTCCTGCCACACAAACTCATGTGCTGAAATTTTCTGGGAAGTTTAAACTTCTGAGGAGTTGATTTCTAATGCACGAGCTCCTCCATGAATGTCTCAGATAATGACCTCAGTGCCAGAGACTGGACCTGATAAGTAGACTTACCGAGATACTTACCCTGGAATTGATAGACTGGTTAATACCATCCAACATACCAAAGAAGAATTAGGAACAGGAGTAGGTGAATTGGTCTCTCGGGCTTGCTCTACCATTTATAAGATTGTGGCTTAGCTGATTGTAACTTCAACTCTCCATTCTTGTATAGTCCGATAACCTTTCACCCCCTTGCTTGGCAAGAGTCTATCTACTCTGCCTCAAAAATATCCAGAGTCTTCTGCCACTGTCTTTTGTGGAAGAGATTTCCAACGACTCACAAACCTCTGAGAGAAAACAAATGTCTCATCATCTGTCTTAAATGCGCTACCCCTTATGTTTAAACAATGACTCCTATTTACAGATTCTTTCAAAAGAGGAAACATCCTCTTCACATCCACCTTGTCAAATCCTCTCGGGAACTTTTACGTTTCAATCAAATTGGCTCTTACTCTTCTAAACTCCGATGGATGCAATCCTAGCCTGTTTAATCTTTCATCACAAGAGAACTCACCCATTACGTGTATTAGTCTAGTTTACCTTCCCTGAACTGCTTCCAATGCAATTATATCCTTGCTTAAAAAAGGAGACCAATACTGAATACAGTACTCCAGATGTGTTCTCACCAATTTCCCATATAACTGAAACATAACCTACTTACTTTTGTATTCAATTCCCTCGCAATCAACAGTAATGTTACCTTTCCGAATTACATGCTACCTCACTGCCGCCTATGCTACTGTCTGGTGCCTTGCAGTCTGTCCAATTCCTGAAAAGTGAAGATGGTCGAGCACTGCGTCGCAAACACCAGCGCAATGTGAAACACCTGCGTCAGTTACTTATGGATTCTGGTTTTCCTGAATGTGTTGGTGCGCTTTCATATATAAAGTAAAATGCACTTTCTAGAGAGCTCTGAGCTGTTTGAAGCAATGTGACAATTGTGTGTGGGAGAGCTAACTCTATGGGTGGGTGCTTCCTGCAAAATAAGACCAATCTCCTCTTGTTGACCAAGTTAAACTTTTCTGATTCATGCACTAGGACACCCCGATCGCACTGCATCTGAGGGCTCTGCAGTCTCTGATCATTTAGATAACGTGCTTCTTTTTTATTCTCCTTCCAAAATGGGCAATTTCACATTTTCCCACATGAGATTCCATTTGTCAGATCTTTGCCCACTCACTTAACCTATCTACATCTCTCTGCACCCTCCTTATCTCCTCTTCACATCTTACTTTTCTACCTACCATTGTGCCATCAACAAATTTAGCAACCACACCTCTGGTTCCTTCCTCCAAGTCATTGATATAAATTGTAAAAATTTGAGTTCCTACCACTGATCCCTGTGGCACCCCATACATTATATCTTGCCAACCAGAATAATACCCTTTTATGTCTGCTCTTTGGTTTCTGTTAGCAAGCCAATGTTCTATTCATGAGATTTGTTATCCCCTACACGATGAGTTTTATCTTTCATCATAATCTTCAATGTGGCACCTTAATGAATGTCTTCTGGAAATCTCAGTACAGTACATCCCCCACCTAGTTCCCCTTTATCAACAGCACATGTTACTTCATCAATGAAGTTCAATAAATTGGTTACACCTGATTTCTCTTTCACAAACCATGTTGACTTTGCCTGATAACTTTGAATTTTTCCAGGTGCCCTGCTGTAACGCCTGAAATAATAGCTTCCAACATTTTCACTGTTACAGATGTTGGGTGGGGTTCTCCCAAAAAAATTCTAAGTGTCGAATTTGCGTAAAAACTGGAGAAAGTCCCACTGTTTTTTCAGCGGGGCTTTCAAAATGAATTTCCACACTCTGTGCTCTGCAGAGGACACGAGGGTGAATCTCATTAATAATCTGTGGGTGGGGCCTATTCCCACAGAGAGGCCGGCAGCAGAGCACTGAGCAGGCCACTGTGCATGTGCTGTTCTCTCTTTGATTTGATTTATTAACGTACAGTGAAAAATATTGTTTCTTGCGTGCTATACAGACAAAGCATACCATTCATAGAGAAGGAAACGAGAGAATGCAGAATGTAGTGTTACAATCATAGCTAGGGTATAGAGAAAGATCAACTTAATGCAAGGTAAGTCCATTCAAAAGTCTGACAGCAGCAGGGAAGAAGCTGTTCTTGAGTCGGTTGGTACGTGTCCTCAGACTTTTGTATCTTTCTCCCAACGGAAGAAGGTGTAGATGTGTAGACAGAGTCAATGGATGGGATTGGTTTGTGTGATGCATTGGGCTACATTCACAACCTTTTGTAGTTCCTTGCGGTCTCAGAGCCGAGATCGATGCAGGTACATTAGCCCCACACTGCTGGCCTCCCAATCACTGGCCGGCTCGATCACTGTCCAGCACTGTGATCTTGCAACGCTGCCTCACTGATCCCCCCCACCCCCTGATTGCTGGCTCCCTCCCCACCTCAATCTCCACCACTCCGACAGTGCCAACTCGCCTCCCACCCCACCGGTAGTCCTAACCACCCCCCCCCCCCCCCCCCCAGTCCCGGCTCCTGCGCAGTCCCAAATCCCCCCCCCGCAGTTCCAATCAACCCAGCAGGCTGACACCCCCCAACCTCGATGGCCCTGCCCCCTATAGGCCCTGCCCCTATAGGCCATGCCCCCTTGGCATTTCCTGATGCCCAGTGAGCAGTGCCTAGGTACCTCCTTGGGCATTGCCACTTTGCTTCTGGGCAGAGCCAGGGGGCAAGCTGGCAATGCCCAAGAAGCACCCCCCTTACCCCAGAACTCCTGAGGGCCTCCATGGTGCCGCTTCACTCCAGCGGGGCCAGACTGCTAGTTCCCCGCAAATGGGGAACTTTTGTAAACCCTGCTGGAGTGAACCACTCCTGGTGGAAGGGCAGCAGCTACGGTCATGACAGCATAGTTGCTAGCAGTGTTGCCTCACAGTATTACGGACCCAGGTTCAATTCTGGCCTCGGGTGACTATCTGTGTGGAGTTTGCACATTCTCCCTGTATCTGCGTGGATTTCCTCCAGCAGCTCCAGTTTCCTCCCACACTCCAAAGATGTGTGGGTTAGGTTGATTGGCCATGATAAATTGCCCCTTAGTGTACAAAAATGTGCAGGCTAGGGGACTTGGTATGAGGGCGATTAGCAAGGTAAATATGTAGGGTTATGGAAATAGGGCCTAGGTTGGATTGTTGTTGGTGCAGGCTCGATGGGCCGAATGACCTCCTTCTGCACTGCAGGGATTCTGTGATTCTGTAAAAAGGGGTGTGTTCTCACTTTGTCTGTCTCTTCTTTCACTTGACAGTTTTCCCTTGAATATTGTATTGACCAATCAATGCTTCATCCTGGATCAGACATCCCCGCTGAAAAATTGCAAAAAGATGAGCTTGCAAACATCTTCATAGAAAGCTGCAATCTGCACAGTACGGGCACTGGCAGGAAAATCTCGTCTAATGGAAACTGTCCGTGCACATTAGCACCACTGTAATTACATTCTCTTATTCACGGTTCTACATCACCTTGCTCTGCAGTTTGTATTGCACAAGACATCTGATAGCTCAATCAGATCTGCTTTTATGCTTCAAAAAATTATTCAGTTTTAACTATGAATTATATAGTAAATCAAATTAAAATGTTATATCAAAGTATGGATCCAATACATGACGAAAAGGCTGGGACTGCATTGCCTTTAGATTTCTTGACATTCAATGGCATTACCATCATTGAATCCCCCACGATCAGCATCCTGGAAGTTAGCATTGACCAAAAACTGAACTGGACCAGCCATGTAAATACTGCCACTACAAGAACAGGTCAGACACTAGGGGCGCGAAGACTTGGTAAAGTCGGGCGTGAGGTGGGTAGTGTGATTCGCGCCGATGGCTCTCTGCTTGAGATCATGGGGGGGCGGGGAGAAGGGGGGTCCGCTGCCACTCTGCCTGAGATCAATGAGGGAGAAGGGGGGGTCCGCTGCCATTCTGCTGAGATCCGTGTGGGGGAAGGAGGATCCACTGCCATTCTGCCTGAGATCAGTGAGTGGGAAGATGGGGTCCGCTGCCACTCTGCTTAAGATCAGTGAGGGGGATGGGGGGAGGGGGTCCACAATCAGTTTGGATGGTGGAGGGGGTGGTGGATAAGGGGGACAATAATGTTGGGGGAGTGGGACAATATCTGTGGGTGCCAGGGGGAGGCACTTAGAATTAAAATGGTAAAACTTTGTTTCGGAATCCTGTTGCGAGTAATTCATCTGTTGATTCCCTAAAGCCTGTCCACAATCTACAAAAGAATCAGGAGTTTAATGGAATACTTTTCACTTGCCTGGATGAGTGCAGCTCCAACAATACTCAAGAAGTTGGACACCATCCAGGGCAAAGCAGTCCACTTGTTTGGCACCCCTTCCACAAACATTCATTCCTACAACCACCAATGACAGTGGCAGCAGTGCATGCCATTTAGATAATGCACTGCAGGAACTCACCAAGGCTCTTAGGCAACTCCTTCCACACACTGACCATGACTATCTTGAAGGACAAGAGCCAGCAGACACATGGGAATACCACCGCTTGAAAGTTCCCCTCCAAGTCACTCAGCATCCTGTCACATATCTCGTCAATCCTTCACTGTCAGTGGGTCAAAATCCGGAACTCCCTCCCTATATACCTGCACATATACCGACACTATTGGGACTGAAACAAGTCAAGAAGGCAACTCACCACCACCTTCTCTAAGGCAATTATGGATAGACAATAAATGGTGCCCACATCCAGCAAATGGATTTTTAAAAAATGATCCAATTATCCTTCCAAACTCTAACCCTAGTCTACATGTTCCTGATGTGTGAAAAGCTATGGGAGATTGATTTGTTAAAGTTAAATTCCATGATCTAAATTAAGTTTCGGAAGACCTCTGAGATAAAATGATTTGTTGCGTTAATTTAAGAATAATTTGTTTGGAATTATTCTAAAGGTCTTTGTTGGAAATCATAATGATTACAACTATAAGCAAAACTGAACCATTGTATTGATGGACTGATTGTCAGTCAAAATTAAAACAGCAGCAGATGAACATATGATTTTTGAATATTGATTCATAATAATCTTTTTCATGAAATTTTTGGGTTTCACTTAGTGTTACCTCAAGAAAAGACACTACCCTAGGAATAGTTGTATTCAAGAGGTTCTTCATCCAATCAAGTTGCACAATAATTCTCAAGGGTATAGTTATCAAGAACTTTGTAATGGAAGTAACTTCAGTAAATAGATTAATATATTTATTAATTATAATAAATAACACTTGTAATGTACAGGATAATTTATGTCCCATTAACAGCATATTATTGCAAAGTATAATTGAACATTTGGGATATTATAATTTGTTGAAACTGAAGAGTTTCTTAGAGGAACGAGGATGTTAAAATGATGGAATAGCTTATTCCTCCCTAATTTTAGATTTTGCATCTTCATATCTTCCCTTGGAGAAAAGTGGGATGTTGTGGAAGGAATTACATGCTGATTAACAGTTTGAAAGACTGTGATATGATATTACACATAGTTTGTTCCAGCAATTGCAGAAACCACACTGTGAGATTGACCAACACTGCAATGGCCAAGATTGGGACTTGTTATTCACTGTGGCTAAGTGTCACTTCAGGTAATATATTTCTTCACTTGATCTCCATGGAGAATATTTGTTTAAAATTTTATTCTTCATAAAATAGCAATGAAACAATAAATAATTTTGCATGATACATTAATTATAATATTAAACTAAAGCAGTTAAAAAATGTATTTAATAACGTTTTTTGATCATTTATCAATTGAAAGGTACCCTCTACTGTTTAAAAATATGATATTAATTGCAATGTTTGATCACATATTGAAAGGGAACTAATTTGGTTTCATTTCAGGACTAAATAAGACAGCAGGCACTTCTCAAGCAGATTGTCAAAGTTTTACCTTTGAACCATTGTTCCATAATAAGAATCTTTTAATTTGATAATGATTGGAAGATGCATTATAATTCTACCTTTGTATTTCAGTAGTCACGCCTTCCATTTTTGAAAGCACATTTATTTCCCCTTTGTTTGACTGAAATACAATAGAGAATATTGTAATAATGAAGGTTATTTCAATGACAATAAATTGCCTCCACTACTTTATGAATTTCAAGCCTGAATGTATTCAAATGATTATCTCTCTGATGTTAAAATGTCCATTACCCAGATGGTGCTGGACCATTGCAGCATTTTATATCTTTTATTTGCTCTCAAATCAGCTTCTGGCTTTCTTATCCCCTAATGCTAGCCAAGGCTCCTGCAAAATACCTGATAACACTACTTAAATTAAATCAATAAATAGAAAATAAATCTTTCCTATTTATATATAATTGACGTTTTGTCAACTCGTTTGTATTATCGAAAGATTTGACAGTTCTCACTGATGAATCTAAAGACATCAATTAATTCTATTTTCCAACATCTGGTGTGTCCAAGAAGGCAAACATTCGCTACTAACATCTGCCACAAACAAGATTGATCAATTAGTTTAGCAATTTGCTTTCATGTCTCATCGACACCATGCAAATGTAAGCAGACACTTCTTATTGTCAAATCCTAATGACAAGTTCATGGATAGAGTTCCCAAAGTAGTTAATAAATCTAGAATACTAAACACTTGTTTCTGGAATTATGGATAACCATCATCTGTCATTTTTATAATTAGCAAATCAAATAGTCATTACAATATTAACAAAATACAATCTCATTCTCAACGCCAAATTTGTTACTATCTGGTAACTTTTCTAATTGAAGCCAGTGTTATGAGCAAAATGATTCACCTGAATGATTTCATTCAAAGCGTTTGTTCTGCATTTTCTCTTTTGGGTGCTGATCAACATGTTGGGCATTCCCAATAATTTCTGATTTTAAAAAATTCATTTGTGAGACAAGGGCGTCGCTGGCTGATCAGCTTTTATTACCCTAGGAACGCCCTTGAACTAAGTGGCTTGCTAGGGCATTTAAGAGGGCAGTTGAGAGTCAACCACATTGATGTGGGTCTGGAGTGGGACAGGAAAATTCTGCCCAATCGACGATGGTTTCATGGTCATCTGTGGATTCTTATTTCCAGATTTTTTTATTGAATTTCAATTTCACTATCTGCCATGGCAGGTTTCAAGCCTGGATCTCCAGAACATTAGCTGAATTTCTGGATTAATAGTCTAGCGATAATATCACTAGGCCATCGCCTTCCCTGAACATTATGGACTGTTTCAGTTGTGAGCACTCTGGGCCGGGTACTCATTAATTTTAGCCAAGCAACTGAGGGGAATATTTTTCCATCCAGCAAAGCAAAACCCACAAACAGAATTATTCCACCTCTGCTTTGTGGGGAAAATATTGGATAAGGCTTGGGGATTATGATGTGTGATTGATCTGCCCTCTAAATGTACTGCTGAGCCACTGTCTTTCTCAGCAGGGAGCTCAATTTCCTGGAAGGTTCATGCCATTTAAAGATAGCCTGCACAGCTCAAAGACAGGATTTTCTGGCCGTGCTCACCCCAAGGCCGGAAATTCCCGCCCAAGGTCAACGGACCTTTGCATTGTCCCCACCCTGTCCACTATGATTGCCGTGGTGGGTGGGACGGGAAAATTCTGCCCAGTATCTTTCTCTTAAAGAGGAGCTACCTTCTGGCTGCAGTAGTTTGCGGAAGACAATCTGAGCAGGAAGAAGAGTAAAAATGACACAACAGGGCAGAGAGAGTGTACCAAAGATGTGTAACACAACAATGAAGGTCTTAGTGCAGAAGGTGGACAGGCTGACAGACACTTAGAAGTTGGTGCAAGCAGCTAATGCTAGCTGTCAAATCCCAAGTGTTGTAAGAAGTTTAAAGATTTCACATGGCCAGTCAATGTCAGTGAATGCATCTTCAAATGCCTTTCCTTAAATCTCTGTTTAATTCACCATTCCTTCTTCAGTTACATTATCAAGTACAATTCATATCTAACATTCATAGTCTCACATCACCCTTACATATTTAGCACTGCTGTAAGCCTCACACCCAGATCTCAGCTATGACAGGCACATTATCTGAACACATTGCATCACATTCACTGACTCACTTCTATCTCTTTTTCAAGACAAAGTGGGGCACAACCACAGACAGCGACACTGAACCAGCGAACAAAGAACAGTACAGCACAGGAACAGGCCCTTTGGCCCACCAAGTCCGTGCCGATACAGATGCCTCTCTAATCTAATATCCCTCTATTCCTTGCCTATTCATGTACCTATCCAAATGCCTCTTGAACGTTGTTACAGAATCTGCTTCCACCACCTCCTCCAGCAGTGGGGGACAGGCACCATTATATGTCCTCGCCACCATGGAAAGATGGTGCTTGCCATCATTGGAGTGGTCACAATTGAGGTCATTGCCAATGGCAGGACTGAAGACATTGAAGAAGATTATGTGTTCCTATTTCATCCTAGCGAGGATCCCATTTCTCCCTCTTTCTACACTCTCTTCTGTTTTACAAGCGAGTCAGTAACAATTGTGCTCCAAGTCAGAAGCTTGTGGGGTCAATTCCCACTCCAAGATTTGAGCAAAAAAATCAAGGTTGACACTCTGGTACAATATTAAAGGTGTGCTATACTGTCAACATGCTGTCCTTTGAATGAGACTTAATGAGACCTAATCTTCTCACTCGAGCCGACATAAAAGATCAAATCGGAATATTCTGAAGAAGAGTAGGAGAGTTATCCTTGGTGTCCAGGCTAATATTTATGCCCCAATCAACATCACAGAAACAAATTACTTGGTTATTATGAGATTGTTATTAATGGAGGCATGTTGTGTGTGACTTATATTGCTGTGTTTCAGACTTTACAATAGTGATTGCAATGTAAAAGTACTTCATTGGCTGTAGCCATGAAAGGCGCAAGTCTTAAGCACTTTATGTGGTTCAACCTGGTGTGGTGGTGAATGGCTAAACCAAATGACTACTACATCTGTTCAAATGTGTGTCCCTTGGACCCAAGGGTGAAAATGTGACAACTACATCAACTGAGGCATCCAAGGTTAGAGTGAACACTGGTTTTAATGGGAACTAGGAAATTACAGGTTGCTGTTAGGGTGTGGTTGAGCAGATTGACAACTGCAGAAATGCTGTGATGAGTTGAGGGCCAAAGGCCTCAACATTGGAGCTTATGCTAGTGCAGTTGTAAATGAACTGAGGACTTTTTTTCTTTTTTCCCCCAGGGGCCAACATAAAAAGAAGTAAGGCTGTGAGTGTGGATGGAGAACTTAACAGCAAGTGATTTGAGATGGCATCCAATACTGGCCTCTTTCACATTGACTGTTTTCTTTACTCCATCATTGCCAACTCATCTAGACCTTTAGCTCTGGAATTCCCTCACTAAAGCTCTCAACTTCTCTTTAATCCTGGAAGAGTTTCCTCAAAACCTAATGGATTAACCAACTTGTCCTAATGACTTTTTCTTTTGTCCGGTGTCAATTCTGTCTGATTACCTTGGTTGTGTCTGTGCCTTTGTATATTAAATGTAGCAGACAAATTCAAGTTGTTGTTGTCACATGATAGTATGTTTTGTGTGCAGTTGAGTTTTTTGGCACTTCTATTATTTTTTTCAGGCAAGATGTTAAAAGCATTTAGACAGTTACATGGATAAGATGGGTATAGAGGGATATGGGCCAAATGCGGGTAATTGGAACTAGCTTAGAGGTAAAAACTAGGCGGCATGGACAAGTTGGGCTGAAGGTCCTGTTTCCATGCTGTAAACCTCTATGACAGGCCTTATGTAGATAGGCTGGAAAATTGGGCGGGGATCCTGGATTCAGGATTCAATCCTGGACCGGGGAGCGGCGCGGGCTTGGAGGGCCGAAGGGCCTGTTCCTGTGCTGTATTGTTCTTTGTTCTTTGTTCTTTGACACTATGTTTAAATGTTATTATGCTTTTAGCACCTCCTCATCAGGGTGTTATATAAACCTGCTTAATTGTATTTAATTCAAAGCATGACTGCATAATTAGTACAAACTTGTTTAATTGAATGCAACACATGCATACATATAACACAATTACCCTATACTTCATGTACCATCACAAGGTAATTTAAATTGGAAACAATTATCTACTATGTGAGAAAAGGTAGAATCGGGAACCAGAGTGAGTTGCCAATATCTGCTAATCAACTTCCAAAAGAATCATAACACTAAATTAAGTGGTACTCCTGTGGTGGATTATAATCAAAGCGCTATTTTGGTACAATCCCAGATCAAGATAAAAGGCAAAATACTGCGGATGCTGGAATCTGAAACAAAAACAGAAAATGCTGGAGAAACTCAGCAGGTCTGGTGGAATCTGTGGAGAGAGAATAGGGCCAAAGTTTCAAGTCAGGATGACCCTTCGTCAGAGCAGATTAGTTAGGTTGAAGAAAGACTGGGTCTGAAGGACTGATCTATCCCCATCAGAAAGGAGCCTCTGAGAGTATTACCCTCAGGATAGCTTTTTAAACAAGTTTCCATCAGATTATAATATCCTGGGCATTCTAACTTCTCTGTAATGTGCACCCCTACCAAAGAGGGTAGGAATTTGGGTTCATGAGATAGTGATACGGAAGATTACGTGAGACAATATAAATTCTAAACTATATAGGTGTTTATAAAAGAATCGAACATGCAAATCACAATGTGGTGAAATAGTCAATTATAATGTTAAAAAGTTCAAGGAAAAGAGAGAAAAGACAATCTTATTTCTAGTTGAGAATCCATTTTAAAAATTCAATTAATTTTACATTAAATATTTTGAGCAGGAAATCCATCATTAATTAAAGCAGCATTCATCTTAATCGCCAAATAAAGATAATAGAGTTAGTGAGATAACTCTGTCCTTATTATGGAGAGAATTATCATTGCTAAACTTTAATTGATGTAACTTTACTATGAGAGATGCTGGAATAAATTCAGTTAATCTAAAAGTCTGGGGAGCGAATCAAACGGTGCCCGATGCATGGGATCCACACTGGGCGTCCCGCCCCGATAGCGTCTCTCTGCACCGGATTACCGATGGCATCAAATCCGCGCCAGAAATCAGCGGGAAGCCGCATGAATAATGCAAATCACTATTTAAATATAATTTAAATAGAAATAGCAGGCTCAGGACTGAAGTTTCTGGGCCCGCTAGTCTCTCTGACAAGGGGAGCCGGGAGTGTTTCATTCCAGCTGGGTTTACTATAGCTCCCTTCATTCGGGGAGCTGGTAGCCAGCCCTGCTGGAGTGAAGAGAGGGCAATCAGGGTCCCTCAAAGGGTCAGGGGTGGGGGGGTCTGCCCCCTGGGCATTGGCACCCTTGATGTGGCGATGCCGGCGTTGGACTGGGGTAAACACAGTAAGAAGTTGAACAACACAGGTTAAAGTCCAACAGGTTTATTTGGTAGCAAAAGCCACACAAGCTTTCGGAGCTGCAAGCCCCTTCTTCAGGTGAGTGGGAATTCTGTTCACAAACAGGGCATATAAAGACACAAACTTAATATACATGAATAATGGTTGGAATGCGAATACTTACAGCTAATCAAGTCTTTAAGATACAAACAACGTGATTGGAGAGAGCCTCAAGACAGGCTAAAAAGATGTGTATTGTCTCCAGACAAGACAGCCAGTGAAACTCTGCAGGTCCAGGCAAGCTGTGGGGGTTACAAATAGTGTGACATGAACCCAATATCCCGGTTGAGGCCGTCCTCGTGTGTGCGGAACTTGGCCATCAGTTTCTGCTCAGCGACTCTGCGCCGTCGTGTGTCGTTGGCACCCTGGCAGTGCCGGCCAGTGCCATCTGCCACTGCCCAAGGGGCAAAGTGCCAATGCTCAGGGGGCAGTTTGGCACTGCCCACCAGGCATAGGGCAGTGCCAAGGGGGCATGGCCAAATGGGGATGAGGTCTAATGGGGTGAGCCTCCAGGGACGATCGGTGGGGATGGGGGTCCTGCTGCCACTCTGCAGTTGGAATTGGAGGGTCAGGGAAGGAGGCCAGCGATCGGGGCTGGCCCTTGGGTTGGGGGGGGCAGTCTGCTGGGGGGAATGGTCTGTGGGTTGGGGGTGGTCAACACTGTGGGGGTGGGTTCTGCATTGTCGGGGGGGGGGAGTTTGGGGCTGTGGGGGGGGTATCGAGGCTGGCCCCAGGCATTCATGGGGGGCCAGTGATCTGGCCGTCGGGGGTGGTCGCACGGATGGCGATGCGGAAGTTGCAATCGGGAGGCCGGCAGTGCGGGGCCACTCTGCATGTGCCAATCTTGGTGCTGACCAATCGGCGCATGTGTAGTGGCCCGCTCAGGGCTATGCTGCCAGCCTCTCCAGCAGGAATAGGCCACACCCACTGAATTTTGGGTGTATATCTCTCTTATCAAGGATGTTCCTATTGCTGTAAGAAAAGGCAAGTTCCCACATGCAAGGAGAATAGCATTTTGAACCATTTTTAATTTTTTAAGCTCATAGAGGTCAAGTAACTCTATACACCTTATAACCCCTAATTATGGTTGGATTTCTTGACACAGATCTCTTCATACTTCTTCCAACTAAAACTAAATGAGAATAAAATTTAGTTTGAAGTTCTCATTTTCCGCAAGACCACTTGCCCGTCTCTCCATGTACAAAACCCTGTGTCTGCGTGGGTTTCCTCCGGGTGCTCCGGTTTCCTCCCACAGTCTAAAAGATGTGCTGGTTAGGTGCATTAACCCGAACAGGCGCCGGCATGTGGCGACTAGGGGAATTTCACAGTAACTTCATTGCAGTATTAATGTAAGCCTTACTTGTGACACTAATAAATAAACTTTAAAAACTTTAAAATCTTTAAAACTGGGAATGTGTAGATGAATACAAGGACAAGAAAAAATAAAGAGTGAAATCTGACTCCCGGATTACGCAGTCTGCCCAATTCTCCTTAAGAGAAACTCAGGTTAAAAAAAGGTCCTTAAGGATTCCCACTGATTAAATATTACATCATAAAGATCTGAAAGAAGGTATTGTATTTTTAAAAGTGTGTTTCAGGATATTCCATATGTTTTGACAGCCATTTATTTTGACTTTTAAATTCTAGCCATTCAGTGGGTAGTTTTGTAGGCAACATGTCTGATTTTTGCCTCTCCTTAAACCTTCCAATAGTGGAGATAAAGCTTTAGGAACACTTCATGTGCATCTGGAGATCAGAAAGATGAGCTTTGAAAGGTGAATAACCTTTCCTCAACCTTCCAAAGAGAATTGTGTGGATTGTAAAACAGGCTGACAATTTGCCGTTGTTCATTTTGTACTCCTGCAGCGATAAAGTATACTTCCTTATTTCCCATTACCGCCATTTGTGTATTTTGCCCCAGTTAATTTAGACTTGGTAATTGTGCACACATTGTTCCAATACCTTCTGAATCCAAACATAATTCAGTTCTCCTTAAACATTCATAATAATAACAGGTGAGTATTTACCTTTCTTTTCTGGTTCAGCGGTATTCTATTTCTGTCAGTGAAAACAAATGTAAGAGTTTTCTGAATCAATAGTTGTAGGAGTGTTTGGTACACAGAGAATTTCAAAAACCTCTATTACAGACACTCAAACAATAATTGACCAGATAGCGAAAACTCCACCAAAATGATTCTTACACTAAGACAAGAAAACCAATGAAGGGCACATTCAAGAGAAATAACCTTCCACAAAGGGTATTAATAGCTAGAATGGGTTGACTGGAAAGTTGTTTTGAATTTAGAATACAGGACTTACTTGAGATGCAGCAATGTGACGGTGGCACAGTTGTTGGCACAGTGGTTAGCACAGTGCCAGGGACCCGGGTTCGATTCCCGATTTGGGTTACTACCTGTGCGGAGTCTGCACATTCTCCCCGTGTCTGCAGGGGTTTCCTCCAGGTGCTCCAGTCTCCTCCCACAGTCTGAAAGACATGCTGGTTAGGTGCATTGGCTATGCTAAAATCTCCCTCAGTGTACCCGAACAGACGCCAGAGTGTGGCGACGAGGGGATTTTCACAGTAACTTCATTGCAGTGTTAATGTAAGCCTACTTTTGATGCTCATCAACAAACTTAAAACTTAAACAATGTGGTTACGTGTTTTTATATGGGTGGCATGGTGGCACAGTGGTTAGCACTGCTGCCTCACAGCGCCAGGGACTTGGGTTCGATTCCGGGCTTGGGTCACTGTCTGTGTAGAGTTTGCACGTTTTCCCCGTGTCTGCGTGGGTTTCTCCGGGTGCTCTTGTTTCCTCCCACAGTCTGAAAGACATGCTGATTAGGTGCATTGACCTGAAAAGGCACTGGACTGTGGCAACTAGGGGAATTTCACTGTAACTTAATTGCAGTGTTAATGTAAGCCTTACGTGTGACTAATAAATAAACTTTACCTTTTAACTTTTTTCTAAAAGGCAAAATCATATGGAGCTGAATGTTTGGAAAGTGCTGCCTACGTAGGTGACTGCTGTTGATAATGTCAGTAATCTGAAGAGCGAGTTGGACACGTATTTAGCAGAAAAATCAGTTGAGAGAAACAGGCATTGAACTTGATACTGTTTTTGAACCAATTCGCCACATTGACTAATGTGGTGTTTCTCAGTACTATTGATTCCTATATATAGGCTTCGTTATTTGCTCCTTTTTATAAAGCTGGTTATTTATTCCAGAGCTTTTGTTGGCAGACTAACACGTAAGTGAGGTGATTTCCCACCATAAGGGCTGTAGCATTTATTTCTGTATGTGTCAAGGGAAAGTTTCCTGGATTTGAGGCTTCACAGAGAGAGAAAAAGTCAGTGCCTCTCAGGCCAAGAAACATTTATGGAGAATAGTCTGTTAACTTTCTGCAAACGAAAGATAAAATTCGTATTTAATCACATCAACATCACAACATATTGAAGATGTGAAGTCATAATTTGAAAGTTCACCCCATCTCTGTACTTCATATCAATTCTTGCCAAAGTACAACTGAAATCAGAAAAAGAGAAGGAATTATTTGACAATTTTAGTCAAGTTACAAAGATGTGTTTTGCTCACATCACAAGATTTAAACATGTCATCTACAGATACATTACTGAAGTAAATAATTAAATTTTGTGGGGACATTTGTCTTTGGTGTCGTTTATTGTACTGACATTACTATTCACAGACCAGAAGATTATTGCCTTTCTTTTATCCACAGAAAACTTTACTTTTCCATTTAACTGTTAAATCATCTATATTTGTATTTGAATGACACCATTAAATAATAAATCTTCTGAAGCTGAAAAACTGGCCAGCAGGGCAGCGTTTAACAAAAGTGGCCATGTAAGTAACAAAAACAATGAGGATGTTTTTAAAGGCAGGACCAGATTGCAATTTGAAGAGATTTCCAAAGAGCAGGGCTGAGATTGTTGGAAATTCTAGCACCAATTGAAGAACATTGAACACTGTGAAGGATGCACAAGAGCCCAGAATCTAAGAACCATAAGATAAAGGCCTGGACCAAGGCTGAAGAAATTGGCAGACGTGAGGTGAGTTTTATCTGTTAAGGGGTTTAAATATAAGGACAAGAACATTAAATGAGTGCCAAGAGACAGAGAGCTAAAAGAGTTTAACAAGGTATTAAAAAAGAAAGTGCTGAAAATGTTCAGCAGTCCATGCAGACAGAAAAACAGAGTTACATTTCAGGGTTGGTTTCCTATTACCAGAATTGGAAAATATGACATATTTAGCAGGTTTTAGGCTAGCACAGGGACAATTATATCAGGAGGGAGAGGAAAGGGGAAAAACTCTGATAGAGTACAAGCCAGGAGTGCTCTGAACGTCAAAAAGAATGATGGCACAAGATGGAAGGGGCTCATAATTAGACAAATAAATAAATAAAAGCAGGTGGAGATGAACTATGAATAACAGAGAAGAACTGGAACCTCCTGTACTAAAGAAATGGGAGCAGCAATTATGATCTGAAATTGGTAAACTTCATGTCAAATCCAAAAGGCTGTAAAGTGCCTAATCAGAAACATAAGGTGTTGTTCTTTGAGCTTTGATTAAGCTCCATTGAAGCAGTGCAAGAGGCCAAGTTCAGAGTGAGAGTGGAGTGGAAATTAAAATGGCAAGTGACTGGAATCTCAGGGTCACTGCTCTTGGCTGAATAGAGGCCTTCCCCAAAGCAATCAAAGTTCCCCCAATATAGAAGAGGCCACATTGTAAACAGTGAATGCAATATACAGTTTATAGCACAGGACAAGGCACCTTGGCTGATCATGTCTGCACATCTGAAAGAGGTAAAAGTAAGTGACTGTCTCACTCTATTGGCAGGCTCAAATCAGAGCCAATCAGAGCCGCTTGAAAACAGTAGCAGGGTTCCACATCACTTGAGAGAGAGAGAGAAAGAGGGCACTTTGAAATTGAAGGCACCTTCTGTCAAAGTTTAAATTAAAAATGAACTTTATGGCCTGACCACCGCTGTGGCAAAGAACCCCTCTACAAGGCAGCCTGTGACAGGCAGGGAAGACTTCTAAATCTGCCTGGAATGCTGGCTGCACTGGTCTGTGACCAGAATATCATCACCAGGCAGCCACATCACCCCCACACTTTTGAGAACCCGTAAGCTGACTGGAAAATCCCATTTGGCTTTCGTCAATTGGTCTTAAGTGGTTGTTACTGAGCTTAATTTAAGTAGTGCAACAAGCTTTAATTATCACATGTTATTGCTATGGTGTGCAGTGCATGAACAGTGCAAAGGTTGGCTAGATGGGGAAACTTGAGAAAATGGCAGTGGCTTCATGGAGCACAAGCCCACTGTCCTCTCCATGATTACCACATTCATTCTTGTACCTTTGCCATGTGTCAGACAGACAACCCAGACTGTTGCTGTGCTGACCAAGATGGATATACTCTGAGGTTGGGCCTTCTTTGTCCAGAGTCGCTTGAAGTTGTTCCTCCAAGATCATCCTCTGCAGCCCCCTCCCCTATAAGTCAGCAGTCCTTCAGCAGTTATACTGTAATCACTGGTGTAGCACCTCACAACGGTTCTTGGATGAGACATTAAAGAAATGCACAAAAGTGGATTGTTTTTGGCTTTGTAAGGCAAGATTTTCATTCTTAATTTGGATTGGAATATGTATTTTATGTTGTTTTTATTTTTGCATTGTAGACAAGAAGGGAATGTAATGATAAATACCAGGGGGTATGGGACTGTGTGAATTGGGCTTGAAGTTACTGGCATCTCTCGTGAATTATTTGCTATATCCTGAACAGAAAATGGTTGTTTAGGTTGCAGCCTCCCTTCCTTATCTCCTGATTCTGTATTCCTCTGTCCGTTTCCTCTTCTGTGCGCCTGCCCTCAGTCAGGTGATGGCCAGGGGCAGGGCCCGGGAGAGGGGGTGTAGACGATGACCATATTCATGCTACCTTCTCTTTGACATGTTGCCATACTCCAAACAGTAGGGCAGTTGCGATAGGATCTGGCACTTGAAGAATGAATGGCAGACTATTGTTCCCCCAGCAAGTAACAAATTATCAGCGGGCGGCAAACTTTTTTTCATGTGATGGTGGTTTGAGCTTTGGCATCATTTGATGTGGCTCTGGAGCCCCACCCTCGCATTGAGTCATTTCTTAGAGTTCAGAGTGTCTTTTTTCTCTAAGTATAGAAACAGTCTTTGATATATGAAGTTCGCTGATGATGGTGCTTGAGATCTATGAACTTGAGTTCGTGGTTCAAGGTGATCATTTAATCAGCATGGTCACACATTGGGAAAGGAAATGTATCCTCATAATCACTTGAAATATCCTGGCCTGCTCCTTACCAAGTGCCTCATATTTCACTTTGTGTCGTCCGATAGTTAAGTGTTGATACCGAGAAACCATGTGATCTTTGATTCTGACAGAGTTAATGCAAGTTCACTGATGCTCTATAGTATGTGACCAGCTTTTTCTCCATTTTGTGAGGCAATCTACTTGCCAGCAATAACAAACACTGGAAAATGCTGGAAAAGCTCAGGTCCAGCAGTTTCAGTGGAGAGAGAAATGGAGGGGGCGATTCTCCCAAAAGTGCTGAATTGGTGGGCAAACTGTTCTAGATCACGACTGTTTTGTCAGTTCAACTTCTCACTCGAATCGCCCCACTCTGTGCACTGCAGAGGTCCCAATGAGATCGTGAATCTCATTAAAAACCCAGGGGGGCAGGGCCTATTCATGCACCGATGACAGATCTGCATTGGCCCCGATCTATCAGTCTCCCCATTTGCTGGCCAACCTGGGACCCCTGCAGTGCTGCCCCGCCAACTACCCCCACAGCCCAATCATGGTCTCCCACCGCAATTCCCGGGCCAGCTCTGACCCCCCATCCCAGAGCGCCTGATGTCCAGCCCACCCCCCTAGCAGTGGCCCGGCAGACCACCCTCCCCCTCCAGCCCGCCCCAATCATTGCTTTCTCTCCATCCCAGACCGGTCCCAATGCAGAGTAGTAGTGGGACCCCCCACCCCACCCCACCCTACCGCTCACCCCTAGGCCCCGCCCACAATAGGCCCTGCTCCCTTGGCACTGCCCAATGCCCGGTGGACAGTGCCAAGGTGCCCCTTGGGCATGGGCACTTTGCCCCTTGGGCAGTGCCAGGGGGCACAAGCTTGCACTGCCAGGGTGCACATGCCCAGGGGGTACCACTCCCTGCCGCCCGACCCCCTGAGGGGCCCCAATTGCCCTCCCTTCATTCCGGCAGGGTCTTCCGCTAGTTTCCCGAATGTGGGGAGCTACTCTAAACCCCGCCAGAATGAAGTACTCCTGGCGGGGTGGGAGATTCAATCGGGACTGGCAAGTTCCCGATAATTACATTTAAATACATTTAAAATACATTAGAAAAAGATTCAAATTACTACCTGCCTTCCTGCCGGTTTCCAGCATGGTCTGGCCTGTGACTGTTCTCCGGCTCTGGGAGATGCGCATGCATTCCCGGTACATGCGCAAATCCCGGAACAAGGCCGGCGACGCGCATCTCCCACCCCGATCTGCCAGAAAAGTTGTGGGTCGGGATGGGAGAATCGTGGCCAGAGTTACTGGGCAGGATTTTACGGCCTCGCTCATCCTGAAACCGTAAAATCTCACCCAAGGTCACCGGACGTTCCCATTGTCCACTCTCACCTGCTCCAATTCCCGTGGCTGGTGGGGCGGTAAAATTCAAGCCAGTGTTTCAAGTCCATATGACCCTTCTTCAGAACTTTCTGCAGCATGCTGTCTGTCACTAATTCTGCTTTCAATTCCTCGGTGGGGAATAATATTCATGAAATCACTGCGATCACATAGTCCTCACTATTGCAAGCTGCTTTGTTATTGCTAATGCTGTCTGTGATAGTTGTATGGTTAAGCGTGTCATTGGTTGTGTAAATCTGTGAGATACTTGAACCTTCAACTCGAAGTTGTCCTCATGAAAACAATCTGATCTTCTACAGATATGTGTAGGCTGATGACCACATTCTGATGTGGCTAACAATATAATCAGCACTTGGTGATCTGTGTGGAGAGTGAACTTTCTACTATAGAGATACATGTTCCAATGTTCACTAGCAGTGACTTAGGCTAGTGCTTCCTGCTTTCCAGTAGAGTATTTGTTTTCAGTCTTGAACAGTGGGTGTGACCCATATGCAAGTGGTCATTTGCTTCCTTCAAAATACCGAGAGTGCCCAGATCCAATTACATTTCCTGACTCATCTATTGTAACATACGTTTCCGACTGTGGGTTGAAATATGCAATGATTGGTGGAGATGGTATCTTCACCTAAACATGTTAAATGCTTTTTGCTCTGTGATTGTCCATCCCCATTATGCAGTTTATACAGTAGCTTTCGTGAAGGATCTGGTACCTCTACGTACTTGGGAAGGAATTTATGACAAAAGGTGGTAGTATCAAGGAACGATGCCAACTCTTACAGGTTCAATGGGGCTGGAACAGCGTGAAATGGCTTTGGCTTTATCACATGTAGGCTTTAGTTGTTGTCTAGTTATTGTCATTCTGTACCCAAGCAAGTCGTTCTCAGATGCCACTAATGTACATTTAGTCTTGTTGAATATCAAATTGCATTCTGCAGGTTGAGTGAGCACCACTGATTGTATTCTGCTTTGTCCCTTCCATGGACAAGGACTTTATGGAATAGCTTAAGTTGGCCATCAAAGTCTGACAAGAAATGATCATCTAGAATGCAGTAGATGCTGAACTTCGTCCAGAGGGCATTCTATGGCAATGAAACATAATGAAACATGAGCAACAAATGTTGTAAAATATTGCCTTTCCTCCCCTTAAACGGATGAGTTGAGGGCCATGATTGACACGTGGAATTTTGATATAGTAGCCATCACAGAGACATGATTGAAAGAAGGACATGATTGGCAACTCAACATTCCAGGATATAGAATCTTCAGGTGAGACAGGGGACGAGGTAAAAGAGGAGGAGGCATTGCATTATTAGTTAAGAAGTCAGTTACTTCAGTGAGGAGAGATGATATATTGAAGGGAGCATCAAATGAAACTTTGTGGGTAGAGCTTAGGTGTTTATTATAGACCTCCAGACAGTCAGAGGGATATTGAGGAGCAGATATGTGCTCAGTTTGTGAAGGTGTGTAAAAACAATAACAATAGGGTTATTATATTAGGTGATTTGAACTTTCCCAACATTAACTGGGATATACATGGTGTTAAGGGCTTGGATGGAGTAAATTTCTTGAAATGTGTACAGGAGAACTTTTAAAATCATGTGAAGAGTCCAACAAGGGAGGGAGCAAAGCCTTTGATAAGGTCCCACATGGGAGACTTGTAAAGAAGGTAAATTCACATGGGATACAGGGTAATTTGATAAAGTGGATTCAAAATTGGCTCAGTTGTAGGGGATAGAGGGTGATGACAAAAGGCTGCTTTAGTGACTGGAAGCCAGGGTCCAGTGGCGTGCCACAGGGATCTGTGTTGGGCCCCCTAATATTTGTCATTGAAATAAATGACATTGATGACTATGTGAGGGGTAGGATTAGTAACTTTGCGGGTTGATACAAAGATTATTTTATTTCTGGTGGCCCAAAGCTTTCCATAGCTGACTGGAAGTTGTGGGTCATGGTTCTGCACATACTTACAGGACTTTAACATGACGATAAGTCCAATTCTTTGTGAAAAGTACCCCTTACCATTAATTGAGGACCTACTCGCTGGATTGTCTGCTGATAAGCAGTTCAGTAAGATAGACTTATCCCAAGTATCTCTCCAGATGAGGGTGGCAACTAAATTGCAACCATTGCTAATGATTGTTACCAACAAGAGATTGTTCTGGTACCAGTACCTACTGTTCGGAATAACATAGGCCAGACTCCAGAAATCAATGGACCAAATCCTAAGTGGCCACAACGGTGTCCCGGTGTTATTTGGATAAATTTCTAATCACAGGCAAAACTTAACAAGAACATTTAGACAGCTTAGAGGAAACACTGGAGTATCTAGAAATTTTCAACCTCAGTGTGAAAAAAGAAAAATGTGAATTTTTAAGATCATCCATCAGTTATCAAGCTCATGGAATAAATAAGGATGGCCTCCACAAAGAACTTAAGAATATAACAGTGATCCTAAAGGTGCCAAAAACAGAACATGCCACAGTTGCAATCATTTTTAGCACTAATCAATAATTATGGAAAATCATCTCAAACCTATGACTAAAACTACTAAAGCCACTTCATGCTTTATTGTGCTCTAACGAGCAATGAAAAATTAGACAAAAGAGTGTGAAAGTGCGTACAAATGAGTTAAGACATGTTCAAGCAATCCAAGGTATTCAGCCATTTTAATCCATATTTGAAAATACAACTAACATGTGAAACGTTACCCTACGGGGTGGGTGCTGCTGTATCTCACATGATGGCAACTGGGGAGAAGCAGCCAATAGCATACCCATCCTAAACATTATCAAGCGTGGAACAAAATTATGCACAACTTGAGAAAGAGTGGCTCAGCATAATATTAATTTACCAATTTCACCAGCACTTGTACGGTAGACAATTTACTTTGACTGGCTACAGGCCGCTGACAATCATTTTTCATCCATACTAGGGAATTCCATCATTAGCCGCACGTTGCACACAAAGATGGCATTTATATTATCAGTGCATAATTATGAAATCAAGTATTGGCGATCAGAACAGCATTCAAATGTAGGTGTCTTACTGAGATCGCCTTGTCAGGACAAAACTGAATCACATGATACCTATGTCAGCATATTATACTTCTCCCAGGTAGAGAATGTCTGATGCGCGTTATCACACACGAGGCTTGAGATGCTCAGGAAATAAAGGCTTTTATTTGCTGTTACAACGAAGCTACTAATTATATACACGATCCCAGACTGAGGGGTCCCAGACAGAGCAGTGACCTTTATACCTCTCCCAGGAGGCGGAGCCCGACTGTGATGTACCACAATAACTATAATACAAGGTGTAACAGCCCAACCCTAACCCCAACAGCAACAAGTAGAACAACCCATCCCTAACCCCAACAGCAACATATATACATACTTGTAGTACTGGCCAGACCCTGGCTCAGTACTATCTAGTGGGAACCAACGATGGTTCACCACAATGTCTCAATAACATTGTCCCAGATACAAAGGCACACGAGAAATGTTCGGCTAATGGGTTGAGTCATGGACATAGTTTTAAGACATACCTCATTGTACAAACTAAAGAAGAATCCTGAATTCAGACCTTGTACAATGAAGGAACCTGAATTACCTATCCAAAATGGAGTATTGCTATTCAGCATCAGGGTGATCATCCTTCCAAGCCTACAAAGCTGAATCTTGGATCAACTGCACAAATATCATCCAGGAGTAGTGCAGATGAAAAAGCTCAGACAAAACTATTTTTGTTGGCTGGGACTTGACTTACAAATGGAAGAAACAATAGGGAAATGTTGGTGATGTGCTAGAATATGGAATACCCCAGCTCGACAGTCACTTCACCCTTGGGATTGGCAGACAATACTTATCAACTTTAAGAGACCCACTGAAGGCTGCATGTTTCCTGTCCCAGTGGGCGTGCACTCAAAGTGGCCCAATGTCAGGATGATGAAGTCCACCACAACAGAAAGAACCATAGAGGAGTTGGATGAGTTGTTCACAAGATTTGGACAGCCTGAACAACTAGTCAGTGATAATGAAACGCATTTCAGATCCAATTTGTGGATTACTTAACAATAGTATGTAACAAATAAGGACTGCCCCATAGCATCCGTCCACTAATGGATTGCTAGAGAGGCTGGTACAGTCATAGAATTATAGAAACCCTACAGTACAGAAAGAGGCCATTCGGCCCATCGAGTCTGCACCGACCACAATCCCACCCAGGCCCTACCCCCATATCCCTACATATTTTACCCGCTAATCCCTCTAATCTATGCATCCCAGGACACGAAGGGGCAATTTTAGCATGGTCAATCAACCTAACCCACACATCTTTGGACTGTGGGAGGAAACCGGAGCACCCAGAGGAAACCCACGCAGACATGAGGAGAATGTGCAAACTCCACACAGACAGTGACCCAAGCCGGGAATTGAACCCAGGTCCCTGGAGCTGTGAAGCAGCAGTGCTAACCACTGTGCTACCGTGCCACAGCCACTGAAACGTGTCAAAAAATTAAAGTCCATTATCCAAGAGAGAAAACAACTTGCTCATGTCCTATCAGAATATGACTCATGCCACCACACAAAATTCACCAGTAATGTTGTTCCTGAGAAGGAAATTGAGAACTAAATTTGATCTATTCACACCACCTGACACTACTACAATAGCAAAGCGACAACAACGAGCGCAAGATACTCACTGTGAAGAAACATCAAAACAGGAATTTTAAACAAGGAGAGTGGGTATCTGCAACCATTCAAGCTAAAGCAGGGCCAACTTCTTATACAGTGCAACTTGATGATGGGAGAATATGACGAAGATACATGGGTCAAATCCTTGCTTCAAAAAGTGAATTCGCGGAGACAGTATCAGAAAGGCTTATGTCAAATGCCCAAGGTTGTGAAATCCCTGAACCAAGGATTACGATGGGACCAAGTTCAGATTCTACTGCAGTAGAACAAACATCTCTGGAAGCTGACAATGAAGCAACTTCACAGGAAGTTGAGAAATTGATTTTCGTGAGAAACAGGCTACCGAGGATGTCAAAGATCGTTCCCAAAATGAAATCGACATCCACCAAAAGGACTCGCTTATTAATTGTACATGTGTAGGTAATACTTGGTAATGTAATTGATGTACAGAGTGAGTAATTATTAATGTTTACAGTTTGTTGTCATACACTGAAGTAAAGGTGGAGGAATGTTATATGGAGGAATGTTAACGTAAAGCAATGCATCTCGGTATTAGTCACATCACATGTTGTGACATTACCCGAGGCATTCCTGGGTTCTATCTCTTTCTTCCATCCTAAACTGTGATGAAGCATCACCTATCCAAATAAACTCAGATTTGTTGGTTAATTAATCCACGGTCTGGCTACCTATTCTTTTGCTTTTTGCTGTAGAAGAGGCTAAAGCCCAAAAACATAACAGCGGGAATGTTTGCTCCCTTCAGGGATGCGTTGAGGCCATCCCTAAAGAGTTTTTGTTGTTGTTCTGGGAATCTGTTGCTGTGACTGAGTTCAGAGTAGAGAAGTGTATTTAAAATGTAACCTGTTTTGGAATTATCAGTATCGTAAAATGACATTGAAAATTTCTTACTCTTCCATTATGGTAAATGATTTTGCTGTTACAGTACTTGGTGCGATCACATATCAGCTCAGTCAAAGTGGCCTTCCTCTACTTGGTTTAGTCCAATTATTTAATTGTATGTTCTCCTAGGAATAACAGATGTTGGGTGATCATTATTCAGTTGCACAAATGTTTATGGTATAATTTTGTATGCATTGATTAACATATGAATCATATGCCAGTAGTATCCTATTAAGTTTATGTACTTACCAAGTTCTTTCCTGTGTTTTATAATGATCTGACTTATTATAAATTGATTTGTTTTTGTTTTGGTGAACTGCTTCAAGTTGCAATCTACAAAACCAATCACATCTTTGATGAAGGTGAATGTCAACCAGTGTCCAATTTAAATTAAACTAAGTAGACTGGGCCTGTACTCATTGGAGTTTAGAAGGTTGAGGGGAGATCTTATAGAAACATGTAAGATAATGAAGGGGCTAGACAGGGTAGAAGCAGCGAGGTTATTTCCACTTACAATGGAAACAAGAACTTGAGGGCATGGCCTCAAAATACGGGGGAGTCAATTTAGAACAGAGTTAAGGAGGAACTTCTTCTCCCAGAGGGCAGTGAATCTTTGGAATTCTCTGCCCAATGAAGCAGTAGAGGCTACCTCGTTAAATGTGTTTAAGTCACAGATAGATAGATTTCTAACCATTAAGGGAATTAAGGGTTAAGGGGAGCGGGCGGGTAAGTGGAACTGAACCCACTATCAGATCAGCCATGATCTTATTGAATGGCAGAGCAGGCTTGAGGGGCTAGATGGCCTACTCCTGCTCCTATTTCTTATGTTCCTATGCTCTAAAGCCACAAAGAGGTTACTTTTTAAGCTTAGAGGTAACAGATGTTGTGAATGCAACAGTATGTAAAAATATATATTTTACCTTTATTATTGCATTGAATATGTAACTATAACATTCACAAATAAATGTCAAATATTATTCAAAGATATCCTTTTAATTATGTATTGCTTGCAACATCAAAATTTCTTAATGTCTTCATGCAATTACTGAGAGGTGCAGCAACTATTATTATGTAGACATGTATACGATTAAGGAAGAATGTGACTGAGATGACTTCAGCCAGGCTAATGAAGTTGGCTTGCTAGAGTATGAACTACCTGATGAGTCTGTTGTTTATTTGGTTGGTACCTAAAAGAGATACCTGATGAGTCTGTTTTAAGTTTCCTTTGTGATTGATTTTTGGTTCAGGCTGTTCCCCCTCCTTTTGGGGAGTGATGCACTATCAATTACGACGTATCAATTATGACGTGGAGACGTCTGAGAGTGAGGGAAAACTAATAGGCTTTTATTCACTGAGAACAGGAGCACACCCTTGTAGCTGACCTGGTCCGAACTGAGGCAAGGAGGAGGGACCATCATCTTTATACCCCACTCTGGGTGGAAAGGGAGGGGTCCCAGGTGGAAAGGGAGGAGTCTCGGGCCAGGTGCAGCATGGGTGTGTCCAGGTACATACATGTAGTAACAGTGGTTCACCACATTCACCCCTCCTTTAAAAAAAGAGTCCAGCAGGGTGGGTGGAACCATATGTACAGGGGTATATATACATAGAAAAGTCACAAGCTGAGGTGAGGCATCGTCCCTTCACAGGTTCAGCCTGTCGGGCGGCTTGACCAGTCGTTGAGACCGCCGCAGTACCGGTTGGGGGGTTGCTGCCGGTGGCAGGGTGGAGCCGCTTGAATCCGCCTCGTCCCATCTGGTCTGGTCCTGCGTGGTGACTCCGGGGGCTCAGGCGAGCTGTGTACAATAGGCAAAGATGTAAGCGGACCTGGTGCTACCGGAACAGAGGGGTTTAGGGGTGTGGGGTCATCGTGGGCTCCGGGGCACCCGGAGGCGCCAGGTCCCGGATAGAGACCGTGTCCTCCCGTCCATCGTGGTATGCCACATAGGCATATTGGGGGTTGGCGTGGAGGAGCTGGACTTTCTCAACTAGGGGATCCGACTTATGGAGTCGTACATGCCTCCGGAGCAGAACTGGGCCTGGGTACGCCAGCCACGACGGTAGTGCGATTCCCGAGGAGGACTTCCTCGGGAAAGCAAACATCCGCTCGTGGGGGGTGGCATTGGTGGTTGTACACAGGAGGGACCGGATTGAGTGTAGTGCATCGGGGAGTACTTCTTGCCAGCGGGAGACTGGAAGGCCTTTAGACAGTAGCGCTAGTAGAACGGCCTTCCAGACTGTCGCGTTCTCCCTCTCCACCTGTCCGTTACCCCTGGGGTTGTAGCTGGTAGTCCTACTCGAGGCTATGCCCTTGGAGAGCAGGTACTGATGCAGCTCATCGCTCATGAATGATGATCCACCGTCGCTGTGGATATAGTTGGGGTACCCGAACAGGGTGAAGAGGCCGTGCAGGGCCTTGACGACCGTGGTCGAGGTCATGTCAGAGCAGGGGATGGCAAAGGGGAATCGGGAGTACTCATCTATCACGTTGAGGAAATAGATGTTGCGGTCAGAAGAAGGAAGGGACCCTTTGAAATCGACGCTGAGGCATTCAAAAGTGCGGGTGGCTTTTATGAGGTGTGCCCGGTCCGGCCAATAGAAGTGTGGCTTACATTCAGCGCAGACCGGACAGTGTCTGGTTATAGACCGGACATCCTCAACAGAATAGGGCAGATTACGGGCTTTAATAAAATGGTAGAGCCTGGTGACCCCCGGGTGACAGAGGTCATTGTGGAGAGTCTGTAGTTGGTTCACCTGCGCGTTAGCACATGTTCCACGAGACAGAGCTTCCCGGGCCGGTATAAGATATCATAATTGTCGGTGGAGAGCTCAATCCTCCACCTCAGTATCTTATCATTCTTAATCTTGCCCCTCTGCGCGTTGTTGAACATGAACGCCACTGAACGTTGGTCCGTGAGCAAGGTGAACCGTCGGCCAGCTAGGTAGTGGCGCCAGTGTCGCACCGCTTCGACGATGGCCTGAGCCTCCTTCTCGACTGAGGAGTGTCGGATTTCTGAGCCCTGAAGGGTTCGTGAGAAGAAGGCTACGGGTCTGCCAGCCTGGTTGAGGGTGGCGGCCAGGACAAAGTCAGACGCATCACTCTCCACCTGAAAGGGGATTGACTCGTCCACAGCATGCATCGTGCCCTTTGCGATGTCCGCCTTGATGCGGTTGAAGGCCAAGCGGGCCACTCCCGATAGGGGAAAAAGGGTGGATTTGATAAGCGGACGGGCCTTATCTGCGTAATTAGGGACCCACTGGGCGTAGTATGAGAAGAAGCCCAGGCATCTCCTCAGTGCTTTAAGCATGGTCGGGAGGGGGAGTTCCATAAGGGGGCGCATGCGGTCGGGATCGGGGCCGATGACCCCGTTTTCCACCACATATCCCAGGATGGCGAGGCGGTGAGTGCAGAAGACACACTTCTCCTTATTGTAGGTCAGATTTAGGAGAGCGGCCGTACGGAGGAATTTGTTACGGTTGGCGTCGTGGTCCTGCTGATCATGGCCGCAGATGGTGACATTATCCAGGTACGGGAAGGTAGCCCGCAGCCTGTTCTGGTCCACCATTCGGTCCATTTCGCGCTGGAAGACCGAGACCCCGTTGGTGACGCTGAAGGGAACCCTAAGAAAATGGTAGAGGTGGCCATCTGCCTCGAAAGCTGTATATTTGCGGTCCTCCGGGCGGATGGGGAGCTGGTGGTAGGCCGATTTGAGGTCTATCGTGGAGAATACCCGGTATTGCGCAATCCGATTGACCATGTCGGATATGCGCGGAAGGGGATACGCATCCAGCTGCGGTTGATGGTCTGACTGTAATCGATGACCATCCGGTGTTTCTCCCCAGTCTTGACCACTACCACCTGCGCTCTCCAAGGGCTGGTGCTCGCCTCAATGATCCCTTCCTTCAGGAGCCGTTGGACCTCGGACCTAATGAAGGTCCTGTCCCCCGCACTGTACCGTCTGCTCTTAGTGGCAATGGGCTTACACTTGGGGGTGAGGTGTTCGAACAGCGGTGGGGGGGTGACTTGGAGGGTCGAAAGGCCACAGGTGGTGCGCGGTGGGTAGTCCAGGAACTGAGGGTTGCAGACCGAGATCGGGGAAAGGGGCCCATTGTACTGTGGCGTGACGCTCTTAAGACGTGTCATGAAGTCGAGGCCCAAGAGTACGGGAGCGCAGAGGTGTGGGAGCACCAGGAGCTTAAAATTTGCGTAATCAGTCCCCCGAACCATAAGAGTCACCACACAATACCCGATGACATCCACGGAGCGGGACTTTGAGGCCAAGGAAATGGTTTGTTTGACTGGCTGTACCGAAAGGGCATAGCGACGCACAGTATTGGGATGGATAAAGCTCTCCGTACTCCCGCTGTCAAACAAACAATTTCCCACACGGCCGTTTACCTGTATGTCCATCATAGACCTGGTGAGCTGATGTGGACGAGACTGGTCCAGCTGGATCGCTGCCACCGTAGATCCCGAAGAGTCATCAGCCGGCGTCCAAGATGGCGGCTCCCCTGTCTCGCATGCGGTCGGCTGCGTCCAAGATGGCGGCCCCCTTGACCCCCACGCAGCCGATGGCATCCAAAATGGCGACTTCCCAGGCTCACACGTGGTCGCTCGTGTCCAAGATGGCGGCTCCCTTGACTCCCACGCGGCTGATGGCGATCGGGCTTTCTGTTCCCTTGGGTCGCATGCTGCGCTATTCGGTTTCGACTTTGCCTTGCAGACTTTCGCGTAGTGGCCTTTCTTTCCACACCCTGAGCAGAACGCCTCCCTTGCCGGGCAGCATTGTCGGGGTGTTTCGCTAGGCTGCAAAAGTAACACTTCGGGGCTGCCACGGCCGCGGCCGTTGAGTCACTGGTGGGGCGCTGTGTGGCATAAATCGGAGGCCCTCCTAGGTACTGGGATGATATTGGCCGTGAGGCCCATGATGTCACGTGATCGGGCGTGTACGCCTCGAGGTTACGTGATGCTACTTCGAGGGATTCAGTGAGCGCTACAGTTTTTGGAAGATCTAGCCCACCTTGTTCTAGCAGGCGCTGTTGAATGTAGTTGGATGCGATGCCCGTAACGTTGGCATCGCGGATCAAGTCCTCTGTATACTGCGCAGCGGATACGGCCTTGCAGTTACAAGCCCTGCCGAGCGCACGGAGTTCGTGGAGGAACTGTGCATTTGATTCCCCCGGCCGCTGTTTATGGGTAGCTAGCAGATGCCTGGCGCAGACTTCGTTCATTTGTTGGCTGTATTGCCTCTTTAAGAGCGCAAGCGCATCAGCGTACATTTCTGCATCACAGATGGTGGCGAAAACTGCGTCGCTTACCCGGGCATTGAGCACGTGTAGCTTGTCTGCGTCAGACCGGACGACCATGGAGGCTCTGAGGAAGGCTTCGAAGCACTTCAGCCAGTGATTAAAGCTGTTGGCTGCCCCGGGTGCTTGTGGATCCAAATTTAGAGTGTCAGGCTTTAAAAGCTGCTCCACCCTGATGCACTATCAATTACGACGCGGAGACTTCTGAGAGTGAGGGAAAACTAATAGGCTTTTATTAACTGAGAACAGGAGCACACCCTTGTAGCTGACCTGGTCCGAACTGAGGCAAGGAGGAGGGACCATCACGTTTATACCCCACTCTGGGTGGAAAGGGAGGAGTCTCAGGCCAGGAGCAGCATGGGTGTGTCCAGGTACATACTTGTAGTAACAGTGGTTCACCACAGGGAGCCGCCCCTCTTACTTTGTCCCTAAGTTAATTTGAGTTAGTTTATTATGTTGGTACCTGAAAGAGCTACCCGAAAGAGCTATCTGATGAGTCTTAATTGGTGGTTAAACCAGAGAGCCTCATGCTCTCTATTTAAAGCAGGTGTGTCAGTCTCCCAGCCTGCATTCAGCAGTTCGCACCTGGAGAGCTGGCTGTGTGCAGGAGGAAGTTACTGTCGTCACTGCATTGCATTGCTGCTGCTACTACTACTACAAAGGAAAAGAGAAGCTGTGTGAAGGGTCCTTTTGCCTCTGTGGAGGATCCTACTCAGAGAGAAGGAAGGAAGGAAGGAAGAGCTGTCGCCCCCTTGAAGCATCCTGCCATTGGAAGGTGCTCTCTCCTTTGGAAAGGAGAGGGAGAGAGGGAGAGGCCCAACGAGACCAGAGGCCTTGGGCCTGGAGGCTCAGGGCCCAGCTTTCCATCTGCAGGAGAGAGGACAACACCTGAAGGAAAAGGGGAGACAAATAACATCAAAGGACTGAGCTGTTGGGCTGGTGCCCCATTCATCAAATCTGTGACTGAAGGAGAGCGGGTGGGGAAGAATACAAGATCTTTTTTTTCCATCTACGAGGGTGGGGGGTGAAGACACCCCGGACTTTGCGTCTTTGGGCCAAGAGGGTCAAAGATTGGACGTCCTCCCACCCACTGCTGCTGCCCCCAACAGCGGAACCTCCCCCCCACCCCCCCCCCCCCCACCACCAACTCTTCCTCTACTGACCTGGGGCACCAGCCCACCTCAGTGCCCTGTCTCTTGTCCTCCCTCCTTCCTGCTCCTCCGTCCCCCTCTCTCCTTCTCTGACAAAACCGGGGAGAGAGCGCCTAGACCCCCACTCTCCCTCATTCCATCTCTGACCCTGCCCTGACTCCTGGGCAGAGACACCCCCCCCCCTCCTGCCCACCACACCCATACTCCCTTCCCTCTCTACCCCCCTCTCTGTGCCCCACATAGGCCAGAGAGGCCCCTCACCCATCCCTCCCTCCACGCTCCCACCCCACGGATAAGCCACAACATACACGCCCTGCCGTACATCTGAGCAGTCTCGGGGTGGGCGTAGCACCAGTCATTAAATCATGGCAACAGCAACACCGTCGCCGGTGGCAGGGCCCTCCAGGCCCACCTACGTGGGTGTGACGGCGGCCAGAGCCCCCGCCGCTCCCAAGGCCCTGCCACCATTCAGACTAATTACCAAACAACTCGGGGTAAAGTGCTACGCCCACCCCGACATGACCATCGAGGCGTGCGTTCGGGCAATGGCTGGGGTTGTCGGCCCCTCAGCCATTGTCGCAGCCTCTAAGATGTATGGCAAGGCCGTATTCTTTCTGAAGGCCGAGCGGGCGGTCCACCTCGCCCTGGAAAAGGGGCTCACGGTGGGCGGGACGTTCTTGGCGGTGGACCCCCTGGAGGCCACCGCCCATCGAGTGGTCATCTCGAACGTCCCGCCCTTCATCCCCGTGGAGCTCCTCCTCCCCCACCTCCATCTACTGGGGGAGGTCAGGTCCGAGGTGGCGCCGGTCCCGCTCGGTCTTCGTGACCAGGCCCTCCGGCACGTGTACTCCTTCCGGCACCAGGTATATGTCCGCCTGGCCCGGGAGGAGTGCCTGGAAGGGGGCTTTAATGTCCCCTTCGATGGGGCTACTTACTGGGTCTTCTGGTCCGCGGACGGCGTGCGGTGCCATGCCTGTAAGGAGGCGGGGCATATTAAAAAGAACTGCCCCGTCTCCAAGGCGGCCGCCGTCCCCCAATCCAAGGTGGCCGCAGCTGGCGCCGCAGCCCCCTCTCCCCCCAAGCAAACACCACCTGGCCCCCCGCAAGGGGAGACCACGCCGGCAGCAGCCGCCACCTTGGCTGCCGGCAGGGGGGGGGAGTGGAGCCTCCGCGAGGCCAGAAGACCCCGAGAAAAGAGAAAGGGAAGAAAAAGGGGGGGAACGCGACCCCGACCCCCTCCACCCCAGTCACACCGGCTGCCGGCTCGGGGGAAACATCCACCTCCGGCCCCCCTCCCAAACCATCTCCTGGGCCCGTGGGCGCCTCAGCGTCCTGTGCTGGGCCCGGCGTCGCGGGTGCGCGCGCTCCCAGGTCCGGGTGTGGGGGGGTACGCGACCCCGAGCCGGCACAGACACAATCAGAGGACGTGATGGGGAGAATAAAGGGGCGTGGCAAGGTTAAGAGGGGCGGGGTGCGGGCAGCGTCTCCCACCCACGGGCGCAACAGCAAGAGGAGGCGCTGCCCCTCGGGAGCCGTGGGTTCGAGGGTTGTGCGCCCCGCCCCCCGTTCATGTCATCGCCTGCCACGCCCCCGCCCCCGCCCGTTTTCTACACCTTGTCCCCAGACCGGGGGCAAGAAAAAACTTAAGATAAAACACGTGCTGCTGCAGTCCCCCGGACGGGTCTCCCCGAGGCCGGGTGTGAGCGGGGCCCTCGCGGCTCCGTTCAGCCTGGTCGAATTCGACCCCGATTTCTTTTACAGCTTGCCGGGGGACTGGAGCAGCACCCCAGTTTTCGGGTCCCTGGGCGGCGGTGGCGAGGAATTTATCTCCCCCTCTCTGTCCCAACCTTTGATGCTGGGCACCCCCAACATGAATCCGGAGGGTTCTCCGGGCTTGGGGGGTGTCCAGGCGTTCGGGGCGGGGGGGGGGGACGTAGCCGCCGCCGCCCACGGACCCACAAACCCAGGGTCGAGAGCCCGAGGGGAACCCCTCCTCCGCCGATCCTGGGGGTGGGATCGGGGGGGAATCAGGACTAGTCGGCGGCTACGTGCCGCCCGCCGCACGCCCTGCGGCGGGGGACTCGGAGTCGAAGGGCGACGGCCCCGAGGAGGTAAGCTGCTCGGTGGTGGGCACGGGGATCGTTTCAGGGTCCACCTGTAGCGAGGCGGGGGACTCCCTCGTGCCCCACACCGAGTCGCCCCTCATCCCCTCTGGGGAACTCAGGGCTTTCATCGAAGACCATTCTGGTCGCCCTGACAGCGTCCGACTGGCCCTCGACCGTTGGTCGGACCTGGCGCTGCTCGTCCGGTCCACGCGGGCCTGCTCCCAGGCCGCGTCAGACCTGACTGAAAGAGAGTGGCGTCGGGTACGGGAGTTCCTCGACGGGCTCAAGGGGGAGCGGACTGGCGCGTCTTGTGCCAGCGCCCCCCCACGCACATAGATAAGTGGTGACGGTGGCACAATGCTACTGACATGAAGGTAATTATAGCCAGCCTCAACGTCAACGGCAGCAGCGAGCCACTCCGCAGGTTCCAGAACTTCTCGGTCCTCCGCGACGGGAAGTATGCGGTGTGCTTCCTGCAAGAAACCCGTACCATTCCGGGAGACGAAGCCCGATGGCTCCTGGAGTGGCGAGGGGGGGGTCTACATGAGCCACCTCACTCTCGCTTCTAGCGGGGTGGCTATCTTGTTGGCCCCGACTTTTCAGCCGGAGATCTTGGGGGTCAAGGAGCCGGTGCCAGGCCGGTTGCTGCACTTGACGGTCCGTGTGGGGGGCGTGGTCATTCACTTGCTGAACGTCTACGCCCCGGGCGCCAGACCGCAGCAAACGACTTTCTACGAGAAAGTGTCCGCTCACCTCGACACCATCGCTGGGGGCGAATGCATCATCCTCGGGGGGGATTTCAACTGCACCCTCGAGGCACGGGACCGCGCCGGCTTCTGGCAGCGCACCCCGGCGATGGTGAAGTTGCGGGACCTGCTCGGGACCCACGACTTGGTGGACGCCTGGAGACATCTCCATCCTGGCTCCAGAGCTTTCAGTTTTGTGAAGCCTGGAGGCGGAGCGTCCAGAATCGACCGCCTTTACATTTCGAGGGCGCACGTGTCCGGCGTGCCGTCGGCCTCCATACGGCAGGTGCCGTGCACGGACCACCACCTGGTGTGGGCGGAGTTTGCTCCGTCTCGCGTCCGGGGGGGGTCCGCGTACTGGCACTTCAACAACACGCTGCTGGAGGACGAGCGCTTCCTGGACTCGTTCCGTCGATTCTGGGCCGGCTGGAGAAGGAAGCGGGGAGGCTTCCCCTCCTTGAGGCTATGGTGGGACGTGGGCAAGACTCACGTCCGGACCTTCTGTCAGGAGTACGCGAGGGGGTCGACGAGGAGGCGGAAATCCAGGCTCGAGGAGTTGGAGAAGGAGCTCTTCGACCTGGAGGCACGTCTCAGTCAGCCCGACGCGGACCCGGCCCTGCGGCTAGAGTACAGGGAGAAGAAGGGCGCGCTGCGGGACCTGCAACTGGTCGGGTCCCGCGGCGCGTACGTGAGGTCGCGGCTCCAGTTCCAGGTGGACCTGGACCGCGGCTCCCCCTTCTTCTACTCGCTGGAAAAAGGGCGGGCTAACCGTCAGCAGCTCCTTACGCTGCTGGCCGACGACGGTTCCCCCGTCTCGGATCCGGAGGGCATCCGGGCCATCGCCCGGGATTATTACACCTCCCTCTTCTCTCCGGATCCGTCCAGCGAGGATGCCCGCAGACTTCTGTGGGAGGACCTTCCGCAAGTCAGCCCGGAGGGCGTCGGCAGGCTCGAGGCCCCCATCGCCGTGGCCGAGCTGGCCGGCGCCCTCAATGGCCTCGGTCGGGGCAAGGCCCCGGGGCTGGACGGGCTGACGGTAGAGTTCTTCAGGGCGTTCTGGGACGTCCTGGGGGGCGACTACGCGGGGGTCCTGGAGGAGAGCAACGCCACCGGGGAGATGCCCCTTTCGTGGCGCAGGGCCGTCATTGCCCTGCTGCCAAAGAAGGGGGATCTCCGGTGCCTTAAAAACTGGCGCCCGGTCTCCCTCCTCAGCACGGATTATAAAATCTTTGCCAGGGCTTTGGCTTCACGCCTTGGGTCCGTGCTGGACCACATGATCCACCCCGACCAGTCCTACACGGTCCCGGGCCGATCGATTCACGATAACCTCCATCTGGTCCGGGACCTGATCCACCATTCCCAGAGGGCTGGTCTGTCGAGCGCCTTCTTGTCCTTAGATCAGGAGAAGGCATTCGACAGGGTGGAGCACGAGTATTTGCTCGGAACTCTGCGGGCATTCGGGTTCGGGACGCAGTTTGTCGCCCGGATCCGATTACTCTACTCTGCCGCAGAGTGTCTGATTAAGGTTAACGGGTCCCTGACGGCGCCCCTTCGCTTTGGGAGAGGAGTACGGCAGGGCTGCCCCTTGTCCGGCCAACTTTATTCTGTATGCGTGGAGCCATTCCTGCGCCTCTTGCGGAGGAGGTTGTCGGGTTTGACTCTGCGCGGCCCGGACGTAGGGGTGGTCCTGTCTGCTTACGCCGACGACGTGCTCCTCGTGTTCACGGACCCGGCTGACCTGCGGAGGATGCGAGAATGCCAGGCGGTGTACTCCGCCGCGTCCTCCGCCAGGATCAACTGGGCCCAGTGCTCCGGACTCCTGGTCGGTCCGTGGGAGACGGACCCCCTTCCGGAGGAGCTCAGGCCTTTCACCTGGAGCAGGACCGACCTCCTCTACCTGGGGGTCCATCTCTGCCCAGCCGAGGAATCCTGGCCGGCGAACTGGCGGGAGTTGGAGGCCAAAGTCTCCGCCCGCCTGGGTCGCTGGACAGGACTGCTCCGAGTGCTGTCCTACAGGGCGCGAGTTCTCGTCATAAACCAGCTGGTCGCCTCCATGCTGTGGTACCGGCTGGTCACTTTGACCCCTCCCCCTGGCTTTGTCACCGAAATGCAGAAAGCCCTCGTGCGGTTTTTCTGGGACAACCGACTGCACTGGGTCGCTGCCGAGGTGCTGCATCTCCCGATTGAGGAGGGCGGACAAGGTCTGGTGTGCCTCCGCACGCAGCTAGCGACCTTCCGCCTCCAGACCCTGCAGCGATACCTTTACGTCGAGCCTCCTCCACGATGGCGTGCGATGGCGACGTATTTTTTCCGCCACTTGCACGGCCTCAATTACGACGTGCAGCTCCTGCACATCAACCTGGGGCGTATTCCCACCTCTCTGCGGGAGTTGCCCGTCTTTTACCAGGACCTGCTCATGGTCTGGAACACGGTCGCCTCGCGACGCAGCTCTCCCCCGTCAGGAGTAGCGGCTCTCGTGCGAGAGCCGCTGCTCAGGAATCCGCACCTCCAGCCTTACGACTTCAGGTGGCTGGCGGAGAGGAGGGCCGTGGACGCCGGGGTGACCAGGATCGGGGACGTGCTGGATGGCGGAGGAGCGGGCTGGATGAGCCCCGACGTGCTGGCTGAGCGCGCGGGGGTGACCGTCTGGCGCGCGGCCAAAGCCATCCGAGACCTTAGGACGGTCGTGCTCGGCCCCGAGTGCGCACGCGGTCTAGAGGCGGCGCAGGCGTGCGGTGGGATCCCGCCCGAGCGTTCCCCTGCTCGGACGGAATTTCACATTGGCCCGAAGCCTAGACCTCCCCCCCCGGGTCAGGTGCCCCACTGCGTGTGCCGCCTCGCGGAAATGCCCTCCGTGCCCTTTTCCACCGCGCGGAGGCGTTTCCTGTACGGCCTGCTGCTGCACACCTTCCACTACCGCGTCCTCGCCCGTCGCCCGGATACACCTTGGCGGGCCTTGTTGCCGCCGGGCGGCGGAGGTCCCCAGTGGAGGTCCCTCTACGGAGGGATCTCCCCCAATTATCTCGGGGACCTGGGGTGGAGGGTGCTGCACGCAGCAGTGCCGTACAACCGTAGGTTTTTCCGGTACACGGGCTCCCGAGACTGCCCTTTCTGTGGCCTCGTGGAGTCCGTGGACCATGTCTACGTTCTGTGTTTTAGGCTGCACACCCTTTTTGGTTTCCTCAAACACCTTTTACTGATGTTTTGTTTGCACTTCAGTCCCACGCTCCTGATCTACGGGCACCTGGTGCGGAGAGGGGCGGGTCGGGATGCCGACCTCCTCGTGAACCTGCTCCTGGGCCTGGCGAGACGCGCCATCAATAGGTCCAGGCAGCGGGCGATCGACGGGGCCGTCCATCCCGACTGTCTGCCCCTCTACCGCGGCTACATTCGCGGCCAGGTGTCTCTGGAGAGGGAGCATGCGGTGTCCACGGGCGCGGTTGACGCCTTCCGCGACCGCTGGGCGCCGCAGGGGCTGGGGTGTATTATCGACCCCGATAATCACCTTTTGGTTTGACGTTTTAAGTTTCCTTTCGACTTTGATTTTGGTTCGGGCTGTTCCCCCCTTCCTTTTGGGGAGCCGCCCCTTTTACTTTGTCCCTAAGTTAATTTGAGTTCGTTTACTTGATTGGTGCCGAAAAAGCTACCTGATGAGTCTTAATTGATGGTTCAATCAGGGAGCCTCATGCTCTCTATTTAAAGCAGGTGTGTCAGACTCCCAGCCTGCATTCAACAGGGAGCAGCTGGAGAGCTGGCTGTGTGCAGATGTATGGTGTAAATAAAGTAACTTGGTGACGGGACTTTCGCCTCCAAGGAGTTATTTAAATGACAACAAAAGATTTCACCAGACAAAATAACATCTCTAGACATTTTGGCAAATATAGATTAAAGTATACAAATGACTGTTTATGAAATTACAAGGTGCGTATTATGAAATTGAATTCCCAAAACTATCTTTATGGGATGTAACCAATTAAATAGTTTCCATATTCTAGCACATAACTGGCATAAATAAAAGAAAAGCTCATCTACTATTGTGTTTGTGACATGCACTGTTCAGGAGATTCAGATTGTCAAAGAGTACAAAAGGTGCAAATTTCTTGTGGCCTTTTCCTGATGGTAGCAGGAATCTTTGCTCTCCCAAGTGCAACAACTGGTAATTAATGATATATTTTTGGTAAATGCTCATGCACACTACAGCATAACAGAAGGCTATTTCTACACAATGTGCCACTGTGTAGGGACTCTCTGAGACCCAAAAATAGTTGCAATGAAAAAGATTCTGAAGCTTCAGTGAAAGAGCAGGGCAATGGCACTAATTGGGTATCACTATCAAAGAGTCAGCACAACCACAATCAACCAAATGGCTCCCTTTTAATATTCATTTGTAAGATGTGGACATTGCTGCAAAGGTAGCAGTTGTTGGCCATACCTAATTATCCTTGAGAAAGTGGTGGTGAGCTACAGTCCAGATGGGCGGCACGGTAGCACAGTGGTTAGCACTGCTGCTTCACAGCTCCAGGGTCCCGGGTTCAATTCCTGGCTCGGGTCACTGTCTGTGTGGAGTTTGCACATTCTCCTCGTGTCTGCGTGGGTTTCCTCCGGGTGCTCCGGTTTCCTCCCACAGTCCAAAGATGTGCGGGTTAGGTTGATTGGCCAGGTTAAAAATTGCCCCTTAGAGTCCTGAGATGCGTAGGTTAGAGGGATTAGCGGGTAAATATGTGGGGGTAGGGCCTCCATGTGGTTGACTTTCAAATACCCTCAGAAATGAAGAGTAGTTGGGGATGGGCAATAAATTCTGGTCCAGCCAATTATTCTGCAAATGAAACACTTTTAAATCTGGAGTTTCTTCCCCTTTTTGATGCAGGATGCAAGCTTTCTTTTGCCATAAACTATGTTTTCAGTGACAATCATTCAGTAAATGGGATCTGTTCTAAATGTCTCAATCTGTCATTTCTGGTAAGAGCATTGTACTTGCATATCAAGTGACTGTGGCTTTCACCAATAACAATTGAAGAGTCTGAAACTGAAGAGTCTTAAATTAAGATTTTATATTCGATTTCAAAATGGTACGGATAGGAGGGGGATTAGTTGAAACAGACCCAATTTCTCCTCTCATTACGAGATGTTCGTTTGATTTTTGCTTTCCCCTTCAGAATGGTGGCATATTTTCCCAATCCTTAAGTTTGGAGTGTTCCAATCCTCAGTGAATAACTCGATCAGATAGAATTAGGGGTTGATTTATTTTGCGCACACACACACAACTCAGAAAACAGTTTTGTAACATCAGCCCCTTTGTGTATTCATACAATAAAAGAGGGATGAAGGAATGAAAGGGGACACAGGGCCAGACTACAATAAAATATAAGTTATGTTTTTACGTGAGTCCAGAATTAAAAGTCCAATGGAGGGTTTCTTCCGAGTGTAGGTTGGGTGATTCTCGCAGGGTGATCCGTCTTTCCAGAAAAAAACTTTCATGTGGGGAGAAGGCACCAGTTTTAATGTTCTAGGAGTTTGCAGTGTAGATGAGGGCTCGGCAATTGTACCCAGGCAGAGCTCTTTCCACTACTACCTATTTGATAGTGAGATGATGGTGGGTGTCCTTGTGCAAGAATGACAAGGAGTTGGTTTGCAGGTTCAGCAGATAATTAAGAAGGCAAATGGAGTTTTGTTCTTCATTGCTAGAGGGATGGAGTTTAAAAACAGCGAGGTTATGTTGCAGCTGTATAAGGTGCTGGTGAGGCCACACCTGAAGTACTGTGTACAGTTTTGGTCTCCTTACTTGAGAAAGGATATACTGGCACTGGAGGGGGTGCAGAGGAGATTCACTAGGTTGATTCCAGAGTTGAGAGGATTGGCTTATGAGGAGAGACTGAGTAGACTGGGCCTATACTCATTGGAATTCAGAAGAATGAGGGGAGATCGTACAGAAACATATAAGATTATGAAGGAAATAGATAAGATAGAAGCAGGGAAGTTGTTTCCACTGGCGGGTGAAACTAGAACTAGGGGGCATGGCCTCAAAATAAGGGGGAGCAGATTTAGGACTGAGTTGAGGAGGAACTTCTTCACACAAAGGGTTATGAATCTGTGGAATTCCCTGCCCAGTGAAGCAGTTGAGGCTACCTCATTGAACGTTTTTAAGGCAAGGATAGATAAATGTTTGAACAGTAAAGGAATTAAAGGTTATGGTGAGTGGGCGGGTAGGTGGAGCTGAGTCCACGAAAAAATCAGCCATGATCTTATTGAATGGCGGAGCAGGCTCAAGGGGCCAAATGGCCTACTCCTGCTCCTAGTTCTTATGTTCTTATGATAAACAGCGCAAGCTGCTGCCTGGAGTTACTGTTCTCTCTGAAGATAACTTCCAACAGTTTATTAACAAAAGGAATTTGGACAGCTCAGTTCTGGGTAATGTGACAGCATGGTTTCAGGTAACTAATGAAGCTCCCTGTTTGAAACCCTTTCGGCCCTATTTTACCATTTTGATTCTAAGTGCAGGGCGGACTTGAAACTGGGAGTGCTTCAGATCCAACTTTTGGACCCTTTCTCAGGCGCCCCCATACGCACTCAGCTTGAAAAAATATCAGTGATTCCGAATCGTGCTGCACAAGCCTGTGGACGGGACTTAATGCACCTGAAATCCTGAAGCTCCGATCGGTGACTCCAACGGCACATGTGCAAAAAAATGATAGAATGCGGCTCTCCTGGCACATCCCTCCTGAGCCGGATAATGCCTCTCCCTGGCCCCCACAGACATTACCCCTGTCCCCCCCAACATTACTGACCCTGTTATCCCCCCACCCCCTCCACCACCCAGACCAATTGCGGGCCCCTCCCTCCTTCCCCCTCACTGATCTCAGGCAGAGTGTCATCGGACCCCCCCTTCACCCTCACTGATCTCAGGCAGAGTGGCAGCGGACCACCCTTCACCCCCACTGATTTTAGGCAGAGGGGCAGCAGACCCCCTCTTCCCCCACACCGATCTCAAGCAGAAAGCCGTCGGACCCACCTTTGCCCGCCTTCCCCCCCCCCCCTTCCATCTCCCCCCAACTGATCTCAAGCAGCGAGCCATTGGATGCTTGGCACTTACCTCCCCACTAACTGGAGCGCCCGAATTTCTGTGGGGCATGTCTGTTTCGCGCCGATTCCAGATGCAATTTAAATCTCATCCGCTTCATCCTGGACCACAATATCTTCACCTTCAACAACCAGTTCTTCATCCAGACACACGGAACAGCCATGGGGACCAATTTCGCACCTCAATATGCCAACATCTTCATGCACAGGTTCAAATAAGACTTCTTCACCGCACAGGATCTTCAACCGATGCTATATACTAGATACATTGATGACATTTTCTTCCTTTGGACTCATGGCGAACAATCACTGAAACAACGATATGATGACATCAAAAAGTTCCATCCCACCATCAGACTCACCATGGACTACTCTCCGGAATCGGTTGCATTCTTGGACACACGCACCTCCATCAAGGACGGTCACCTCAGCACTTCACTGTACCGCAAGCCCACGGATAACCTCACGATGCTCCACTTCTCCAGCTTCCACCCTAAACACGTTAAAGAAACCATCCCCTACGGACAAGCCCTCCGTATACACAGGATCTGCTCAGATGAGGAGGATCGCGACAGACACCTCCAGATGCTGAAAGATGCCCTCATAAGAACAGGATATGGCGCTCGACTCATCAATTGACAGTTCCAATGCTCCACAGCGAAAAACCGCACTGACCTCCTCAGAAGACAAACACGGGACACGACGGACAGAGTACTCTTCATCATCCAGTACTTCCCTGGAGCAGAGAAGCTACGACATCTTCTCTGGAGCCTTCAACATGTCATTGATGAAGACGAACATCTCGCCAAGGCCATCCCCAGACCCCCACTTCTTGTCTTCAAACAACCGCACAACCTCAGACAGACCACTGTCCGCAGCAAACTACCCAGTCTTCAGGAGAACAGTGACCACAACACCACACAACCCTGCCACAGCAACCTCTGCAGGACCTGCCGGATCATCAACACGGATGCCATCATCTCATGTGAGAACACCATCCACCAGGTACACGGGACATACTCTTGCAACTCGGTCAATGTTGTCTCTCTGATACGCTGCAGGAAAGGATGTCCTGAGGCATAGTACATTGGGGAGACCATGCAGACGCTATAATAATGGATGAATGAACACCGCTCGACATTCACCAGGCAAGAGTGTTTTCTTCCTGTTGGGGAACACTTCAGCACTCACGGGCATTCAGCCTCTGATCTTTGGGTAAGCGTTCTCCAAGGTGGCCTTCACGACACACGACAACGCAGAATCGCTGAGCAGAAACTGATAGCCAAGTTCCGCACACATGAGGACAGCCTCAACCAGGATCTTGGGTTCATGTCACACTATCTGTAACCCCCACGACTTGCCTGGGCTTGCAAAATCTCACTAACTGTCCTGTCTGGAGACAATACACATCTCTTTAACCTGTGCTTAACGCTCTGTCCACTCACATTGTCTGTACCTTTAAGACTTGATTACCTGTAAAGACTCGCATTCCAACCATTATCTTGTAAATTGAGTTTGTGTCTATTTATGCCCTGTTTGTGAACACAGCTCCCACTCACCCGATGAAGGGGCAGCGCTCCGAAAGCTTGTGGCTTGTGCTACCAAATAAACTTGTTGGACTTTAACCTGGTGTCGTGAGACTTCTTACTGCAGTTCACACAGCCAGTTGGAAGGGCAAGGCTTATAAAAGCCAACAGTGCTGGGAAACTCCCGATCTCAAAGTTTAATTAAAGGACACCCTTTAGTGAGGGAAAGGCACATCCGCAAGGGTAAACCCCCTCATTCACATGACTCCCCCTCATGGATATGGGGAAGTGCTCTCACCCATCCCCTCCACCCTCAGTGGAGGAGGAAACCACCCACCACAATGGTGCTCCATGGCAGTGCCGCCTTGCAGCAACTCCGATAATAAAATAGCACCACAATCCTATGAACATCTTGGGAATACCACTGGCCAGAAGCTGACTGGGTCAACCATATGAACACTGCAATTACAAGAACAGGGAAACTGAATTCTCTCTGACAGGTTTTTGAGTGACCCCTGAATGCCTCTCTACCAGCTACAAGGCTCACGTTAAGATTAGGATGGAATACTCATCTGTCACCTGGTTGGGTGCAGCTGCAATAACACTCAAGGAACTTGATACTTTTCAAGATAAAGCCATGTGTCCGATCGTGCCCTGCCACCAAGCTTGAGATCCACCTCATCATAAGCAGCAGTTCATTAAACAACCATTTTCTTTACTGAAAACTTTACAACCGAAATGCAAAAGAACAGCAATGTAATCGGAACATCATCACTTTCTCATTTGGCTCTGTATCACCATTCTTCCATTGTTGCTTGCTCAATATCCTGAAATCCTCTGTGTAAAATCATAATGGAATCTTTGCGACTGTAGGGTAAAGGGTTGAGATCAAGAGCAACTCATAGTCATGGCATTACATAATGGTTACATTTGTAAGAGATTGAGATGAGAAGCAAAAGTACAAACTTGTGTGAGGGTTCTGAGATGTATATAGATTTGTAAACAAACAAGAATGTGTTTTACAAATAATAGTCTTAGGTTAACTGGCATACACTAAAGAAACCCCATCTAGACCACAAACTCAAGACAAAATACCAATTAGAAGAATTGACAATGACAGTCCACTGCTATTTCCTCACTGTTAATAATAACTGCGGCTTTGCCAGCATTGACTTGCATTTACAAGGTCCAAACTGCTAATTTAAAAAAAATGTTTGTTCATGGTATTGGTCTAAAGAAAGTATTTATTAATGTATGCCATTTTAAATTCATCACACTTAGTATGGATGCAACAAACAGAAATTAGCACAAGCTTTTCCTTGTTCCTGTGTCCTATTTTCTTCTAACCAGCGGGTAAACACACAAAATATTGATTTTTTTTTCTCTCTATCAAGTGAAGCTTCTGATATGCAGTGTGAATTTCTGCATCAACTGGTTGAGAAAAACATTCTCTAGTGAAAAGCTTGTTGTGCGTTGTGCAGACAAAACCAATGCAAATTTTGGTTGTTCTAAACACATTGGGAAAATGATGTATGGCAAAACCTGCAAGAGAAACAAGAGGAAACGATCTTTGGTATTGGTTGTTATTTCCAATAATAGTTTATGGTGAAGGAATAAGTCTGAAGCTTGTTTCTTGCCTTCAGCAAGTTTATTCTCAGCAACAGCTAAAGAGTGTCCTTCCCCTCTCCCCTTCTTCCCTTCTCCCCCATCCACCAACTGATACAGCTCTTTTAAGCCAATATTCATCACTTGAAATGAACAATGCAATTCGTTTAACAATGTAATTTCCAGAGGCAATTGTTTATACATTGACATTTGTTGGAGAGCTTATTCATAACTGTCTGCAAACAGAAGCTGACTCTTTTCACGACTTGTGTCGAAAAACTGACCTTGATAATTCTAAATTGCTAGCAACACACAATTCCTTTCTTTTGTACCAGTGTTAGATGGAATTTTATTGACTTTTGATGGGCTCAAGACCCTTCTCTCAAGACAAATGTACAACAATGTCGAAGTAGGTCTTCAAGGACTTTTGGATGAAACTGTTATTCCCTTTTGCAATTAAGCAAAGCACCTTTCAGCAGACAGTAGAAACAACCGACTTGTCGGTGACAGAAATTGCACTGCATATTCATAACCTTCAATATAATTTAGCAGAGAGGCTCAGAGAAAGAATCATTACTAAGACACCAGGATCGTGTTGCAGTCTTTGGCTGACTTTGGGGAAATTAAGGAAGTGGAATTTTACAATACAGCCAAGAATTCCCTCAATGTTTTTGAATGAATTGCAGCACTGAAAACCTGTATTTGAGTGCACACAAAGCTTGAGTGAGCCTTGTTGAGAAGCATACATGTGTGTGATTATCATAGAATCCTACAGTGCAGATTATATGCAGCATTGCCTTGTCACTTGCCACACAAGAATTCTCACCCTATATTTAATAAGCAAGAGACGACACTTTGATGAATAGACAGATACAAAATCAATAATCTCCTGCCAAATCTTTGACTGGAACACAAAAGAAGCACCTGTAAGTAACTGAATGTTCTTCAAAACATGCTCAATAAGACTTTAGAATACTCAGATCTGGCAAAGGCAGTTGTGTTTGATTTGTTTTTTGCCAAGCAACACAGCTCCTATTGAACGAAGGGTCACCCTGACTCAAAACGTTGATTCTATTCTCTCTCCACAGATGCTGTCAGACCTGCTGGGCCCGATTTTACCATCGCATTGCACCCATGTTCGGGCGCAAAAACTTGGTAAAGTCGGGTGTGGGGTGAGTAGCGCGATCCACGCCCGCCTCCTTGCCAGATCCCTCTTTACCAAGGTCTACAAATGGCTGCTATCGGGACCGTATCCAAAATGGGTGTGAGGGCCATTTAAATACATTTGCATGCATTTAAATTGACTTAATGGGCTGCACGTCCAACTTTACCAGCATTCCCCCCTTTACCACCATGTTCGCCCATCCAGAATCAGTGCGAAACAAACATGCTCATTACAAGTCCAATTCGAGTGCTCCAGTTAGGGAGGAGCTAACAGACGAGCGTCCGATGGCTCTCTGGTTGAGATCGGTGGATGGGGGGTGGGGGTGGGGGAAGGTGGGAGGTGAGTCCGACGGCTCTCTGGTTGAGATCGGTGGGGAGGGCTAGGTGGATCCACTGCCACTCTGCTTGAGATCAGTGGAGGGGAAGGGGGGGTCCGCTGCCACTCTGCCTGAGATCAGTGGAGGGGAAGGGGGGTATGCTGCCAGTCTGCCTGAGATCATTGGAGTGGAAAAGGGGGTCCGCTGCCCTCTGCCTCTGATCAGTGGTGGGGGTGAAGGATGAATGCTGTCACTCTGCCTGAGATTGGTGGGGGGGAAGGGGGGCAGGGGCCCACGGTCGGTCTGGGTGGTGGGGGTAGGGGGATAAGGGGGTCAGTAATGTTGTGGGGGTGGGGCAATGTCTGTGAGGATCAGGTGGAGGCATTATCCAGCCTGGAAGGGATGTGGCAGAGGAGCAGCATTCTATCTTTCTTTTGTGCTTGCGCAGTTGGAGGCACTGATCGGATGATGCAGAGTTTCGTTAAGCCCCGCCCACAGGCTTGTGCAGCGTAATTCGGAATCTCCGATATTTTTTCAGGTGGAGTGCGTATGGGGGTGTCTCAGAATGGATCTAAAAGTCAGATCTGAAACACTCCCAGTTTCCAAGTCTGCCCAGCACTTGGAACCAAAATGGTAAAATAGGGCCCACTGAGTTTCTCCAGTATTTTCAGTTTTTGTTTCAGATTCTAGTATCCTCAGTATTTTGCCTTTATTCTGTTGAACGTGTCTTTTCAGGAATAAACACAGTTTTGTCACCTGAAAAAGTTATGGGATGAATGTTCCCATTCCGCCTGCCACGAGAATCGTAGCAGACGAGGGGCGAATCATGGAAAGGTCCGTTGACCTGGGGTGGGATTTTCTGGTTTCGGGACGAGCATGGCCGGCAGATCGCACCCTACGTCTCTGTGTTTCTGCCGTGAAGGCTTTCTTGTTTTTGTGAATCAATGTTGATTCAGAATGTGCTGCTTTCTACAACACATTGCTGAACAATAAGTGGACCCTTCAAGAAATTTCTTTAAAGAAGAAACATCTTACTTTTGGGAGACAGTAGGATGGGGGCAGGATGAGTACTTCTGAAGAGCAGTAACCACTTAAATGTAGGTATATAATGCAGACCGAATCATATAGACTGATATCTAAGAGTTTTTATTCAACTATCATTGGACATCGTAAGGAAATGTCAGCGTTTTACCTTTCGAGAGTATATGGGTAGTTAATCAAATTGAGTAAAGCCATGCAACAAAATTGCACACTATCTACGTAAGCCTTCTATCCTTAACTTCTGACTCTATAAATTCTTAATCTATGTGGTTTTGCTCAGATCTGCCTTTTGTGGACCTCGAATCTGCAGTTTGCAGAGGCACCATGTCATCATCAGTCATTTTGACACAGGATCTCGTTTGCTTTTTTCAAGTGAAATGATTGAGAGAATGATGAAAGAGCCATGAAATGAGAGGGTACAACCAGAGGCAGATGAATAGGCAAAACCTAGAAAGAAATTATGGAGAACAAAAATGAGATAAACAAGAAAGGAAGAGAACAATGAGCAAAAAATAAACAAAACTGCAACAAAATATCAATAAGCTCCTGAGAGCTAAAAAAAATCTTTTAAAAGCTAATGAATATATTAATCCCCAGCAGTAACCACATTTCTTAATGAAAAATAGCTGCAGCTTTAATATCCACTGGCCATAACTTAGTGCGCATTGTGTTTCTGATACTACATATAATGTCATGGACCACACTGCCTGCCAATTTTGGCCCATCCCACACAGTAGCCCATGCTAGTCAGCATGTAACTGTGGGCGTGCCATGAATACCCTGGTAGAATGGGAATATTTGGTTTGGAAGGCTGCGCCGAAGGAAACTTGGTGAGTTTTTGCAGTGCATCTTGTAGATGCTACATACAGCTATCACTATTCGTCGGGATTGAATGTTTGTGGAAGGGGTAGCAATCAAGTGGGCTGCTTTGCCCTGGATGGTGTCAAGCTTCTTGAGTGTTCTTGGAGCTGCACTCATTCAAATAGTGGAGAGATTCCATCAGACTCCTGACTTGTGCCCTGTAGATGGTGGACAGGCTTTAGGGGCATCACGAGACAAGTTAATAGCCGCAGGACTTGCTCTGGTAGCAACACTATTTATATGGCTAATCTAGTTCGGTTTCTGGTCAATGGTCACCCTCAGGATGTTGATAGTGGGGGATTCATTGATGGTAATACCATTGAATTTCAAAGGGCAATGGGTAGACCCTCTCTTGTTGGAGATGGTCTTTGCCTGGCACTTGTGTGGAACAAATGTTACTTGCCAGTTGTCAGTTCAATATGCTAACATCTTCAATAAAAGTCATCCTCCCATGCAATGTAGCTGGGATCAGTCACTTCACTGGTACTGATGTCGTCTGTAGTGAGATACCTCTATTGTTGAGCATTGCAAATTGTGTTCGGGAAAACCGTAGATCTGCATTTATACAATCAGACCAATACTGCCTGCAAAATCTCAAATGGTTTTATGCAGTGTGGCAATGCTTTCTTAATTCTTTCTGAAAACTCAGCCTTGATGAAAGCTATCCTGTCCTCACTTCATAGAAATCATAGAAACCCTACAGTGCAGAAGGAGGCCATTTGGCCCATCGAGTCTGCACCGACCACAATCCCACCCAGGCCCTACCCCCACATATTTTACCCACTAATCCCTCTAACCTACGCATCCCAGGACTCTAAGGGGCAATTTTTTTAAACCTGGCCAATCAACCTAACCCGCACATCTTTGGACTTGAACCACTTGAACCACACAGTGCCATGGGAGTGGCAAGATTAATCATTTTAAAACAGTGTGTGGAATTTTCTGCTTATTTGGCAGAATAGCGCAGCGACAGGAATAATGGGATTGAAGCTGTCATCATTAAGAATGACTGCCTCAATGATATTGTGAGTCTTTCAGAGAAAAAAATAGCAAGGGGCGGGTCCTACAACATCACACTTATTCAGTTAAATGGCGCTCTGATTAAAATAATAAAAATCGAGCCCCCCCTGTCCCTCAACTACATCTCTCTTCTGCCAGCCCTATCACAGAACTCCCCCACCTCACCCTGAACTTCCCCCAGCCTCCACAGAACACCCCCTCCCCCCCCCCCCGCCCCCCCCCCTGGGGCTGCCTGGGTAGTGCCAGGGAACAGTGCTGGGGGCAGTGCCAGAGTGCTGCCCAGGCATGAGATTCCTTCACCCCAGGAGGTGTATTCACTGGGATAGTTCTGGCAGGTTCTGCTCACGAGGTGCATGTCATGGGAAACCTGTCATGATTCAATTGATGTGGAGATGCCGGCGTTGGACTGGGGTAAACACAGTAAGAGGTCTCACAACACCAGGTTAAAGTCCAACCGGTTTATTTGGTAGCACAAGCCACTAGGTTTCGGAGCGCTGCTCCTTCAGAGAAAATGACTCACCTGATGAAGGAGCAGTGCTCTGAAAACTAGTGGCTTGTGCTACCAAATAAACCTTTTGGACTTTAACCTGGTGATGTGAGACTTCTTACTTTGATTCAATTGGCGTGAGGGTGAATGGGCAATTTAGCGTGGCAGGACTATTATGGCATTTTAATGTTTTCAGATGGGGATCTTGATGTTCAATGTAGGTGTACCTGTTGTGTCATTTGGACAGGGACAATTGACCGGGAAAATCCTGCTGGTGTAAAAGCCATTTTGACACTCCCACAGAATTCTCTGCCCCCTCCACCATTACCATCCCCTGAAAACAGGGACTGAGGATCGAAACCTAAATGAAAAATGTATGCAGATTTATGCATACTGTCTTGAAGAATGGCCATAGTACATTCCAAGTAAACCCATCTTGCAGCAATACTTCAAACAACATCATCCCATTAGCATCATAGATGGTGTCTTGGTCTGTGATGAGTGATTGGTGGTACTGCAAACTCTCCATCTGGAGGATTAATAGAAGATTAACCAAGGACATCTTGTTATTAGCAAGTGTCAGATGAAGGGCACAGCAGATCATATAGAGGTCAGGTACCTCACACTCTGTCTAGTACATCACCAACTGCATCTCCTGCACTAGTCACATACAGAAGAGCAGAATGCGCCACTTCTATCCTGTCCAGGCCATGAAAATGCCTCGGTGTGGATTTATTTGAAATCAAGGGGAAAATATTTCTCATAGTAGACTGTTATTCCTGCTGGATAGAAGTGCAAAAGTCTTATGGCCTCACCTCTGAAACTTATTATCTATTTGAAGTGGAATTTCTCTATACACTGAATTCTGAACATTGTTATCTCTGAAAATGGGCCACAATTCAACAATGAGTATTTCTAATCCTTCGCAGCATATATGGATTTACCCATGTCATAAGTGTGCAGAAATACCATCAGTCCAACAGAGAGGCTGAGAGAGAAGTACATACTATAAAAGATCTGGTAAGAATGGATTTGAGCTAGCGCTGCTTCATTATCGCTCTTCATTGTTTCAGAATGATTTTATCCCATGTGATCTTTTGACAGGTCACAATTTCCTTTCCTTCCCCACCCATTAATACCAAACCTCACCACAGAAGACCATGGTCAGGTCACAAAAAAAGGAATAACAGTTACAGAGCAATTAAAATCTCTTTTTTTCATCCATCAACATAAGACCTTCCCCCTATCAAATTGGGAGAGATGGTATGGATCAGATGCTAGCAGCAAGAAAGTATGGTGATTGAGAAGTTACAAACATCAAGATCAAATCTGGTCCAGATACAAACAGGCATCATACAAAGGAACAGGCATGTCTTGATTCCAATAGCAAGAAGTCTCATAACACCAGGTTAAAGTCCAACAGGTTTATTTGGTAGCATGGGCTTTCGGAGCACTGCCCCTTCACCCTTCTTACTGTGTCTATCCCAGTCCAATGCCAGCATCTCCACATCTTGATTTCAACAGACAGAAAATCATTAGCAGGTTGGATTGCATATGCCAAAAATGTCACACTGACAGAAAGACAAACAGGAATAACAAGGAGTTGCAACCTTCAGGGAATGAGTTCAGAGTGAGCAGATCCTCAGAGATCTCAAAAGGAACTCTACACTCTTACAGGGAAAGTGATGAAACTACCATGGAGACTATACCTTAAAAGCAGAGAAGTTGGGGCAAGTGCAGGAGGATGAGTACATAATAATAATGGCGATAAAGAATAAAGGGGAGATGTAGGGAAGGGTTAACTCTAATAATATCTAGTGAGCATGTGCATAAGGAGTTATGCCATAGTGATATCACTCAGAAAGAAGGTGAGTGAGAGGCAGTTAAGAAAGAAAAGTTCTAGCTTTCTGTTCTGTAACCTTGCATATAGCTTTTTAAAAAAATATGTTTTAAAGGTATAGTCAATGATGTTTTCTGCTCACTCAACTTCTATTTTTCTTTTTCCTTCTATTCAAGTTCTTTTCTCCCAGCATATGTAGTGCGCTGGGATTCTTTTCTATATCTGCGGAGCATTATTGTAATTGTGGTTGCAGTATGTACTTTGCAAATCAAAGTAGCTTTTTCATTATCACACCACATATGTTTCAAGTAAATTGTTCTCCATCATAAAACGTGTACTTTCCACAGTTATGGCATACAATGTGTTGTGACTGATTTGGACATCTCATTCCAATCATACAGCTCAGATGGAGACTATTTATCTCTTTGAAAATGCTGTAAAAACAATCCTATTTCTTTGCTCGTTCCTCATAGTCCTGCAAACCTGCAGGTGTATATCCAATTGCATTTTAAATAGTACTGAATCTGCTTCCACCACCCTTTCATTAAGTCCATTCCATATCATAATAGTTCTCTGCTTTCATAGAATCCCTACAGTGCAGAGGGAAGCCATTCGGCCCATCAAGCCTGCACCAACAACGATCCCATCCAGGCCCTATCCCTGTAACCCAATATATTTACCCTGCTAAACCTCGACACTAATGGACAATTTATCATGGCCAATCCACCTAACCCGCGCGTCTTTGGACTATGGGAAGAAACCGATGCAGACAACATGCAAACTCCACACAAACAGTGACCCAAGCTGGGAATTAAACCCGGGTGGGTCCCTGGCACTGTGAAGCAGCAGTGCTAACCACCGTGCCAACGTGCCGCCCTGTTTTGAACTCATCCTCTCTCTCGATTTTTATGCAATTATTTTAAATCTACTTCCTCTGGCTATCAAACTCCTGATGTGGAGATGCCGGCGTTGGACTGGGGTAAACACAGTAAGAAGTTTAACAACACCAGGTTAAAGTCCAAACCTGTTGGACTTTAACCTGGTGTTGTTAAACTTCTTACTGTATCAAACTCCTGTCATTGGAAATAGTTTGTCCTTAACTGCTCTGTTTAAACCCTTCATACTTTGGAGCATCACCATTAAATTCCCCTTAGCCTTGTCTAAGAAAAGTCCCAGCTTCTCTCAATTTTCCAGATAACTGAACTCCCTTTCCCAAGTATCACTCTTCTGATGAAACATATAAATAAAATATAAATGGCTTCATAAGTAACCTTGTCCAGGAGATTAGGGTCAACTGTAGTTCGCATTTTTTTATTTTAAGCCCCAAGTCTAGTTTCTGCATATAATTCAAAAATGCACATCAGTGATGTCAGGAATTATCTGAAACTTGATGCCATAGGCTGCAAAACAGTTTGGCGTCATGTGTCACTTTGAATTAAAAGTAAACCTGCCCATTTTAAACAAAAACTTATAGTTTTGCAAAGTGCTTCTTTTAGATTAATTTTTGTCACTTTAAATATCACTTATGTGTAGATGTACCAAACAAAGACAACTTGCAGTCCTTCACTGACCTCCAGTTCCAAAATGTTATTTTTCCATACAGATAATAAAGGGTTAATTAATTTTAATTATTTAATTTAATAGTTTTATAGTACTTTGACTTTTTGGATTGTCCAAACTATCGTTTTTATATGAATTTTAACTTTCATTAAGGAAATTGGATAATGCTATTATGTTTTGTTGTCAGGAATCTGCCCATCAACATCAGTAACAAAAATTTTTAAAAGGCATGCTAGGATGTGATTTGCCGAGCAACACGTAGAAATCTGCCTAGCGACAGCAGTAGCCAACATTCTAAAGGCATGATGGAATACGATTTTGCCCAGTAACGAGATTAGCAGGCATCTGGACAAGGTCAGGTGTAAATTATCCTATAAGTAAAACAGCTTCCCTCGATGACTGAGTGCTCAGTGGAAGTATACAGATGCCAATTTCTAAAGTCAATGAATTTAGTAGGTGTAGGCCACCAAATCAACAGAATGAAAAATTAGAAGCTAAAGTATAATTGCCAACACTCTCAGAAGGAACCAGACTAGTTTTTTACATCTACAGCCTGATAGGCTAATAACATCCAACAGTTCGAGAAGCTAATTTTCCAACTCCAACCCTGAGAGGCTTATTCCATCCAACAGCTACAAAGACTAGGGAAGATAATTTTTCATCTAAAATTCAGCCCAAGACAAATTACAGACATTCTTCTTCAAGACACAGATTTGTACCTTCACTGACCAATGAAAGACTGTTTTGAGACCTGATCATCGAAGCTGTATGTGTGGTAACTATGAGCTTGATTTGACTCATAGTGTGGGATTTTACGGCCTTGCTCATCCCAAAACTGTAAAATCCTGCCTGAGGTCTGACCTTTCCATGGTGCGTGGTAAAATTCCGGCCTTAGTTACAATATTGGGTGATGTTTGGGAAAAACGGTGTCTCAGTGAGTTTAGGGAAGGTAGGTATAGTTTGGGAATGAGAGGCAATCTCAGAGAAACGGTGTGTGTTTAAACATTCACATACTTAAATATCATTGTGTATTATAGTATTTCTTGTCATGTATTTTTCTTCTTTTCTTTTACTTTAATAAATGCTTTTTATCAATTGTTTGCATAAAGACTGGACTGTTTTCTCACTGGGTGGCACGTGGCTCCTCCCATTAAACCAAACAAATATACACCACTATGAACCAATGTTTCAAGTTGGGACACTTGTGCATATAACATCAACGGGGTTCATAACATTGCCTAGGATAAATAATTCAGGTTATTTTAATGACTTTAATATTTCATGTCACAAAACACAGTGGAATATATTATACTGTTGCTCAGCAAAAAACTGGGTTCGTTAAAATCTGCAAGCTGTAGCTGATTTTCCCACAATTTTTAAAACTTTACAAATAGTTTGAAAAATAAACATCATGACATATTTTTAAATTTAGGATTAATGAGATTTTCTAAGATCTCTAGATGTTGATTCTATACCCCACATCAATTACACTCTGAAACTGAACTAAACAGTAATAACCTGAGAATCCTATTTGATCCTGAGCTGTGCTCCAATCCCATTACTTCTCCATCACTAAGACTGTCTACTTCCGCCTCCTTAATGTTTTTAGTTTCTATCTCCATCTGACCCTTTCTGCTGTTCAATTCTGCATCCATGCTTTTATTGCCTCCAAACTTGACTGAGGCACTTCATTCTTCTGCTTTCCATGACCCCTAAACTTGAGCAGATCTAAAGATTTGCTGTCCAAATTCTTCTAACACAAAGCTCCATTCACATGTCGCCCAGATCTCACTGGCCTACACTGACTCAAAGACCACCAATCTCTTGAATTTAAAATTTTCATTCTTATGTTGAAATCTCTGTTTTGTCTCATCCCTTTCTATCATTGTAATCTCCTCAAACCATATAACCCACCAAGGTTCTTCCAATTCGTGTCTATTGCACATCCTTCACACTACCATTGGCAGTGTGTAGGCCCTAGGCTCTGAATGTTCCTCCCTAAACTTAAGTTCCTCTCCATCAATCTCTCCTTTAAGATGGTCATTAAAAACTAACCACACAGCTGATTATCTGTACCATAATCTGGATTATGCAGTAGAAATTATGGTGAATTTATCGACACTTACTGTTTTTATGCAGTAAATTGTACAGCAATTTTCAGCAGTTAAACATGGAAATCAGGAAGCTGATATCTGAGTTGGTTATAAAAATGGAACATTATACTATAGCAACTAATACATTAACAACTTGGAATTCTTTTATGCATTTATCATAGTAAGACACCCTGAGCTTCAAGATAATCAGACACAAGTTGCCACTAAGGCAAAGGAGATATTGTACTGGATTTTGCTTCAGCAATAAACAGCTATTCCTTAGTTTTGAGTGGTCTGTAGATTTTCTGTGGGCGGTACGGTAGCACAATGGTTAACACTGCTGCTTCACAGCTCCAGGGACCTGGGTTCGATTCCCGGCTTGGGTCACTGTCTGTGTGGAGTTTGCACATTCTCCTCGTGTCTGCGTGGGTTTCCTCCGGGTGCTCCGGTTTCCTCCCACAGTCCAAAGATGTACGGGTTAGGTTGATTGGCCATGCTAAAATTGCCCTTAGTGTCCCGGGATGCGTAGGTTAGAGGGATTAGTGGGTAAATATGTAGGGATATGGGGGTAGGGCGTGGGTGGGATTGTGGTTGGTGCAGACTTGATGGGCCGAATGGCCTCTTTCTGTGCTGTAGGATTTCTAAGTTTCTAAGTTGGATGCTGATGTCTAGAAGTTTTACGATAACAGTATCTCACTGAGCGACTCAGTATTCAAACAGAATAATGGTGTGACACTGAGGAACTTACCCGATAGATGATCACTAAATACACCAGAGAAAGTTAAGGCGTGTACATGAGTTTTTAGCAGAGTATTAAGTTGTAAAGATTGTCAAGCAACCTTTCTGACACTGAAAATTAACTTTTTACGAGTGGGAGTCTCATTTCTTTAAATTTTAATCATTATTGGAGAACTCATAAAATTTAAAAATTAAGTAGAATTTTTATTTTTTATTCTTTCTACTCTTTCTCAATCCCAACTTTCTTTGTCTCTCTTTATTTTAATTTCCATACATGATTTTACTCTCTACTCCACCTCCCAGCCATTCACCATCCTGACTTGGAAATATATTACCATTTCTTTACTGTCAGTCAAAATCCTGGAATTCCCTCCCTAACAGCACAGTGGGTCTATCCACACCACATGGACTGTAGTGATTCAATAAGACACCTCACCATCACCTTCTCGAGAACAATTAAAGATGATGGGCAATAAATGCTGATCTAGCCAGCAATACCCTCATCTTGTAAATGAATCAAAAAAATTGCTATAATATTCCTTCTTTTAAGCCAAACTTCAGTTTCTTGTATCTGCATATTAATGAAGTGATAATCATATAAATAACAGATGGTCACAGAACTCACTTTGTAAATCAACAGCTGTTCACAATTTGAATAGACAATTAAATAACAAAATATCAAAGTGGTGGAGAGTGCATTTAAAGTGAGAGACTATTGGAAGAACCGACTGAAGGGTTTTATGGAAAGGAATGAAGGTAACAAAGTGAAGAGTTGAATGAAAGAGTTCCAAAGTGCTTGCGAGGCTGGCTGACTGCTGTCACATTAATGGAAGAACAGAGTTAAGTGCAATGCAAGCTAGATTTGGAAGAGGAAAGTAATTGCATTTAAAAGGCTGAAGAAGTTTGTAGGGTTCGAAAGAGATTAAAGGCAAACAGGTACTTTGCGGAATAATCATCCTGTGCGAACAATTGATGATGGGAAGATGAGATATTAGGAGATGGTGTCTGGTAGGTTATGGGCAGAGAACTCTGGATGAACAAAAGTTTAGATAGGACAGTGTTGGAGACCAGTAAGAAAATCTGAGAAATTGAGCATTCCATTGGACATAAATGTATGTTCCAGATGTGGTAACCCTAGAGATGACATGGAATTGATTTCATGCTTAGCCAAGGTTATTTCAAACTTCAAAAATTGGTGCATTCTGAAATTCCCCAATATCTTTATGGATATATGTAACACTCACTATAATATATTTTAAAAATTATTTCATGGGATTGTATTTGGACTTCCTGAAAGCGCTAGTCAAGGTACTTCACAAAGGATTAAGTCATAAGATAAGAGTCCATGATATTAGAGGTAGTATATTGGCATGGATAGAGAATTGGCCAATGGACAGGAAACAGCAAGTGGGGATAAGGGGTTATTTTTGAGGTAGGTGACCCGTAACCAGTGGGTTTCCACAGGGATCAGTGCTGGGACTGCAACTGTTTATAATATGTATTAATGACTAAGAGGAAGGAAGTGAACGTACAGTAGCTAAATTTGCAGATGACACACAATTAGGTAGAAAAGCAAGTTGTGAGAGGGATACAAACAGTTTACAAAGATATATTGATAGGTTAACTAAGTAGGCAAAAAGTTGGCAAATGGAGTATAATTTGGGAAAATGTTAATTTTGGAAGGGAGAAGAAAAGAACATAGGGGCGATCTTACTGGCTCATCCTGCTGCTTGATCAGCGTGGCGAGTTGGTAAGATCACGAGAGAGGCGAAAAACCACTTTGTGCTTGATTTCTCACCTCTCACTACCGGCACTGTGAAGCCTCGCACTCAGGCTCACTAGTAATATTTAAATTCAAATTTAAATATTGTAATCAGCCTTGCGCCCGGCGCTTTGCTGGGTGGGGAATAAGGCAGCAATTGACCAGCAGGCAAGCTATCGGGGATGTAGGTGTGTGATTGCTGAGGTGGAGGGGTGGGCGGGGGGTGGTGGTGTGGGTGGTGGGGAGGAGTGAGATATCTCCCAGTGCATTAACTGTGTACTCTTGTAAACTGTTAAGTAACTGGGTAACTGGGTGATTGACATGTGTGAATGGCACCTTATAGCCACCAAATCAGAATTTTGCCCATTGTGTACCAAAGGGGGAATTGCCAAGAAAACCCCTCACCATAAAAAACAACTCTGGTGCTTAAAGTTGCCAGGTAGACCTCTCTGAATGACATCCAATCAACTATCCCATAGAGTGACCCAATACTGATACATTGGATTCAACTCATACTTCTTCAAGGTGGTGCAGAAGTTCAAATAACAAGATATGTCTTCTTAGATCATTTTGGAATATAGGATCATCCTTCTCAATGACAGCGATCAAATACTTGCTGCTGGCTAACACACATGTGTCTTTAAAATAATTACATTTATGCTTATCACCCACTTGTCAGAGGTTGAATGCATCCATCAGAGATAAATACTGCACAAATCGTGATGGCAATTGACAGCTAGAGCAAGAAGCATGACCTGAAGTATCAGAACTGATCAAGAGCATGCTTGAATCCCTGAAGCCAAAATATTTAGTTGTTTATTGAAACACTCAAGGTCACTTTGAAGCTTCAGATGAAACGTTGTAAAACCTTATTGGTTGAAATGCATAGTCAATATTTTACTATGGCTTGAGACCTTTAATAGAAACATTTGTGTCTGACCCATAAAATTGTCTGAGAAAATAGACCAAAGGCTGGATTTATAGACTAAAACTATAGGCTGGTTGCAGCACTGCAGGAGGCCATACAGCCTATTGTTTCCATATCAGCCCTTTGCAAGAGCAAATCAACTCATCCCGCTCCCCCAACTTTTTTCCATATAATCTTGCATTTTTTTCCTCTTCAGATAATTAACCAATTCGGATCTCAAATAATGATGAGACAGAGCACAGGAATGAGATAGAAAATCTGGTGAACTGGTGGGGCAACAATAATCTCTCCCTTAATGTCAACAAAATGAAGGAAATTGTCATCGACTCCAGGAAGCGTAGAGGATAATATGTCCCTGTCTACATCAATGAGGACAAAGTAGAAAGGGTCGAGAGCTTCAGGTTTTTAGGTGTCCAGATCACCAATAACCAGTCCTGGTCCCCCCTTGCCGACACCATAGTTAAGAAAGCCAACCATTGCCTCTACTTTCTCAGAAGATTAAGGAAATTTGGCATGTTCAGCTACGACTCTCACCAACTTTTACAGATGCACCATAGAAAGCATTCTTTCTGGTTGTATCACAGCTTGGTATGGCTTCTGCTCTGCCCAAGACTGCAAGGAACTACAAAAGGTCATGAATGTAGCCCAATCCATCACCCAAACCAACCTCCCATCCATTGACTCTGTCTACATTTCCTGCTGCCTTGGCAAAGCAGCCAGCATAATTAAGGATCCCACACACCACGGACATTCTCTCTTCCACCTTCTTCCTTCGGGAAAAAGATACAAAAGTCTGAGGTCACGTACCAACAGACTCAAGAACGGCTTCTTCCCTGCTGCTGTCAGACTTTTGAAAGGACTTACCTTGCATTAAGTTGATCTTTCTCTACATCCTAGCTATGACTGTAACACTACATTCTGCACTCTCTCATTTCCTTCTCTATGAACAGTATGTTTTGTCTGTATAGCACGCAATAAACAATACTTTTCACTGTATATTAATACATGTGACAATAATAAATCAAATCAAAATCAAATCAATTCCTTTGTAAAAACCATGATTTAATCTATCTTCATCACTCAAGCATTCCAGATCCTAACCACTCATCATTTAAAAATATTTTTCCTCATGTTACCATTGTTTCTTTTGCCAAACATGTTAAATTGATGTCCATTGGTTCTAGTCCTTCTACCGACTGTATCCAGATTCCTCATGATTTTAAATGCCTCTATTGAATCTGAATTCAATCTTCTCTTCCCTAAGGAAAACAGTCCAGTTTCTGTAATCTATCCATATTAAATGAAGATCTTCATCCCTGGAACCATTCTTGTGAATCTTTTCTGCACCCTTTCTAATGCCTTCACATCCTTCCTAAAATGTGGATTAACTAGTTTTAGTTTAATGGACATTTAATACCCATTTTCTGGCAGTTTCTTTGTCAAAGAAAATGGTGGGGTGGTGTTCTACTGGCAATCAATCTCGATGAATTCCAAGGTTTTTCAGGGGATAAATAGCATACACTGAATACACTGACGTCTACTTGAAATGTTAAAGCAGAAATAGACCATCTGAATTATTTCCTGTCATTAATGCCACAGCAGTGCCCAGTGTCAGGAACATTGTTACATTCAGCAAACTGTGTTACAAAGGTGGTGAAGAGTGAAATTGACACCATGATTTCTGGATATTTGATTGTACTATGGGAATTGGATTAATTAAAAACGTTACTTCCCTTTAATTGTCAACATCAGTTTCTTGATGCCACAATTTTCCTATCATCCACAACTTGAAATGGGTGACCCAGTGGACTGATATCACTGGGAGCCTGCCACAGCTATCATAATTAAACAGACCCTCGGGTAGAGACTGGGGGTTGCAAAGCTTGATTGCAAAATCTAGAGTTGAGTTTCCAGGAAAATTAATTGGCAGATTTTTTTGGCATAAAAGGCAACATCAAGGGAAATAAACATTGAAGTCAATTCTACTTGCTGATTTTTTTTCTTACTGGTTTTCCAATCTTTCCTAACTTAGTTTACTTACTGTCCTGCTAATTGGATTTTTAATCATAGCTCAATATTTTAATTTTAATACTATAGGAGATTAGGAAAGGAGTCAAGAACGAATAGGAAACAGGCTTGAAGCAGACATGACATAAGATTGACTGGTTATCCATTGTCAAATCTGCTTTCATTGGCCCAAGCCATTTCATCTCTTTCCTCAAGTTTTCTTCCTATTCATAGATCATCAATTAGTGTAAGGAGAACTCTTAACTATTGTATTGGATGTAATGTGACCAATGGGAACAGGATGTAAGGGTCAACTGACCCAGTAAACCATGGAACCAATTACAGAGTGATGTAATAGTCAGCTGACCAGCTGATTCACTATAAATAAGGAACTATGTAGAATTGTGGAGAGCTTGGAGCGGCCTAGGGTGAGGCCCCAAGTTTGGAGTAATGATGTTTCTTTATTACACCTTTTCTTTGATATATAAATTGGAGTAAGTTTTGTTGCATTTTCATTAGCTGCATCTTAAAGAGTTCCTTCTGAAGAAACATTGACAAGGGGTGACCTGATAGAAGTCTACAAGTTTATGAGGGGCATGGACAGAATGGATAGTCAGAAGCTTTTTCACAGGGTGGAAGAGTCATTTACTAGGGAACATAAGTTTAAGGTGCGAGGGGCAAAGTTTAAAGGAGATGTACAAGGCAAGCTTTTTTACACAGAGGGTGGTGGGTGCCTGGAACTCTCTGCCGGGGCAGGTAGTGGAAGCAGATACGATAGTGACTTGTAAGGGGCATCTGGACCATTCCATGAATAGGATGGGAATAGAGGGATGTGGTTCCTGTAAGAGTAGGGTGTTTTAGTTCAGACGGGCAGCATAGTTGGTGCAGGCTTGGAGGGCTGGAGGGACTGTTCCTGTGGTGTAATTTTCTTTGTTCTTTGTTCTTTGTTCATATTCTTCCCTTTTTACCCATATCATCCCAATGTATATTCCCCATTACTCTCATTACTCACATTTCCTTAGTAATCGTCACTGACTGACCCAATCCCTAATCCAAAACTATGGCCATACGCTCCACCAATGTTGCCAGTGAGAATGGAGAATTTTGTGCACTGCCAAATCTCCATTCACTGCAGTAAAACTGGGGAATCCCAGCCACAGGCAATCTCAGAGAATTCCTGCCTATATCTTTGGGGCAATGTTATGTTTCAGATAATTCCTGCATTTTAAAAATTTCTCTATTGGTGAAATCCGGGAATCCGTTTGCTTTGCAATTAAGGCTTAAAGCTTCAATGATTTTCAGAGAGGGAGTCATGTTTACCAGTGTTGCCAGTGCCCTGCCCAGCCCTCCAACCCCCCATCCCCACCCCACTTCACATACCCAAGTTCAAAGACTGGTAATACTTCGAAGACAGCTTTGCCATGGGAAGTCATAATGCCAACAGAGCTTGTTCAACATGTTGACCTAAAAAATCAAATCCAAAGATGTGCAGGTTAAGGTGCACTGGCCATGCTAAATTGCCCCTTGGTGTCCCAGGATGCATAGGTTAGAGGGATTAGCAGGGTAAATATATGGGGTTATGGAGCTCGGGCCTAGATGGGATTGTTGTTGGTACAGACTCAATGGGCAGAATGGCCTCCTTCTGCACTGTAGGGATTATATAGGCTGTATGAGGTCCATCCACAGCTGAGCACAATCTTTTGAAAACTAATTAGTGGTTGGGGAAACAAACATCTATTTTTGCCATTACTAGAATGTAATTGTCAAAATGGTTGCTGTCAGAGAATTTGCAATTTTTTCCATGATCTCATTTTGTTTTACTGGGGCAGTTATAACACAAAATTGCAAAAAAAATTGATAATTCAGCAACTGAAAGTGGTAAGTTAAATCAGACTGGAAGTTAAAAGCCTAAGAGTAGAACGCAGTCTGGGAGTGCAAATTCAGCCGATTGTCTATCAGCTTCCATCCAGATGCTGATGGCTAGTTGCTTTATATCTCCATCATTGTTGCCATGTTGTTTGAACTGGAGCGAGGGACTTCAGCTAGAGCAAGAATGAACCATCAGTTCCCTCCAATAACTCTGCATTGTGGTTCTGGATTCCATCCCCTACTTTGGTGTTCACGGAGGGTACATCTGACGTACTTTTTAGAAATGAACTGAGCTTCTTGCTTCTGACCTCGTCCATGACCTATTTTCATCTTTACAGTATTGGCCACCTTTGTCCCCAACCCAGTCCCACTGCTGCTGAAGTCCTTAAACTCGCCTTCACCATGTCAAGGCTTTATTCCTCCAATATTCTCACTGCCAACCATACACAAACTTTAAAACCCACTCACCTATCCTCCTCAATCAGCCTAACTGCCATTGACTTCCCGTACTCCGGCACCTTGATTTTAAAATACAAACATATAAAAATTACCTGGAAAAGAGCAGCTGGTCCATCAAGCCTGCCTCATACCTGACACATCCTATTCCCCATCAGCTTTGTAATCTGCTAGGAGAGGAAGACACCCAGAGTCATTGAGAACAATCAAAATATTTCATCTCATCCTCCTCAAGAGATCAAAACCATTCCAGGAATTCAAATTTTGCATGCATTAAATGTAAAACTATTTACTTTTTACATGAAACAATTTCTGTGCCAGCCAAGAACTTGTTCAGCTACCATTACAAGGTGCAAAGAGTCAGTACACATTGCACACATTGGCATCACATTTAGAGATGCACTATTTTCTTGCAAAGAAAAGCCAGCTAACATGTCATTTCCTCCTCCTGTGTTCAAATATATTTTTCCTGCTTGCCCCCAGACTGTCAAAGTTAATTAATCTATTAATAGACATGCAATCCAGCCCTTTCTTTATTCTATATACCCCTGTCAGGTCTCCTCCAAGTCACCATCATTGCCCATAAAACACTTCAGTCATTTTCCTCAATTTCACCAGCTCCTACAACCCTACACTGAAGTTACACGTTCCTTTCTATTGTGTTTTCCCTCATTTCACTCCACCATCAACAGCCATCACAGCCAGGACTCCAGCATTTTGTTTACAGATCCCTTCACCTTCAAAATATTTGTTAACAAATCTCTTTGGCCATACCTCTTGTTGTCTCCTAATTCCTGTTGTCAGACTGAAAACTTAAATGTAAAATGATTAAGGGAACAATGAGACAATGCGACAGAAAATTCAGACTGGGCAAGTAAGATGAGGTGAAAAACAAGGAAAAATAATTGGATAATCTCTAAATTCCCTCCAGATTAATTAAAGCATGCAGACATACATAAAATGTTGTTTGATTGAATGGTTACAGATAATTAGATATAGTGACTAAATACAGAGTTAGAAAAGTGGATTCTTCACACTCTCACTTACAATATCAATTGAATGAGCTCCAATATTACAACATAGTATCTTTCACAATACAACAACTCATACTGACAGCAAGCAGGACAGTAGCATATCATAACACCTCTGCAAACATTGACAGTCCCGCATTTTCTGTGAAGATAATACCGAAACAAATTCCTTACATAAATTGGCTTTTTATGCAGTATTCTTTATATTTCAGTGCCCCGAATACTCTACAGAAAAATCATTTCCATTTTTTAAAAGAACTCAGAGACATATTCCACTATTAGTCTGTGAAGCATCAGATTCCCTCCATTGGATCGCCAGGAATAAATCATATAAAACAATAGCATGGGAGCTGATGCTTAGGACAAGTAAATTCTTACATAAACCCCTTCAAAACTGTTTCACTCAATCTTAAGCAAAATTAAAATATTGAATCAATGAACACACACAAAAAAGGTGGCAGGTAGAAGGGTTCCTCCTTAACTGGCTCCGAGTTCACTAGATGCCCCACCCAAGTTGTTATCCCCCAGATTCAAATCCTGTCATGCTTCCTCAAACCAGCTCCCCACCCTGTCACTGGGGCCTGGCAAGACCTCACAAGCTTCCTGATCCATGGTTGAAGGCCTTTTTAAGCCCCGAGTACAGTATCGGCAATGGTCACTGCTTCTAATGGTGCTGCTGGTATTGGAGAGCTGCTGGAATCTGGTTGACTGGCAGTTCTCTGAGAAAGGATGTCATTCCATGAGGGGCGGAAATCTCACCTCCAGTCTACTAATGGTTAAATAGCTGTGAGGTAGCTGCTCTTCGGCTGAGTGGACATTTCTCCACCTCTTAGCCTGAGGGGCTAGGGGTACCATAGTGCAGAGATCAGCGTGCTCCATAAAATCCTGCCAATGGTTACTAAGGTTTAGAAATAAATGTTCCAGGATACACAACATTTTGAAATGCCAGTCAGAATGGCACAGGAGAAGGAGTAACCCTGACAGTAAAATATAACATAAGGACAGGAGCAAGAAAAACCTTGGCTCGTAAAATCAGGAAATAAAATCATTATGGGTAGAGATTAGGAATAACATTGGTCTGAAAACTAGTAGTTTAGAGGCTCCCAACAATGGTTATATCATTGGACAGAGCATTAAACAAGAAATAAATGGAAACTGTAACAAGAGCAGTATAATAACAGTGAAGGAATTTGCTGTTAGGATAGGTTGCACAAATCAAATTGGCGAAGTTAGTCTGGAAGATTAGTTTATAGAATGCTTTGGCAATAGCTTCTAGGAACAACTTGCTTTGGAACCAACTATTTTAAATCTAATATTGTGCAAAAAGGAAAGTTTAAGTAGGAACCTCATATTAAAAGATCCTCTGGGGAAAAGTGATCATCATACAATGGGATTAAGTTTGAAGATAATATACTGGAAATGTCAGCAATGAATGTGGTTGCAGGGGAGGGCAGGGGTGGGGGAGCAGGAGACCAGGCAGGTGAGGCCCCAATACAACTGTAGTGGGTAGGCGGGAGGGAGTTTATTTTCATTTTTTATTTCCCTTTAAAGATGGGATCCTGATCTCTATGGAGCCTATTGTTGGCTCTAAGAGTTCCCATCCCACCAGACTGACAAGCAAAGCACACCAACTCATTGTTTTCTTTAAAGAGTCTCAAAATCTGGAGAGAAAACTGATCTGTGCAATTGCAGAGCTACACACCAATTTTCTGACTGAGCCTGACACTTCGGTAAATTCTGGTAAGATCACCCCCATAGTCAACAAACATTCAAATATGGCGTCCAAGATTCAAACACATTTTTAAAGAGAAGTGTTCCGGATGCCACCTCGGTGAAGAGGTTTGTACCCATGTAATGAACAACCACCAATAGCTTCAGAAGAGAAAGATGATGATGTGAATTAGAGAGGAAGAGGAGTGCAATAAGGGCTTTAGAAGGAGGACATTTCCACTGAGGGTCTTTAGGGAGCAATTCTCTAATCACATCTCTAGTGGATGCTAATCCTTGAGATGTCTTTGCTTCACTAAAGAGGTTGTGGACTGAAACCAGCCATAAATGCAACCTCAGAGCAGAGCAAGGAGCGCATTTCCTGTGGCTATCAAGGAGACTGTGGCCCTTAATATTTATGCATATGGCTCTCTCCAGACTACTGCTGGAGATAAAAACATCGCACAATTTGCAATGCACTCCTGCATATGCAGGGGTTGGGGGTGGTCGCATTGAGGCTGTCTATAACACAGAGAGAGAACAACATCTAATTTCATACTGAACAGCACCATGGTGAAAAACCGCACCGACCTCCTCAGAAGACAAACACGGGACACAACCGACAGAGTACCCTTCGTTGTCCAGTGTTTCCGGAGTGGAGAAACTATGACATCTTCTTTGGAGCCTTCAACATGTCATCAATGAAGATGAACATCTCGCCAAGGCCATCCCCATACCCCCACTATTTGCCTTCAAATAACCGCGCAACCTCAAACAGATCATTGTTTGCAGCAAACTGCCCAGCCTTCCGGAGAACAGCGACCACGAACCACACAATCCTGCCACAGCAACCTCTGCAAGACGTGCCGGATCATCGACACGGATGCCGCCATCACACATGAGAACTCATCCACCAGATACACGGTACTTACTCATGCGACTCAGCCAACGTTGTCTACCTCATACATTGCAGGAAAGGATGTCCTGTGGTGTGGTACATCGGTGAGACTATGCAGACGCTACAACAATGGATGAATGGATTCAGGGCAACAATAACTAGGCAGGAGTGTTTCCTTCCCTTCCAGCAGTCAAGGGCATTCAGCCTCCGATCTTCAGGTAAACCTTCTCCAAGGCTGTCTTCAAGACACACGACAACGCAGAATGGCTGAGCAGAAGCTGATAGCCAAGTTCCACGTGCATGAGGATGACCTCAACCGGGATCTTGGGTTCACGTCACACTACATGTAACCCCCACCATTTCACCTGGGCTTGCAAAATCCTACTAACTGTCCTGGCTTGAGACAATTCACACCCCTTTAACCTGTGATTATCCCTCTCTCCACCCACATTATCTGTACTTGTAAAGACTTGATTACCTGTAAAGACTCGCATTCCAACCATTATCTTGCAATTGCACCTCTGTCTTTATATGCTGTGTTTGTGAACCCAACTTTCCACTCTTTGATGAAGGAGCAGTGCTTCAAAAGCTCGTGATAACAAATAAACCTATAACCTGGTGTTGTGAGACTTCTTACCATACTGAACAGAGACAAGCTGGTGGAGTGAGCATAGATTTTTGCAAGGATTTCAGGCTTTCTCATGGTGCAGAGTGCCGTTGCTGCACAAACATATTGCTTTCTGTATGCTTAATTTGAACCTGGTTGATTTCATGAATTGAAAGGGGTTCCAGTCCCTCAATATAGAACTAGTGTGTGACCACAGGCAGTGCATCATGCAGGTGAGTGTCCATTATTCTGTCAGCAATCACAATTCCTTTATTCTATCACAGCCTTCTGTGTATTTGATTCACTATGGCAAGTTAAAAGTTGGCTACTTGGCAACTAAGGTCAGCTACAAAAGGCATGACTCAAAGTTTTGGTTCGGGACTTACAAACACTGCACATCAAGATGGCAGGAAAGCCAGGCTGCCACAAGCAACATTATGGAACACATCATCGGTGGCCTCAAACAATCTTTTCACTGTATGGACCACCATACAGTACTCGGCTAAGAAAGTATCCAGAATTTTTTTTCAAATCATCCAATAATAATTCATGTCTAAATGAATGAGATTTCACACTTGTGATAGTTGGTGTTGGTCTTCACTATGGATGATACAAGTAAACATCCCAGAAATATCTGTAAATCAGGAAATGGAAGGAGCTAAATAAAATTACAAACACTGGGGAAATGGTACTGAGCAACTGGAAGTAAAATCTTTGAATAGCTTTAAGGCGGAGAAGGATAGATTCTTGGTAAGCAAGGGGGGGGAAAGCTTGTAGGGATAGGTGGAAATGTGGAGTTGAAGTTACAATCAGATCACCCACAATCTTATTAATTGACAAAATAGGCTTGAGGTGCCAGATAACATACTCCTGCGCCAAATTCATATTTTCATATGTTTGTATGTTCAGAGGAATTATTGGGCAATAATTACAATTTTTCACACTGTTAGAAATTTACATTTACTTGAATGGTCTATTGCTAACCTTTTCTAGCGTGTTCAGTGTGTATCTGGTATGAAAGGACCACAAATTCACACCCAGACATGAATTCAAATTCTGAATCTCTTGGCGAGGTAATGTTGAAGTGAATCTTCTGCAGGATTAGAACAAATCTTCTGGATTTTCATATGCATATACAGACACCAGCAGTTGTTGCCTGATTTACTTAGTATAACAACAGAGTGTCGATGGCCTCAACATTATTCTTAGTGCAAAATCTGGATCAACATAGAGCGAGGCTATTTAGGATATCAATCAGAAATCGCTTTTTCATCCAAAGTGTGGTAAAAATCTGAAATTTTTCTGCCCCAGCAATTATGGATACTGGAACAAGAGAAGTTTTCAAGACTAAGATCAATTAATTTTTGTTAAGTTAGAATGTGAAGGGATATATAGCTAAGGCTGTTCAATAGAGCTGAAGGGTAGATTTGTAACGATCTAATTGAATGATAGTACATGCTTAAGGGGCTGAATGGCCATATCTTGTTCCTAAGTTCTTATGTTTCTTAACGTATATTGCTGCCCACAGTATGCAAAATTAATGCCGTCTGAATAATGTATTTGACTGTCAAAGCAATAAAATACAATCTTGACAATGAAAAAAATTGTATTCTGAATTGTGGCATTGCATCTTTCAATAAAGGACGATTCTCTACTGACTGTCACAAAAATTGTAGAAATTATAAAAATTTTCTTCATAAATGGATTTACAGGATCAGTGCACATCAAGCACAGAGCAAACCTTTTCCCATAGTGTTTTCATCAGCAGCATTATTGGTTTATCAATTGCCAGAGTTTCAGGCTCAACTCTCAGCCATACACAAATAAGAGCAAAATGAATTCTGGCCATGAATACAAATCTGTATGAATTTAGACAAACTCCACTGACAATCAGTCCTAAAAGCTGCCATCTTATCTCAGAATTCCTGGGATGTGCCAACTGGAATAAAATGAATTATCATGACAAGATTCCAGGAAATAGGACAGCATGTCATTATTGATCCTGTGAGTGACCAGTGAACTGCAGTGTTGGATTATCTATTGCACAAGGAAAGAAGAACTATGAGCATGAATCATAGAATCCCTACAGTGCAGAAGGAGACCATTCAGCCCATCGAGTCTGCTCTGACAACAATCCCACCCAGGCCCTATCCCCATAACCCCACATATTTACCCCAATATTTAACCTATGCACCCCGAGACACTAAAGGGCAATTTAGCATGGCCAGTCAACCTAACCAGCACATCTTTGGGCTGTGGGAGGAAACCAGAACACCCGAAGGAAACCCACGCAGACATGGAAGAATGTGTAAACTCCACACAGACAGTGGTCCAAGCTGGGAATCGAACCCAGGTCCCTGTAGCTGTGAGGCAGCAGTGCTAACCACTATGCAACTGTGCCGTCTGATAATAGGCCATTTGGCCCTTTGCGCCTGCTCCACGATTCAATATTTGATTTGATTTATTATTGTCACATGTATTGGGATACAATGAAAAGTATTGTTTCTTGCTCTATCAGACAAAACATATTGAGGGGGGAGGGTGTGATTCTCCCAGCCTGTTACAGCAGGCTGCATATTGCGAGGAAGGTGGGTTACCTGCTATTTGTGGGTGTGGGGGATAGAATTCCTTTCTTTGGTGAGGGATTGTTCCCCTGGTCAGTGGGGGGCACCATTTCATTTTTGTCTCTGAGCGCAAAAACCTTAAAAAGGGTATCCACATCTCAGAACAGCGGGGCTGTCCGGCAAGTTCCCCAAAATGGCCTAATTTGCAACTTTTTGGTGGGCAAATCCTGCTTGACGGACACTGCCAATGCCAATGGGAAACACTTGTTTTCTCACTGGAGTGGGCACTTCATCCCAATTCTGGAGAATCGTCGCCAATGCCTTTAGATAAATGCTCATGCACTGACAGGCTGCAAAATAATTTTTGAATCCAATATGAATCTTCTTTTGGAAGAAGAGTTCCAAAGAAGAGTCATATTGGACTCAAAGTGTGTTTCTCCTTCCACAGATGCTGCCAGAGCTGCTGAGTTCTTCCAGAACTTTCTGTTTTTTATCTCCAGCATCTGTAATATTTTGCTTTTATGTTAAGACTGATTATTTATTATTCTGTCTGCTTGTCGGTTCTAAGATATATTGTTGGAGAAAGATGTCCTGAACAAATTCAAAAAATGCACTACCTTTATGACATAAGCATGTCTGCTATTCCAATCCAAATGGAAGTTAAGATCCTCTATTAAGATCTCTTTACATTTAAAACATGCTAATTGAATTTCTGAATTTATATATGCTACCTTTTCATAACTGCCACCAGGAACCTACACACTTCCGTCTAGTATTAATCCCGTTTAATTTTTTAATGCTACTTGTAAAAGTCTCTGCAGCCTGCTTTCCTCTCACTATACCATTCATTGCCACAGAAATAGTTTAATCCTTAATCGCTAAGACTACTCTTGTAATAACTTTCAATATGAGCTCCCTGATTGAGGTAGCTAATGCTGTCCAGTCCAGGAGCCTTTCAGAGGCATATAATATGGAATGTCCGAGTTACCAGCACACAGGATGTATATTCTATACTGGGAAGTGCCTGTCTGAGTATTACTAATTTTTTTTAAATAAAGTCGCATTTGGTGAAGGGATACTGGCCTTGTGGGAGTTATTTCAGTGGCGACGAGGTGAAACATTATTCTAAAAGGAACTCGCTTGCAGCAGTTGACCTAAGTTGAAGTAAGCCATTCTTATGCATCATGCCTTTATTTGGGAGACTAGACTCGTTCAACCCTGCCTTTGAGGACTGGGCCCAATATGTGGATTGCATCATTATTTTTTCAGGTAGACATCATTGTCGTTGAGGAAAAACAATAGGTAATTCTCCTGATGGACTGCGGTGCTTCAGCATTTGCTGTCGTTCAGAATTTAACTATCCCTGAGGCACCGGATACTAAAACCTTTCAAGAATAAATGGCAGAACCATCAGGAGCATAGATGCACAGAGAGATCTGGGAGTACAGGTCCACAGATCCTTAAAAGTGGCAGCACAGGTAGAAAAGGTGGTGAAGAAAGCATATAGTATGCTTGCCTTCATCAGCTGGGGCATCAAGTATAAAAGTTAGCAAATTATGTTACAGTTGTATAAAATGTTGGTTAGGCCACATTTGGAATACTGTGTCCAATTCTGGTCACCACACTACCAGAATGACGTGGAGGCTTTGGTGAGAGTGCAGAAAATGTTTACCCAGGATGTTGCCTGGTATGGAGGGTATTAGCTATGAGGAGAGATTGAATAAACTGGGATTGTTCTCCCTGGAAAAACGGAGGCTGAGGAGCGACCTGATAGAAGTTCATAAAGTTATGAGAGGTATAGATAAGGTGAACAGTTGAAGCCTTTTCCCAGGGCAGAAATTACAATGACAAGGGAGCACAAGTTCAAGATAAGGGGGGAAAGGTTCAGTGGAGATGTGTGGGAGAAGTTTTTACACAGAGGGTGGTAGGGCCTGGAATGCCAAGTGAGATGGTTGAGGCAGTTACATTAGCCACATTTAAGATTTATCTTGATAGACATATGAGCAAATGGGGAATAATGGAATATAAGCGGTTGGTCTACATAGGTAAACGTGATCGGCGCAGGCTTGGAGGGCTGAAGGGCCTGTTCCTGTGCTGCACTGTTCTTTGTTCTTTGTTCTAATTGACTGAACTGGTTAGAGAATACTATGACCCCAAGTCACCTGTACAAACTGGCATAGGTGCCCAATTTCCTTGGGACACATAGCAACTCATATGCTTCACTTGCAGCATTTTCCAATGATAAGGCCAGCTTTAGGGCAGCACGGTGTCACAGTGGTTAGCACTGCTGCCTCACAGCACCAGGGGCCCAGGTTTGAATCCTGGCTTGGGTCACTGTCTGTGTGGAATCTGCACGTTCTCCCTGCGCCTGTCTGGGTTTCCTCTGGGTGCTCTGGTTTCCTCACACATTCTGAAAGATGTGCTGGCTAGGTGCATTGTCCCGAATAGGCACCGGACTGTGCCAACTAAGGGAATTTCACAGTAACTTCATTGCAGTGTTAATGCAAGCCTTACTTGTGACTAATAAATAAACTTTTCATGGCCATCATTAGACTTTTATTTCCAGATTATTTTTTTTGTTTTATTCACTTCAAATTCCACTGTCTGTCATGGTGGATTCGAATCTGGGTGCCCAGAACATTACCATGGGTCATTATCAGGCCTGTGACAATACAACTACTCCACCACCTTCCCTTTAACTTCTTTACAAATGACCATGGTAGAAACATATACATTAGGAATTGCTTGCCTGTTGCCGTGCAGAGGGAGTTTAAGCACCATCAGATAATTATTAACACCTTGGGGAGGCAGGTCAACTTACTGATGAGATGGTTCATGACAGCCAAACAGGCCGGCTTCACAATGTTATTCTTTAAGACGGCCAGACTAAAATGTGAAATTTGCACTGATTCCCTTAAGCTGACTTTTCTCAGGTAGTCGAGTCTTGCTGAGTATGGCAATCTGGACATTGTACCTATCCAGCTCAGGACCAACATGTGCTTTTCTCTCAACTCTGCTGGCTGGAGCATTGCCCATGAGGGTATGTATATTCAACTGGCCAATGGCGACAATGTCACCTTTACTTTGTTTCTGAGATTGATTTACGATCGTATTGATGGGATCAATGCCAGCTGTGGCCTATTGGCCAGGGAGGTGAAGCTGGCAATACTTAGGGCATCTTTTGTAACCTCTTACTTGTGCTAAGTAGATGAGCAGTGTGGTCCTAAAATGGGCTGTTCAGTCACTCAGATGGCTGCCAAGTTCCACTTCTGTTTCCTTCCAGTGAAAAATAACCTATGCCCTGTGTCACCAGTGCATCCACACCCACTGCTACATCACTCAGCCACTGCTACAGGGTTTGGAACAGCTAGATAACAGGTGGGAAATAAAAACAATTCCAGTAATCTGTTAGGAGACAGATTTCTGGACTGCTGTGACACCTTGGAAGCCCCTTTGAACAGCAGCACCCAGAATCACAAAGGCTTATGAGTTTCCATTACAACCCATACCATTAACAACAGCTTCTATCATAATATAATGGCACCACCTATTAAATGATCCATCATGGTTGAGTACAGATGGATGTAACCATTAATTTCATGTTGGAAATGCTGTACTACAAGCTCTGTAAAATACCCTGTGCCAGTTGGTGCTAGGCTCCTTCATACTCTTTAACATTGTCCACAGAGGGCTTTCTGGCAGGTTTTTCCAGCATACCCAGCATTTGGCTGCATGCACTTATCAATGTGTTTTTTACAGCTTGGAACAGCAAAATCCTCATCTGTCTCCTATACGGCAGTGCGAGTATGATTTTACTCTTCGGTAAGCTGGCACCTATGCTCTCATTTTCACCCTTGACCTAGCTCCTGTGCACCTGCTCCCCTTGTCTCATTATAAGCAGATCCACCTTTATTCTAGCATCTAAAATGTACTCAGTATTTGTGTCTGAGTTGATGGTTCTAAACTGTACTCAGTATTTGTGGCTGAGTTAATGACTCTGAGTTGGTGGCTCTGAATGTAAGATCGAATGATGCGGTTTTATTACTTTCATTGTATTTGTTCTCTCCCTCCAGTGAGTGGAAAGGATCCAGTTCCTATGTATCTGAAATGAAAAATGGACATGGTTTGGGTTGTGGTGATGGGAGAGGGGAAAATAAGAAGTGTGTACTTACATCATCTGCAGCTCATGGCAGCTCCAGCAAGCAGGATTTCCACCCTAATGGGAGGCAGAAGGCCCACTCAGTCCTGATTAGTCCACTCGAGGGCACTTTATGCAGCCGGTCGGCCACATACTGACGTGGTTTCCAGAGGGTAAGTGGGTGGCAGGAGGGTGTCATCAGCCTCCTCCCCACCCCCCAAACACTCTGTATTATTCAGCCCAATGTGTCAGAAAGATTCTGAGATGAGGGAGAAATGGGAAATGTGAAGGAGGATTAAATATCCAAATACCTTCATCATCGATCCCGTTAGTCCCTCAAGTGATCAAGCTTTAGTGATGCCCCTTCCCATGATGGCCAACACTGTCTCTTCCTAAATAATTAGGAGTTAAAATAGGTATTATGCTTGTCCTCCTCCAGCACTTTAGGCCATAAGACATAGGAGCAGAATTAGGCCACTCGGCCCATTGAGTCTGCTCTGCCATTCAATCATGGCTGATATTTTTCTCATCCCCATTCTCCTGCCTTTTCTGCATAGCAGCTGATCCCCTTATTAATCAAGAACCTAACTATCTCTGTCTTAAAGACACTCAATGATGTGGCCTCCACAGCCCTCTGCGGCATTGAGTTCCACAGATTCACCACTCTCTGCCTGAAGAAATTCCTCCTCATCTCTGTTTTAAAGCATCGTCCCTTTAGCCTGAGGTTGTGCCCTCTGGTTCTAGTTTTTCCTACGAGCGGAAACATCCTCTCCAAGTCCACTCTATCCAGGCCTCGCAGTATCCTGTAAGTTTCAATAAGATCCCCCCTCATGCTTCTAAACTCCAACGAGTACAGACCCAGAGTCCTCAACTGTTCCTCATATGACAAGCTCTTCATTCCAGGGATCATTCTTGTGAACCTCCTCTGGACCCTTTTCAAGGCCAACACATCCTTCCTTCGATACGGAGCCCAAAACTGCTCACAATACTCCAAATGGGGTCTGACCAGAGCCCTATACAGCCTCAGAAGTACATCCCTGCTCTTGTATTCTAGCCCTCTCGACATGATGCTAACATTGCATTCTTAACTGCCGACTGAACCTGCACAATAACCTTAAGAGAATCTTGAACAAGGACTCCCAAGTCCCTTTGTGTTTCTGATTTCCTAAGCATTTCCCCATTTAGAAAATAGTCTATGCCTCCATTCCTCCTTCCAAAGTGCACAACCGCATACTTTTCCACATTGTATTCCATCTGCCACTTCTTGCCCACTCTCCTAACCTGTCCAAGTCCTTCTGCAGCCCCTCTGCTTCCTCAATACTACCTGTCCCTCGACATATCTTTGTATCATCTGCAAACTTAGCAACAGTGCCTTCAGTTCCTTCTTCCAAATCGTTAATATATATATTGTGAAAAGTTGTGGTCCCGAACCGACCCCTGAGGCACACCACTAGTTATCGCCTACCATTTTGAAAAAGACCCCTTTATCCCCACTCTCTGTCTTTTGCCAGTCAGTCAATCCTCTATCCATGCCAGGATCTTACCCTTAACACCATGGGCTCTTAACTTATTTAACAGTCTCCACCTTGTCAAAGGCCTTCTGGAAATCTAAATACACTGGTTCTCCTTTATCTAACTTCCTTGTTACCTCCTCAAAGAACTCTAACAGATATGTCAGACATGACCTCCCCATGACGAAGCCATGCTGACTCAGTCCTGTTTTATCATGCACTTCCAAGTACTCCACGATCTCATCTTTAATAATGGACTCTAAAATCTTGCCAGTGACTGAAGTCAGGCTAACCAGCCTATAATTTCCTGTCTGCTACCTCCCTCCCTTCTTAAACAGTGATGTTACATTCGCTACTTTCCAGTCCTCTGGGACCCTCCCTGCCTCCAGTGATTCCTGAAAGATCACCACCAATGTCTCCACAATTTCCTCAGCTATCTCTTTTAGAACCCTGGGGTGTATTCCATCTGATCCAGGTGACTTATCCACCTTCAGACCTTTCAGTTTCCCCAGAACCTTCTCCTTAGTGATGGCCACTACACTCACCTGTGCCCCCTGACTCTCCTGGAGCTCTGGCATCCCACTGGTGTCTTCCACCATGAAGATTGATGCAAAGTAAGTATTCAGTTCCTCTGCCATTTCTTTGTTTCCTATCATTACTTCTCCAGCCTCATTTTCCAGTGGTCCAATATCTATTTTTGCCTCTGTCTTACCTTTCATATATTGAAAAAAAACTCTTCCTATCTTCTTTTATATTACGAGCTAGCTTACCCTCATATTTCATCTTCTTCCCCTTATTGCTTTTTTAATTGTCCTCTGCTCATTTTTGAAGGCTTCCCAATCCTCGGGCTTCCCACTAATCCTCACCACTTTGTACGATTTTTCTTTTGCTTTTATGCTGTCCTTGACTTCCCTCGTCAGTCATGGATGCCTCGTCCTCCCCTCAGCATGTTTCCTCCTCCTTGGGATGAATTTCTGTTGTGCCTCCTGAATAACCCTGTGGTGGACCTCAGTTGTGCCTTTGTCCTATATGGACCACCGTTGTGTGTGTTTGTCATACCTGGACACACACCCCCTTCCAGTTTGGTTCCTCCCCTCGGCACCTAGTATAAAGGTGGCTGTCTCCTCCCCCTTGTTCAGTCCAGGTCGGTTATTTGTTGGGATCTGCTCCTGATTCTGTTGTGAATAAAAGCCTACACTTGTATTGGCACACCGGTAGTCTTTCGCCTTATTGATAGCGCATCAATTTTATTCACAATAGTTGACCAGCATGGAGCAGTTTCTAAAACCCGACAAGTTAGCATTAGACCCTCAAGAGGTTGGAGCCTCTGATAAATTCGATCATTGGCTGGACTGCTTCGAAGCATTCGTCGACACCGCTACGGCCATCGACACCGACGCTGCTAAACTCCACGTGCTCTGCGCCCAGGTAAGCGAAGCTGTCTATGGAATCTTCCGGGACGCTGCTACATATGCGGACGCTATCGAACTCCTAAAAGGGCAGTTCTGAAAGAGCCCTAATGTGGTTTACGCCAGACATCTCCTGACTACCCGCAAGCAGCAGCCAGGAGAATCGTGCGCCCAATTTCTGCGCGCCCTGCGGGTCCTAGCTCGAGCTTATGACTGTAAGGCTGTTACAGCAGCTCAGAACACGGAGGACCTGATCCGCAATGCCTACTTTGCAGGCATTGAGTCTACATACATCCAGCAGCGCCTGCTGGAACAAGATGACCTAGATCTCCGAAGAACAGCCACGATGGCTGAAACATTAGAAGCGGCCTCTCACAATCTCGGGTCTTACCCTGCATCCCGTTCTATCGACGGCTCCACCGCGACGGCTGTTCCGGCGGGGCCCAAATGTTACTTTTGCAGCCTACCCAAGCACCCTCGGCGTCGCTGCCCGGCGAAGGACGCGATTTGCTCCGGATGCGGTAAGCTAGGCCACTTCGCTTAAGATCTGCCGGGCAAAGCCGCTTCCGAAGCCTCGTGGCGCCACGTGTGTTCCGCGGGCGCAGCCATCTTTAAGGCAGGCGGCGGCTGCGCGCGAATCGCCATCTTTAATGCGGTCACCGGAAGTGCGGGAATCGCCATCTTTGATGCGGTCACCGGAAGCGCGGGAATCGCCATCTTTGAGACTGGCATCAAGACGCGGTGAGCAGGAAGCTTTATCCATGGCGTCATCAGATGGGGACGAAGACGGAGTCTTCTTGGATTCGACGGTGGCATCGATTTGCCTGGACCAGTCGCAGCCTCATCAACTCTCCAAGTCAATAATGGAGATCAAGGTAAATGGTCATGCAGAAAACTGCCTGTTCGACTGTGGGAGCACAGAAAGTTTTATACACCCTCGCACAGTGCGTCAATATGCCCTTCCCATGCGACCCTGGAGCCAGACCATCTCCATGGCCTCGAATTCGAACTCAGTGGAGGTCCTCGGGTGCTGCTTGGTGACACTGACGGTACAGGGCACAGTCTACGAGCGTTTTCAGCTCCTCGTGCTGCTGCGACTCTGCGCAGCTGTACTGCTGGGGTTAGTTTTCCTCAGCCATCATAGGAGCGTCACCCTGCAGTATGATGGCCCTTATCCCCCGCTCTCTGTCTGCCAGGCGGCGTCACGGCAGCGCCCCTCACGCACCACCTGCAGTCTCTCGACCCTCAAGATCACCCCGCCCCCGCCCCCCTTATTTGATAACCTCACCCCGGATTGTAGGCCTATAGCCACCAAGAGTAGGCGCTATAGTGCGGATGACCGGGCCTTCATTCGGTCCGAGGTACAACGTTTGCTCCGGGAAGGGATTATCTAGGCCAGCACCAGCCCCTGGAGGGCGCAAGTGGTCGTAGTTAAATCGGGGGAGAAACACCGCATGGTGATTGACTATAGCCAGACCATAAACAGGTATACCCAACTAGATGCGTATCCTCTTCCCCGTATCGCGGACATAGTGCGCGATGCGGTTGACTATAGGGTTTTCTCAACGATCGATTTGAAATCGGCTTACCACCAGCTCCCTATCCGCTCGGAGGATCGCCCATACACTGCCTTTGAGGTGGATGGCCGCCTCTACCAGTTCCTCCGAGTCCCCTTTGGTGTCACCAATGGGGTCTCAGTCTTCCAGCGGGCCATGGATCAAATGATAAACTAGCACAGGCTACGGGCCACTTTCCCGTATCTGGATAACGACACCATCTGCGGCCATGACCTGCAGGATCATGATGCCAATCTACAAAAATTCCTTCGTACGGCCACTCTCCTGAACCTCACGTATAATGAGGCGAAGTGTGTTTTCCGGACACGCCGCCTCGCCATCCTTGGGTATGTGATAGAAAATGGTGTCCTTGGCCCCAACCCAGCCCGTATGCGTCCCCTTATGCAGCTTTCTCTTCCTACTACCCTCAAAGCACTGAGGAGTCACCAGGTTTTTCCACTTTGTCAAGTCCCGTAACCTGCCCTACTCCCTCGAGGAAGTTCGGACGATTACCAGGCAATGCAGTGTCTGCGCTGAGTGCAAACCGCAGTTCTACCGGCCAGGTAGGGCGCACCTTGTAAAGGCCACTCGCGTGTTTGAGCGCCTTAGCATTGACTTTAAAGGCCCCCTCCCCTCCTCTAACCACAATGTTTATTTCCTGAATATCATTGATGAATACTCATGTTTCCCTTTTGCCGTCCCCTGCTTGGACATGACCACGGCTACAGTGATTCGGACCCTGACCTCGCTCTTCCCCTGTTCGGCTTCCCAGCCTATGTCCGTAGCGATCGTGGGTCCTCTTTCATGAGTGACGAGCTGAGGCAGTACCTACTCGCCAAAGGCGTTGCCTCCAGCCGCACCACGAGCGATAACCCCAGGGGCAATGGTCAAGTAGAGCGGGAGAACGCAACCGTCTGGAAGGCCGTTCTATTAGCGCTACGGTCTAGGGGCCTTCCAGTCAGCCGTTGGCAAGACGTCCTTCCGGACGCATTACATTCCATTAGGTCACTCTTGTGCACAGCGACCAATACGACCCCTCACGAGCGGATGTTTTCGTTCCCCAGGAAGTCCTCCTTGGGGCTACTTCGCTCCCAGATTAGCTGATGTCCCCGGGACCCTTTCTGCTTCGGAAGCATGTCCGGACCCATAAGGCAGATCCCTTGGTCGAGGAGGTCCAATTGCTCCACGCTAATCCTCAATACGCTTATGTAGCGTACCCTGATGGGCGGGAGGACACGGTTTCTGTCCGTGACTTGGCACCCGCGGGTGCCCCTGAGGTCACCACGTCCTTCCGCCCCACGGTCCCTGGTGTTGTCCACTCGGAGATTGCTGTGCCTCTTCCTCCCTCAGTCCCTGTCCCCAATGTAGTCCGCCCAGAGCCTGTTGTGGCCCCCCACCCCCTAGCTCCGGTTCCCACTGTTCCCCATACGCCACCAGGGCCACTGCTCACTCCTCTCGCCCCTGTGTACAGCTCGCTTGAGTCGCCGGAGCCGTCGCCACGCAGTACCCGACGATTGGACGGGACAACGGATTGGTCCGCTTCACACCATCTGGCGCCTTCTCTCGACGCTCACGGTACGGAGCCTGGGCCGACACCGCTCCCTGCTCGGATGACTCTGCGACCTGCACTACGACGATCGCGACGGCGGATCAAGCCATCGGTTCATCTGGACTTGTAATATTGTTTCCGCTTCACCCCCGTGTTGTTTTTTTTAACAGGAAGGGGTGAACGTGGGGGACCTCAGTTGTGCCTTTGTCCTATATGGACCACCGTTGTGTGTGTCTGTCATACCTGGACACATCCCCTTCCAGTTTGGTTCCTCCCCTCGGCACCTAGTATAAAGGTGGCTGTCTCCTCCCCCTTGTTCAGTCCAGGTCGGTTATTTGTTGGGATCTGCTCCTGATTCTGTTGTGAATAAAAGCCTACACTTGTATTGGCATATCGGTAGTCTTTCGCCTTATTGATAGCGCATCAAACCCCCAGAAACTCCTGCCACTGATGTTCCACTGTCTTCCCTGTTAGGCTCTCTTTCTAATCAACTCTGGTCAGCTCCTCCCTCATGTCTTTGTAGTTACCTTTATTTAATTGTTATACCGTTACATCTGATTCCAGCTTTTCCCTCTCAAACTGCAGGGTAAATTCTATCATATTGTGGTCACTGCTCCCTAACGGTTCCTTCACCTTAAGTTCCTAATCAAGTCTGCCTCATTACATATCACCAAATCCAGAATTGCCTGTTCCCTAGTATGCTCTGTCACAAGCTGCTCCAAAAAAACATCTCTTAGACATTCCACAAATTCGTTTTCTTGGGATTCATTACCTACCTGATTTTCCCAGTCCACCTGCATATTGAAGTTCCCTATGATTATTGTAATATTGCCTTTTTTATATGCCGTTTCTATCTCCTGATTTATTTTCTGCCGCACACCCTGACTAATGCTAGTGGGCCTGTACATAACTCCCATCAGGGTCTTTTTACCTTTGCGATTCCTCAACTCTACCCAATGAGATTCTATGCCTTCTGATCCTAAATCGCTTCTTGCTATCGATTTAACTTCATTCCTTACTAACAATGCAACCCTGTCCCTTTTGCCCATCTGCCCATCCTTTCGACAGGACACATATCCTTGGATATTTAGATCCCAGCCCTGATCCCCTTGCAGCCAAGCCTCTGTGATGCCCACAACATTGTATCAGGAAGGTTGTCCCATCGGAACAGGTCCCCTCTTCCCCAATACTGGTGCCAATGTCCCATGAATTCAAACTCATTCCTCCCACACCAATCTTTGAGCCATGCACTTTACTCCTTAATCCTATTGACCCTATGCCAATTGGCTGGTGGCTCAGGTAGTAATCCAGAGATTAACCCAGAGATCCTTTCTGGTTCTGCTTTTTAATTTAGCTCCTAGCTGTTCATACTCCCTTTGCAGAATCTTTGTTCCTATTCTACCCATGTCATTGGTACCTACGTGGACCACAACAACTGGATCTTTACCCTCCCACTCCAAATTCCTCTGCAACTCAGATGAGATATCCCGAACCCAAGAACCAGGCAGGCAACACAACCTTCGGGATTCTCGATATTTGTCACAGAGAACAGTGTCAATGCCCCTAACTATACCATCCCCAATTATGACCTCATTTCTTTTTTCTCCCCCCACTTGAACAACACTGTGGTCAGTTTGCTCATCCTCCCTGCAGTACCTGTTCCCGTCCACACGGGGAGCAAGAATCTCGAAGCTTTGGACAAGTTCAGGGACTGAGTCTCCTGCAATCCTACCTCCTGGATGCCTCTACCTGTCTGACTTGCAGCCACACCCTCCTGTCCCTGACCACTGGCCAAATTCAAGGTATTTAATCTAAGGGGTGTGACTGCCTCCTGGAACACAGTGTCCAGCCATCTCTCCCCCTCCCTGATGTGTCGCAGCGTCCGAAGCTCAGAATCCAGCTCATCCAATCTGAGCCAGAGTTCCTCACGCAACCAACACTTACTACAGACATGCTCAGTGGGAACCACAATGGGGTCCACCAGTTCCCACATCGTGCATGAACAACACATCACCTGACCTTCCATCTCTATTTTATTTAATTAGTTTTAAATTTGGGTTTTAATTTTTTTATTTAAACTTTTTAAAATTATATATCTCCTTATTGCCTCAGTCTCAATGCAATTTCTAACCAGTAATTTAAATAGATTTTCAAATTTAGCATAGCTCCCTGTTAGCCAATCAAATCACAGCCCTCATGTGATGTCGCTTTGGTCCGAACTCTCTGTCAGGTTCAGAGAATCAAGAGTAGCACTTATTGACAAATCAGCACTCTCCCTTGTGGCTTACTGACCAATCAGCACGCTCCCTTGTGGCTTACTGACCAATCAGCACGCTCCCTTGTGGCTTACTGACCAATCAGCACGCTCCCTTGTGGCTTACTGACCAATCAACACTCTCCCTTGTGGCTTACTGACCAATCAGCACTCTCCCTTGTGGCTTACTGACCAATCAGCACGCTCCCTTGTGGCTTACTGACCAATCAACACTCTCCCTTGTGGCTTACTGATCAATCAGCACTCTGCCTTGTGGCCTCTGCTGCCTGTTTCACCCAACTCTCTGTTTCCACCCAAAAGCACTCCTCACAGCCAGGCAGCACTCGCCGAGCAGACAGAGCAGCACTTACAGGCCTTTTTATAGATTTCTACCTACAATGCCCTGGAACTGGTTTGAACCAGTTGTATGATTAGGCAGACAGCGTTCAGCTGAGAACTTACACAGCTGACTCCTGTTTCAGGAATGCACTAACCAAAGTGCAGCTTTCCTGCTGTTATTTATCACTTTACCTGGGTTTACTGACGTGTGTCAGTAAATCTCCTTCAATATGTTTGTGTGATGTGTCTTTCATGGTTGAATAGCTGCCAACGTTTGAGCTGTGAGCTGCCAGTGAAAGACTTGCAACAATGTCCAGTGTGTGACCATGAGGTAACACACATGAATTTCCTATATTACAACAGTGACTACAAGTCAGAAAGTAAGATGCTTTGAATCATGGAGTGGTCATGAAAAGCACTAAGTGCAGGTCTTATTTTGAAATTAAGGGATGGGAATTGATTGATAAAGATTGCTAAAAGGTGAGAGATGAGGGTGTAATGAATAGATGAGTGCACAGGGTTTAGAATGTGTCATTTGAAAATTGAACTCATGCATCTTGACAACTCATGCCAGACTGGTAAATTTCTTATCGCACAGCATCAATAATCATGGAGAAATATTCCTGGCATTGATCTCTACCTCCACTTCTTTGCACTGCCTCCTAAGCATCTCTCTGGAGGGCCTTTCCCACAACCACCAGCCTCCCTGTCCCACTCCCACCCATCACCCCACCCCCTCCACCTCTGCCGATAGAGGATATGTCTCGTTCACTTCATGCATTGCACCAAGACCTCAAGCGCAGTGTCAAATAACCTTGGTCCATGCATCCTCGCATGTTCACCCATTACTCAAAGTATCACAACATAGATCAACTTTGACTGCCACCACTTCCTGCAGCCAGCATGAACCTGACTTCTAAAAGGTGAAGATTACCTTCAAATATCACTATCCATTTGCAAAACTGAGAAACCTCCTGCTGATGCATGCAGACAACGAACAGTGGGGGTTGCTTTGGATACAAGCTGTAATCATGTAACAGAATTGGCAGTGTGAATTTAACTTGCTGCCTGCTTCACAAGGAGTAGGCATTGGTTAATCACACACTGGGATACCAACACCTAGTTGTGGAATTATCAAATTCAATCCCCTTCATTTTCAGGTATAGAAAGCTTTTCTGTGTGACCCTCTGTGTGAAGAATTATTTTCCCATTTCAATCCTAAGTGACTGACCTGTTCATTGTAGAATCCCTACAGTGGAGAAAGAGGTCATTCAGCCCATCGAGCCTGCACCAACAACAATCCCACCCAGGTCCCATCCCCGTAACCCCATGTATTTACCTGGCTAATCTCCCTGACAATAAGGGGCAATTGAGCATGGCCAATCAACCTAACCCGTACATCTTTAGACTGTGGGAGGAAGCCAGAGCACCCAGAGGACACCCACGCAGACATGGGATAACGTGCAAACTCCACGCAGTTACCCAAGGCTGGAATTGAACCACGGTCCCTATTAATGTGAAGCAGCAGTGCTAACCGCTGTGCCACTGTACTGCCCTAAACCCAAGATAATAAAGTTCTAGACTCCCCAGCAAGGTAAACAACCTTGATCTCTAAGATCCTATACTTATTAATAATATAATTCTGCTAAGCTTCAAAGGATATAGAACCATTCTACTCAATTTCTCCTCATGGAAGCCCCAGCAGCCCAGGAATCAATCTAGTGAACCTTTGTTACACCCCCATCTAAGACAAATATATTCTTCCTTAGGCAAAGAGACCAAAACTGTACACAATATTCCAGGTGTGGTCTGATCAAATCTCTATATATTTGAAATAAGAGTTCCTTACTGTGATCTGGTATCCCCAATGCAATAAAGGTCAACAGCCGATAGATTACTAGCAGCCCACTCTTAATTAATTTGACAGACCATTGTGAGTGTGAGCCACCTTGGATGTTGACTAGTAACTTGCTTGCCAGCTGGAGGATGAGTTCTCTTTGAAACTAATCAGATGGAAGGCTCAGAATCCACAATGATTAGCTCTCTAATCATCTATGGCATTAATGAAATTGTTTCTTATTTATGAAGAAAATTATGTGACATTTATTCCAACTGATCGGTTTGATAGATTTGCATCAGGCATGTCAACATCTCCGATATTAAAAGAAAAGCAAACTCCAAATTTTAAAAAACTTTGAAGAAGCCTTTTTCATTCAACAGAGCAAAGCAGCTTGCATTTTTATGCAGGATAAGAAGCAAGAATCTGGCAAATTCCAGTGGTACAGTTTTGTACAAATACTTTGTTTGGCAACATAACCAAAAAATTGAACTTTTAAGAATTCATACGTAAAATGTTTGAAATCCGAAATAAAAATATAACCTGCTGGAACTACACATCAGGAGTGTGGGCATTGGAAAGCAAAACTTTATTTGCTGCTGTGCACCTTTATCACTATCCCACAATACCTCAGCCTCTCATTTGCCGTTCGAAACCGGTTGCTATGTAGGTGCTCCTGGGGATTTAAAATTGACAATGGGCACAAACCTGAAGGAAACTTTGTTCTGTGTTGTAGATGCATAAGCCGTGTTTATAAGCAGGCCTGCAATTTTGCTGCAAGCATCATTTTACAAGAAATCAAACAAGAAGCCTCAAAATATGCTTCTCACATCTTTCTCTTTTTTTATTATCCAATAATACAAGCACATTTCAAATGACAGCTAATCATGTGTAGGTTGATTACATATTTGGCACCGTTCTAAACACTCCAGGGGCAATCTTACCATCGCACCCTGCCAGCTGATGGGGAGGGTGAGCTGGTAAATTGCGCGAGAGCCGAGAAATCAGGTTCGCGCCCAATTATCCGCCTCTCAAGATCTTACCGGCACTGGATATCCGGCGAGGTCAGTCTCACACCCATTTCTAGCAAAAGGCAGAATAATGTATTTAAATTAAATTTAAATCTGTTTAGCATTGAATTAATGAACCTGGGACATTATCGTCCAGGCTCACTTGCCTCTGTGGCCTCGCTGGGAGAGGTTGTCTCCGCCGAGAATCATGATGGCCTCTGGAGAGGTTGGGGACAAGGCGGGTATCCCTTAGTAGTGGCAGTGCTAGCCTGGTACCCTAGCACTGCCACCAGGCACCCTGGCATTGCCCACCAGGCACCAGGCAGTGCCAAGGGGGTGGGGCCCAACTGGGGGCGGCCAATCGGTGGTGGGAAGGCACCGCTGCGCACTCTGCAGTAGAGATCGGTGGGGTGAGGGAGGGGTGCAACCGGGGCTGACCATGGGGTGGGGTGGGGAGGGTGCGGAATGGCCATCGGGGGAGGGCGCAGGCTGGCCATCGGTGGGAGGGGGAATTCAGGGCGGGAAATTGAGGGGGAGGCTGGGGGCCCCATTGCCACTCTGCATTGCAATTGGTGGGGGAGGGGAGGAGGGAATCAATCCGAGCGGGTGGGGTGAATCACAGGGCTAGATCAGTCCAGTCGGGTGGGGAGGGGGTGGTCATGATGGACGTGGGGAAGTTCTGTATAGATATTCAGCCAAGAGCCCAGCCCCAATACACATTGGGCTCCTGACTGATTCAGTGTGTGAGATAGCATGGCTGGCATGGTCCTAATGCTGCTCTTTGAAAGATTAATTCCGGGTCTTGAACATATCCTCTGATGTCCTACTCCGTTATCCACTTGGAGTCCACTTGCCAACCAATCAGCATTTTTTATTCATTCAGTATAAACTTGTTGTTTTTCTTTACATTGGTATTCTTGCAAATGTTATGATGAGTGCAAGCTGAAAAACGTTGACAAAATGTTTCTTTTCTCAGCAACATTCTCTACATATTTTTACAGATCAAATGAGTCTCAATGATATCTTTATAATTCATCCAAAATATAATAATAATTTGCTGAAATTTTTCTCATCAGCATCTTAGAGTGCATGGGATGCACATGAAAGGATGTAATTGCTTTAAACTGCTGTGAGGACAATGATCCCCTCATCACAAGTACTCCATTGTAGAGATTGATGAGCAATTGTCAACAATGTTATTTATTCTGACATTTGCACATTTGTGGAGCTTGTCGCTATAAGTTTCTGAAAGGTATATGTGCCGAGAATTAATTCAACCCAAAGCTCCGCCAATGATTCTGTGAGTTTACTCAGTGAGGAGCTGAGCCACATAGACCAGGAGGACCCAGGTTCAACCTCAGTCTGTGTCAAACTAATTGATCTTATCTGGACTCAAAGAAAAGTTTCGTCTCAATTCCATGGATTAAAGAAGGGAAAATTGACAACTTTTTTTTTCTGAGTTAAAACATTTAACATCCCTCTCCGCGACTTGAGCAGATTCTCTATTCTGGCATTTCAGTGGAGAACTGAGAAAGAGCTTCACTGTGGCACATGTTGGGGTAGGCTTTGAAGTCGGAAAATATACCTCGAGGCTGGTATGAGTCAAAATACAGTCAGGCTTTATTCTCACAAGTTTATGGGAGAACTTGACCCCTTGAAAGCGGAAGCCAAAGTTCTCTCTGAACACAAGAAGCGTGGATATTTATACATCAGGGTTCCCAATACAAGCCATAAAGCAAAGTCCAGTTAACAGTCCTTGATCGTAAATTATAGTTCCTTTAACAGCTTCTGATAGTCTCTGGATCATGGTTAGAGACCGTCAGGTATCCTTGGGTCATAAAGCACAATTCTTCTGGTCGTTGCAGTCAAGATGTCACCTCTGGTCCCCTGCTCTTCCCACAGCGTTTCCTTTGAAGTGACTGAGTGACTGAGTGCAACTGTCCCAGTGGGAGTCCTCCTTCAAACGGCCATTCTCGCACTCTACCATTTGGTCGCTGCTTCCTCTGTTTAAATCATAGACAAGCCTACGGGAAAGAAAGACTTACTCCCTAACATCTATATTTAACTGTCTGTTTTATCAGAATGATATAAACAAGCGAGGGAACCATGAACAAATGGCTTATACTAAAAGTAAAAGATGAAACCAAGAACAAATGGCTTATACTACTAAAAGTAAAAGATGAAAGACATGAACAAATGGCTTGTATTACTACCAGGAGCAATATAAACAAAAAGGAGGCTAGCCATAAGGAAGAGTTATGTTTGTGATACATTCCAGGTACAAAGTTCAACCTTTTAGGCACAAAATACATTGATTACAAAAAACATTAACCCTTTCCCTTCTTCAGCTTCTTCCTCAGTTTCCTGAGGCACTGAAGAGCCTCTGAGGTGACCAGGATGGGGTCTTAAGCTGAAATTCTAGTTTAGCCTCCATTTAGTGATATACACCATCGTGCTAAATGAGTTGAAGCTTGTAACAACATTTTATATTTATACAACACCTTTATCACAATGAAACATCACAAGGCGCTTTACAGGAGCATTATAAAACAAGGTATGATGTTAAGCCATGTAAGGAGATATAAGGTCAGATGACCAAACGTTTTAACAAACAGGTAGGCCGGAATGTTCCGGCCATTCACGCCGACGGGATTCTCCGGTTCCGCAGGCAAATGCACCCCCACCCATGGGTCTCCCACCAGCATGGTGTGACATTCAATGGGAATTCCCATTGACAGCAGTGGGACCAGAGAATCCTGCCACTGGAGAACAATGCGCCACCTCCTGCTGTTGGGAAACACGTGGCTGGGAGGCTGGAGAGTCTCACCCTTAGTTTTTAAGGAATGCCTTTGAAGAAAGAAAGTGAAATAGGGTTGTACACTTGGAATAGTCACACAGTGGCTCATGAAACTGTTGATTGTCACTTAAATTGTCTGCTAGCATTCAGCAAGGAGGCAGTGTGAGATTTTTACCTAATACTCTCTTCCAGCAGCAACCAGATGATGAGGTATAAACTGCTTATTGCTGAGGAATTTGAGTGCTACTTAAAGGTATATCACATTTTATTCTTCACTTGTAGCTGGAGGTTTGATTTTTTTAAATTTGATTTATTATTGTCACATGTACTGAGATACAGTGAAAAATATTATTTTGTGTGCCAGCCATATAATTCATACCATACATAACTTGCAAAGAGTCGTCACACTCTGGCCACCATCTTGAAACATGGCTGTGGTCAATCCGCAGTGAGATCAGTAACACATCCCCATTCTCTCTCCACTTCCTGTGTTGTGGGGACTGGCGGCAAGTATTTTAGGGCCTTGTGTCGAGGTCAAGTTTTGTGAATTAAATGAACACGACTAATGGGGGAAAGAAATAAAGTTTTAAAATGAGCTACAAAATAGACAGCAACTTGCATAATGGATTGCTGCCCTCCATTAACATATCAACAGAAAGAAAGAGATTGCAAATATGTCAAAGACTTCTCTAACCCATGCTGTATCTGTCATGGGAGTGTTTGATGGGGACAGTGTAGAGGATGCCTTACTCTGTATCTAACCCTGTGCTGTACTGCAACTCACAGTAAGATCATTAACATATCCCCATTCTCTCTTCATTTCCTGTGTTGTAGGGACAGGCTGCAAGTATGAGGAGAATTTTTAAACATTTTGAAAGACTTTCTATGGCACTTTGTCAGGACTTTACCCACATTTTTATCAACATTATTCCAAAAGTCCTTTGAGGTGTGTGTGTGTGTGGAGAGGTGTGTGTGTGTGTGTGGAGGTGTGTGTGTGTGTGGAGAGGTGTGTGTGTGTGTGTGGAGAGAGGTGTGTGTGTGTGTGGAGAGGTGTGTGTGTGTGTGTGGAGAGAGGTGTGTGTGTGTGTGGAGAGGTGTGCAACAAAACTACAATTTATATATATATAGTACCTTGAATAGAATGACCATATCAAGGTGCTACATGGAGCATTATAAAAGAAAATATGATGTCTAGCAACATAAGGAGCGATATTAGGTCAGATGACCAAAAGTGTTCTCAAAGGAATGGGCCAAGGGTTTTCTTGTCCTGCCCACTGCAGGACTGGGAATTCCTGCCCAAAGTCATAGAATCCCTACAGTGCAGAAGGAGGCCATTCAGCCCATTGAGTCTGCACCAACCCTATTCCTGTTACCCCACATATTTACCCTGCTAATCCCCCTGATATCCCCCTGATACTAGCATGGCCAATCAACCTAACTCACACATCTTTGGACTGTTGGAGGAAACCGGAGTACCTGGAGGAAATCCAAGCAGACACGGGGAGGGTGTGCAACTCCACACAGACAGTGACCCGAGGCCGGAAATGAACCCGTGTCCTTGGCACTGTAAGGCAGCAGTGCTAACCACTGTGCCACCGTGCCACCCATCAATGGACTTCTATCTGGTTAGTCTAATTTTCTGATCAGAAAATCCCAGTCATAGATTTTAAGGAGTGTCGGAAGGAGGGAGGTGAAGTAGAGAGGTGACGAGGTGCAGGAATGGAATGTCTAAACTTTGAGCACAGGTTGTTGAATTATAAGAATTGGGAATGCTCAAGAGGCCATAATTAGGTGAGTGCAGACAGTTTGATTTGATTTATTATTGTCATATGTATTAGTACACAGTGAAAAGTATTGTTTCTTGCACGCTACACAGACAAAGCATACCGTTCATAGAAAAGGAAACAAGAGAGTGCAGAATGTAGAGTTACAGTCATAGCTAGGGTGTAGAGAAAGATCAACTTAATGCAAGATAGTCCATTCAAAAGTCTGATGGCAGCAGGTAAGAAGCATTTCTTGACTCGGTTGGTACATGACCTCAGATTTTGTATCTTTTTCCCGATGGAAGAGAAAACGTCTGGGGTGCGCGGGGTCCTTAATTATGCTGGCTGATTTTCCAAGGCAGCAGGAAGTATAGACAGGGTCAATGAATGGGAGGTTGGTTTGCGTGATGGATTGGGCTACATTCATGACCTTTTGTAGTTTCTTGCGGTCTTGGGCAGAACAGGTGCCATACCAAGCTGCAATACAACCAGAAAGGATGCTTTCTATGGTGCATCTGTAGAAGTTGGTGAGAGTGTTAGCTGACATGCCAAATTTCCTTAGTCTTCTGAGAAATTGGAGGTGCTGGTGGGCTTTCTTGACTATAGCGTTGGTATGGGGGCCCAGGCAGATTGTTGGTGATCTTGACACCTAAAAACCTAAAGCTTTCGACCATTTCTACTTTATCACCATTCATGTAGACAGGGACATGTTCTCCACTACGCTTCCTGAAGTCGATGACAATCTGCTCCCTTTTGTTGACATTGAGGGAGAGACCACGCACCCTGGACGTTTTCACTTCCATCGGGAAAAAAATACAAAATCTGAGGTCACGTAACTCATGACTGTAATTCTACATTCTGCACTCTCGTTTCCTTTTCCATGAACGGTATGCTTTGTCTGTGTAGCGTGCATGAAGCAATACTTTTCACTGTGTACTAATACATATGACAATAATAAATCAAATCAAACTATCTGTTACCAGATTCTCTATCTCATTCCTGTACTCTGTCTCGACATTGTTTGAGATCCGACCCACTACGGTAGTGTCATCAGCAAACTTGAAAATTGAGTTGGAGGGGAACTTGGGCACACAGTCATAGGTGTATAAGGAGTATAGTAGGGGGCTGAGAACACAGCCTTGTGGGGCACCGGTGTTGAGGATGATCGTGGAAGGGGTGTTGTTGCCTATCCTTACTGATTGTGGTCTGTGGGTTAGGAAGTTCAGGATCCAGTCACAGAGGGAGGAGCCCAGGCCCAGGCTATGGAGTTTGGAGATGAGTTTCATAGGAATAATGGTGTTGAAGGCTGAGCTGTAATGAATACATAGGAGTCTTTGTTATCTAGGTGTTCAACGGTTGAGTGCAGGGTCAGGGAGATGTTGTCTGCTGTGGACCTGTTGCGGCAGTAGGCGAACTTTAATGGATCCAGGCAATCCGGGAGGCTGGTATTGATTCGTGCCATGACTAATCTTTCGAAGCACTTCATAATGATGGATGTCAGAGCCACCGGATGATAGTCATTAAGGCATGCTGCTTGGCTTTTCTTTGGTACTGGGATGATGGTCATCTTCTCGAAGCAGATAGGGACCTCAGATTTTTGTAAAGAGAGGTTGAAGATGCCTGCGAATACTCCCGTCAGCTGATCCGTGCAGAATCTGAATACTCATCCAGGTACCCCTTCCAGGCCTGTCACTTACTGTGGGTTGACCTTCGAGAAGGCTGCTCTGATATCTGCAATGGTAACATCAGATTTCGGTTCATCCAAGGCTTCCAGGATGGAGGGGGTGCTTTGGTGGGGTTGGAGGAGATTACGGCAATAGGGAGATATGAGGGACTGGAAACATCTAAGAATGTTAAGTTCAAGATGTCACTTGACTGAAAACCTTTCAATTCTTTAGATCTCTTCACCTCTAGGTTTCTTGTCCATTTAAAAAAAATAATAATTCATTTTTCTACAGAATGCTTCCGCACAGAGCCAGGATAGAGTTGATTTGAGGTCAGATGAGTTATTGCAAAAATGAAAAGATTGGCAGGAGACACTCCCTGGGGTGGAAACTCCAAAGATCAATCATTATGCCCCTTCGTGGCAGAATTCCTTGTTTAAACAAAAGCAGGTATGCATCAGTTTCCAATCAACAACAATTTGAATTCATTCTTGTAAGTATTTAAAGCACATAATCTGAGTTTGGTACTTGAACAGCCCCTGACACACAAGCTGTCCAGCAATTTATATACTCAGTTAATCCTCATCAATCCTGAGGTAGGAACTCTAATTCTATCTTCAGTAATGAAAATCAATAGTTATTGATTGAAGCCAAGTAAGTAGAGGATTCGAATACAGATTTTTTATTAGTGCAAGTTGAGTGATATTTAATCTTTCACTTAATCTTTTAAATGCTTCAGGTTTAGACGTGGTGGCCCCTAAAATTTGCAAATATTCCAATTTACTGCCATCATGTCTTTGATTTAAAGCATGTGAGCTGCCGATAAAGCAAATTATGCCCTTGGAATATTGCCTTGGAGCACCAACCTCATAATTGACTTTCCAGCAGCATCATTTGAAAGGTAGAACAAGCCAGGTAGATGTAAACACTACCGCTGAATGATAGGGATAAGAAGACTATCTGACATGAATAATACACCAAAAGTCACTCTTCAAAAGCTGGACCGAGAGAACCAACATCCCAGGGCAAGAGGAACTTAAAGGTTCAAAGATATTCCCAAAATTCTGTGCTGTAATTTTTGCTATTAAGATTGAAGGTGACAACAGAGGCAAATATACAAGTACAGGTAATGTGTCAGTCATATGTCCATGATTGAAATTACAGCCCAAAATAAGTGGACTGTCCTCTGAAGACAACTCAAAATATGGCAGAAGAAACTTAATTTTTTTTATTTTCTTGGACAAGGTCAAAGCTGACTCAACTGAAGTTGGCAAGCGCAACATTGGAGAAAAAATCTTGCTCAGTACTTACAAATAAACAATAGCTTGAACTTTGAAATACTACCTGCATCGTACCCTATTGAGTTCTACACTTTAGACTTCTTTACATAAAACATTGTATTATCGGGAAACATCAGCACTGTTATATCACAAATTGAAACAAGAACACGACAAGATAACAGGACTGGTATACATGCCATTAACTTAATGAATCATTATCAGAGGATATAGACTTTATTTCGTTATCACAATTCCCTTGGAGAAGCTGTAGGCCTAATGAACCTGATGACTACATTTAAAAAAAAGACTTGCTTTGATGCAATGCCTTTCACATTTGCCTGCAATCACACTGCACTTTTCAGTCAATTAAGTACTTTGAAAGTGTAGTCACTGTTGTTTAGGAAACAAGGCAGCCAATTTTCATACACAGCAAGCATCTAAGCAGTAATGTGTTTGTAACTATACTTAAGAACCTGTAGGTACAGTGATCAATGCACCCACATTCAATGTGAGAGTACTGGTCTAACACAGTACTTAATCTGTCAACTCTATCATTTATGCTATGATAAGTCAAAGGCTGGAAACAATATAAATATCCAAGTCAGAGATGAATATTTTTACATAACATCATAATGTATTGGACCACTGATTCATAGCACTGCAATGTGCTGTGGAGAGAATGCCAACCAATTGTCATCATCAGCTGTCCCTCGATTTGAGGATGAGGTCTATTCAGGGTCATGACTTTCTGTCATGGATCTTCATGTGATTGAACTGGCCTGCATAACTTTGAATACGTGGGTGTCCCAGAAGGTAGTGAGATCTAGAGTACAAGATTTGCTTCCTTTTCTTTCCTTCCCTGCAGCTGCTCTGCCTCACCATTAAGAAGCTGCAACACAAAAAATGATATAGTTTGATGGACAAGTTGTCTCCATTCCGAATGATTGGTAGCAAACGTCTCTTAATCCTTAATGTCAATGTCATCATGCTCCAAGGAGAGTTACAGAGTACCTTTGAAGAATTTTCTTCATCCTCCCAAGAAGGCTGGCCATTTGAGAGTTGGCACAACAGGATCTGGCATGAGGAATGGTTTCCAGCCATCCAGCCACAGTGCCCAATCCATTGAAGTTGATTCTGCAGGAGTTTGCCTAAATGATGTCAGAGCTGCTTTTAAGAACATAAGAAATAGGAGCAGGAGTAGGCCATCTAGCCCCTCAAGCCTGCCCTGCCATTCAATAAGATCATGGCTGATCTGAAGTGAATCAGTTCCACTTACCCGCCTGCTCCCCATAACCCTTAATTCCCTTACCGATCAGGAATCCATCTATCCATGACTTAAACATATTCAACGAGGTAGCCTCCACCACTTCAGTGGGCAGAGAATTCCAGAGATTCACCACCCTCTGAGAGAAGAAGTTCCTCCTCAACTCTGTCCTAAACTGACCCCCCTTTATTTTGAGGCTGTGCCCTCTAGTTCTGGTTTCCTTTCTAAGTGGAAAGAATCTCTCCACTTCTACCCTATCCAGCCCCTTCATTATCTTATACGCCTCTATAAGATCACCCCTCAGCCTTCTAAACTCCAACGAGTACAAACCTAATCTGCTCAATCTCTCCTCATAACCTACACCCCTCATCTCCGGTATCAACCTGGTGAACCTTCTCTGCACTCCCTCCAAGGCCAATATATCCTTTCGCAAGTAAGGGGACCAAAACTGCACACAGTATTCCAGCTGCAGCCTCACCAATGCCTTGTACAGATGCAGCAAGACTTCTCTGCTTTTATATTCTATCCCCCTCGCGATAAATGCCAACATTCCATTTGCCTTCTTGATCACCTGTTGTACTTGCAGACTGAGTTTTTGCGACTCATGCACAAGGACCCCCAGGTCCCTTTGCACAGTCGCATGTTGTAATTATTTTCCATTTAAATAATAATCCAATTTGCTATTATTTCTTCCAAAGTGAATAACCTCGCATTTGCCAATGTTATACTCCATCTGCCAGATCCTCGCCCACTCACTCAGCCTATTCAAATCTCTCTGCAGACCTCCCGCTTCCTCCACGCAATTCACTTTCCCACTTATCTTCGCGTCATCAGCAAACTTTGTTACCCTACACTCAGTCCCCTCCTCCAGATCATCTATGTAGATAGTAAACAGTTGAGGCCCCAGTACCGATCCCTGCGGCACGCCACTAGTCACCATCTGCCAACCAGAAAAGCACCCATTTATTGCGACTCTCTGCTTCCTGTTGGATAGCCAATCCTCAATCCACGCTAACACCCTACCCCCAACTCCCTGTGCCCCAATCTTCTGCAGCAACCTTTTGTGAGGCACCTTATCGAATGCCTTTCGGAAATCCAAAAACACCACATCTACCAGTTCCCCTCCATCAACCACACTAGTCACATCTTCATAAAAATCCAGTAAGTTCGTCAAACACGACTTTCCTCTCATGAATCCATGCTGCGTCTGCTTGATTGAACCATTCTTATCCAGGTGGCCTGCTATTTCTTCTTTAATGATGGATTCCAGCATTTTCCCAACTACAGACGTTAAGCTAACCGGCGTGTAGTTACCCGCCTTTTGTCTACTTCCTTTTTTAAACAGCGGCGTAAGAGTAGCCGTTTTCCAATCAGTTGGCACTACCCCAGAGTCAAGTGAATTTTGATAAATAACTACTAACGCATCCGCTATTACCTCTGACATTTCTTTCAGTACCCTGGGATGCATTCCATCCGGACCCGGGGACTTGTCTACCTTCAGTCCCGTTAGTCTACCAAGCACTGCCTCTCTAGTAACAATAATTGTATTGAGTACCTCTCCTCCTACCAACACTCGATCGTTAATATTCGGTAAACTATTTGTGTCTTCCACCGTGAAGACCGACACAAAAAACCTATTTAAAGTCTCAGCCATTTCCTCGTTTTCCACTATTAATTCCCCCCTCTCGTCCTCCAAGGGTCCAACATTCACCCTAGCCACTCTATTCCTTTTTATATATTTGTAAAAACTTTTACTATTATTTTTTATGTTTAGAGTTAGTTTAGTTTCATAATCTATCTTTCCTTTCTTTATTGCTTTCTTAGTCATTCTTTGTTGTTTTTTAAAGCTTTCCCAATCTTCTAAGTCTCAACTATTTTTGGCCATTCTGTACGCATCGGTTTTTAATTTAATACTCTCCTTTATTTCCTTCGTTATCCACGGATGGCTTTCCCTTTTCTTACAGTCCTCCTTTATCACCAGAATATATTTTTGCTGAGTACTGAAAAAGATCTCCTTAAAAATCTTCTATTGTTTCTCAGCTGTCCTGCCTACCAGTCTGCTCTCCCAGTCCACCCTAGCCAATTCAGCCCTCATCCTATCGTACTCCCCTCTGTTCAAGCAGAGGACATTGGTTTGGGACCCTACTTTCTCCCCCTCCATCTGCACCAGAAATTCGACCATATTGTGATCACTCAACCCAAGAGGGCCCTTCACAAGAAGATCCTTAATTCTACCTGTCTCATTACACCTTAATTCTACCTGTCTCATTGTGTGGCTTTTGCTACCAAATAAACCTGTTGGACTTTAACCTGGTGTTGTTAAACTTCTTACTGTCATTACACATTACCAGATCTAAGATAACTCATTCCCTTGTAGGTTCTGTAACATACTATTCAAGGAAACTATCCCGACAGCATTCTAAGAACTCTTCCTCCATCCCACCACGTCCAACTTGAGTCAGCCAATCAATATGCAGGTTAAAATCCCCCATGATTATTGCCGTTCCGTTTTTGCACGCATCCATTATTTGTTTGTTTATAGCCCTCCCCACCTCAACATTATTATTTGGGGGCCTATAGACCACGCCTACTAGTGTCTTTCTCCCCCTACTATTCCTTATCTCCACCCATAATGATTCCACGTTTTGCTCCTTAGAGCCTATGTCGTCCCTCACTACTACCCTGATATTATCCTTTATTAACAGAGCTACCCCACCACCTTTTCCATCCTGTCTATCCTTCCTAAATGCCTGATACCCCTGGATATTCATTTCCCAGTCCTGGTCATCCTGTAACCACATTTCTGTAATGGCCACTAGATCATACCCATTTGTGCTGATTTGTGCCATCAACTCATTTACTTTGTTCCGAATGCTTCGTGCCTTCAGGCAAAGTGTCCTTATTCCAGCTTTTATCTGGACCCGAATTGTTGAAATATTATAAACCTCCTCCCTCTTACAATGTCTATAACCCTTCTCTGTTTGCGAGCTAACTTCCTCGCTCCCAGTCACCTCGTCTCGATCCCCTCCCCCCAACCTATCGAGTTTAAATTCTCCCCAGTAGCCTTAGAAGGACGTTAGCATTTATTTGTCAGTCCTCCCATTGAATTCAAAGGTACAGCAGAGTCATTGCCGATGGAATTGCTTTATGTCTCACAGTCCAGAGGCGGGATCTTACCTGTCATTCACGCCACGCTCTCGCTGCAGTAACCAATCAAATCTCCGTTCACTGTGGCGGGATGGGAAAATCCCATTAGCGTGAATGGTGGTAAGATTGCAGCCCGAGTCTCGCTGTGATCGAGGAGTGAGGTGTCAGCAGCTGCTTTGTACTCTAGGATTTTTATTGACTTCAGATGTTTTTGTTACCAAACACTGTGGTGCAGCTTGTGGAAGGCTGAGCTGGATTAATAGAGCCAGTGTTCAATTTCCTTGTCAATGATGGCCTTTTTGAGAAAGGTGTCTGCCAACATATGGGAAGCACTCAATACATTACAGTCTCTCCTTAAACATACATGGGAGTTGGAACATTTGGTTAACCGGGTATGGGTTGATATGAGTTTTGTTTTGGCAACGTTCAAGGGCAGACTGAGTTTCTTGTATGCAGAATTGAAGAGATCGAGAATGGCTTGCGAATCTGCTGAGAGTGGGCAGCAACTTGCAGTCATCTGCAAATTGTAGATCATGTATATGGTGGTCAGTTTAGTTCTGGCATGGAGGCGACTGATGTTAAAGAGTTTTTCATCTTCGTGGCATATGATATTGACACTAGAGGGCATTTAATTTTTCATGGCATGAGTAGCCACTGTCAGGTAGATTGTGAAATGTGGGGGTGGATATCGCACATGGGAAAGCGGGCTATCCCACAGCCTTGCTTGACCTGCTCTGGATTTTGAAGGTGCTGGTTTCGGATCTCCCAGTCCAGACAGTTGCAGCCATATCATCATGAAGCAACTCCAGCATTGTAATGAAGATCCTTGAACTTTCAAATCATTGGTGCATAATCCACAAAGCCTCACAATTTATTGAGACAAATACTTTGGTCAGGTCAATGAATGCCGTGAAGAGTTCTCAATATTGTTCTTGATATTTTTTTTGGATTTGTCTGGCCACTAATGGCATGTTAGAGGCTCCACTTAAAGATCTAGAGCATAACTATGTCTCTGGAACGATTTCCTCAGCCACAGGAAATAGGCGATACAGTAGAAAATGTGTAAAGATTTTCCCTTCTAGAGTCAGGAGGGAAATGCCTTGATAGTTTTCTGAGAATGTTTTATCTCCATTTTAGAAGATGGTTAAAATTATAGCAATCCTGAAGTTGGTGAGGTGGTATGGGGGGTGATGTGGAGAGCTCCGTTTCACATCCTTTCTATAATGAGGTGACCAGAGCTATGATAAAAGGAAAGAGGTCAGAGGAATAGGACAAAGTGCATTCCTCTTTCAGAAAGACTGAATGGGCACAATGGAATGGTAGGAAGGGGACTCAGCTGTGCACAGGCAAATGATAACATTCCTAACTCAAACGCAGGGCTGGAAATCTTACAGAATTGCAGGTCAAACATGGAAGCCAATGGTGCTTGACAGATTTACTGGGAGGAGGTCTTCCGAAGTTACATTGACAAATCTCAAAATTATTTGTGATTTGAAAGGATGTCATGATACCCCAGCTACCAACGAGCCCTCAACTGTTTACAACATATTACTTTTGCTGGGCAAATGAGCTTGTTTTGTTTTAGTTCTGATTAGTGAGGTTTGATACATGGTATGCACTGATTAACAATTCTGGGGAACATTCAAGGAGGATGTGTTGAGCACTGTTTTATTCCGAAGCTTAAACAAAGGACATCTGAAACTGCTTTCATTAAATGAATGGCATTAGGTTAAAGGGAAATAGATTTATCTTACGCTAATTAGTTGAGTGGTGCTGTGGTTTAATATAAGCTAAGCAAGCACCCACTGTTTCAATGAGAGGTTATGACGAACATGGTATTTAACCAAGTGACCTTGTTGGACAAATTAGTTTTCAATGTTGCAGTAACTGAGCTAAATTCTATTCTTTTTGGACAACTACAGATTTCCATGGCAAAGCACGTTACCTCTGAGTCACAAATCTATCCTGTATTTTTCCACTTTAGCATATGTATCCATTATAATTAGGGGAGAAATTGGTCCATTATGTGGTTTAATGATGCACAGAATGGAACAAAGGGTCAGAATGAATTTTAAGGCTTGCCAAAAGCAGTAAAAATTCAAGAGAGAAGTCAATGAAGTCCAAAGCTCATTCTCGTAATTCCAAATTGAACTTTGTTCTGGTTGAAGTTTCCTTGAAACCATGAAGAGAGAATTGAGTTTCAAGTAACGAGGAGAAAGAAAAGCACAATTAAACAGGTGAAAAGGAAAAAAATGTAGACAAGAGAATAAATTGAAGTAGATTATGAAAAGCAGATTGAAAGAAAATGACACAGAGAGAATTACAGTGAGAGGAAAGGGAAAGGACTTTTGAGATTCATTGTTATTTATACCACATTCCAGTGAAGGTTAAGCAATAAGATTTTGATTTGATTATGCACAGGAAAGTAAAAGTATCAATTTAGAACATAAGGGAAATAATTTTGGTTGTTTGAATGGAAGTTAATTTTGCACAGCAGCCACAGGCTAGAAATCAGTGCTGGCGACCTTAGTGAGTCCTCATCACTGGTATCAAGACAAGTCCCAGTGACAATTTTTGGCAGTGCTTTCAGGTGCTAATAATCCTCAAAGCTGGTCCAAGATGGCTGAAATGCTGTTTTAGCCCATCTCTTGCACAAGATGCTTTCTTTGTAAACGAGTTTAACTTACATTAGAAACGGCCACTTCAAGGATCATTAAGTGTTTGATTGCCACTTATAAAGTGCCTGCTAGGTGAAATGCTGCTCATTAAAGGGGCAGCACATCATTTTTGGGGTGATCACTTCTCTTAATGTGCTTCCAAGCAATAAGAAGTTTAACAACACCAGGTTAAAGTCCAACAGGTTTATTTGGTAGCAAAAGCCACACAAGCTTTCGAGGCTCTGAGCCCCTTCTTCAGGTGAGTGGGAATTCTGTTCACAAACAGAACTTATAAGACAATTTACATGAATAATGGTTGGAATGCGAATACTTACAACTAATCCAGTCTTTAAGAAACAATGACCAGTTGTTTGGAACTAAACATGGAATTGATGTGGATTTCAAGCACTGGTGAACCTTCATTGTACCAGCTCCAAAGCAAATATATCCTTTCTTAAATGTTGAGACCAAAACTGCACACAGTACTCTCGATACTGCCTCACCAAAACCCTGCATAACTGTAGCAAGATTTATTTTTCCTTGTACTCCGGCTCCTTGTAATAAAAGCCATGTGCCTTCCCAACTGCTTGCTGAACGTGCATACTAACTTACTGTTTTGCTTGCTGAACGTGCATACTAACTTACTGTTTTCCTTGCACAAACACACTCAAGTCTCTTTGAACATCAACACTTACTAGTTTCTCACCTTTTAGAAGATTTTTAAAATTCTTATGACCAAAGTTCGCATTTATACTTCTCTATAGTATACTCCATCTGTCATGTTGTTACCAACAGACCTAGTCTATTTATATCTCTTTGCAGCCTTTTTTGTGTCCTCCCCACAGCTTACTGTTCCACCTAGTTTGGTATCAAACTTCGACAATTACTCTCTGCGTCATTATCTAACTTATTAAAAAAGGTTTGTATAAAGCTAAGGCAAATGCACTGGTTCTTGCAGTACTCCACTATTCACTGTCTACCAACTTGAAAAAGCCATGCCTATGCCCATGCCCATTCTCTGGTTTCTGTTTATTAACCATATTTCTCCCAAATCCATGAGCCCTTATTTTGCTTATTTACCTTTTGTGTGAATCGAATGCCTTTTGGAAATCCAGACATAATACCTCTACTGGTTTCCCTTTATCTTCCCTATCAGCTACATCCTCAAAAAACTCTAATAAATTTCTCAAACAGGATTTCTCTTTGGCAAAACCAAGTTGACTTGTTTTACTCACACTGTGCTTTTCCAAGCGCATTGCTAACCCTTCCTTAATAATAGATTCCAGCATTTTTCCAACAACTAATGTTAGGCTAATTGGCCTATAGTTCACTATGTTCTTTCTCCCTCCTTTCTGGAAAAGGGATGTTACATTTGCCCTAGTGGGACTGTTCCTGAATCTAAAGAATTTTGAAAAATCACAGCTAGCGCATCAACTCTCTCTGCAGCTATCTCTTTTAGAAACCTAGGATATAGACCATTGAGTTCTGGAGATTGGTCAGATTTTAGTCCTTTAAGTTTCTCCAATACTTTATCTCTGCTGAACTGAATCTCCTTAATTTCCTCACTCTTTTGGCCCTTAGATTATTGTCTATTTCCGGTCTGGAACTTGTTTTCTACTGTGAAGCCAGACACAAAATATTTGTTCAATGCCTCTGCCATTTCCTCATTCCTTATGATAATTTCTCTTGTCACTGCTTCTAAGGGACAAATGTTTATGTCAGCTCATTGCTTCTTTGTTATAAAATTATAAAAACTCTTACAATCTGCTTTTATATTTTTGGCTAGTTTATTCTACATTTTCTCTTTTTATCAACTTGGTGGCCTATTGCTAGTTTCTAAAACACTCCCAATCCTCAGACCTGCAATTGTTTATTGCAGCCTGGTTAGACCCTTTTTTTAAAAATCCAGTACTACCCTAAACATCCTGAGTGTGTCACAGATGGGTCCTTTTTTCTGTGTTTTTCTTCTTCAATGGAATGTACTTTTTTGTTGAACATTTTGAATTGCTTCCTCAAATGCTACCCACTCCTAATTTACTTCCATACTTTTAAGTCTATTTACCTAATTGACCTTAGCCAGTTCCCACCTCACACCTATGTAATTGGCTTTATTTAAGTTTAAGATTTTTGTTTGTGGTTGGAAAATGTCACTTTCAAACTTAACATGGAATTCAATGGTATTATGGTCACTATTTCCTAGTAGATCTTTTAATATGACATTGCAAATTAACCCTGTTCTTTACACAATACTAGATCTAAGATAGCCTTATCTTTCGTCCGTTCCATTACATACTACTTTGAGAAACTGTCAAAAAATCATTCTATGAACTTTTCTCCGAGAACATTCCTGACAATTTAACTGTCAAAGTTTGTATGAAGATTAAAGCCACACAATTATTACATTTCCTTTCTTACAGGGTCCTATAATTACTTGCTTAATGCTCTGATCAATGGTATGACTACTGTTAGGAGGCCTACAAACTACACCCAATTTACTCCCAACAGTGTTTTCTTGCTATTCCTAATTTCAGCACATATTAATTCTTCAGAGGCCAGATCCTTCCTCACCAATGTTCTTATGGCACCATTTACAATAGGAGTTGCCCCACCTCTTTAGCCAATCTGTCTGTCTTTCTGAAATATTGTGTACCCTGCAATATTTATTTCCCAACCTCGATCACCTTGTTATCATTTTCTGTAATGCTGATTAGATCTAAATCTTTTATCTCTATTTGCATCACCAATTCATCTAACTTATTGCAGCTACTTCATTCATTAAGATAAAGATCTTTAATTAAATTTTTTAATTTTTGTTCCATGCAATGACCTTATTCACTAATGTACATTTTTTTGTTTGATTCTGTCGTTTCTGTCCCACTCTGCTTGCCTTCACCCACATCACGATATGGTTGTGTCTCTTTCGATTTCCATGTCTCACAACAGCTGAACCCTCTCCTCCCACATCCCAACCCCATTATTTAAAGCCCCGATATATATTAATGACCTAGACTTTCATGTACTTGGCATAATGTCAAAATTTGCAGATGACACAAACCATGGAAGTATTGTGAACTGTGAAGCGCATCATGCAAAATTTCAAAACAGCACAGACAGATTGGTGAAATTAATAGATAAGTGAAGTGATTCATTTTAGTAGAAAGAACACAGTGAAATAAACTAAAGACATAATTCTAAATGGGTGATGAAACAAAGGGAGCTGGGGGCATAAGTGTCCAAATCAGAGGAGATCAAAAGAGTAGGTAACAAAGCATATGGGATCTAGGACTTTATAAATAGGGTAATTGAAAGCAAAAGCAAATATGGTATGGTGAATCTGTATAAACCACTGGTTCCGCCTCAACTTGGGTGTTGTATCCGGTTCTGGGCATCTCGCTTTAGGAAGGATGTAAAAGCAGTGAAGAAGGTGCAGAAAAGATTCATGAGAATGCTTCCAAGGATGAGGAAATTCACTTACATAATAAATTGGATAAGCTGAGGCTGTTCTCCTTGGTGAAGGGAAGGTTGAGAGGGAATTGTTAGATGTATTCAAAATTTTGAGGGGCTTAGACAGAGTAGATAGTGAGAAACTCATCTTGGTGGATGGATTGAAAACCAGATAACATTGGTCTAAGGTGACTGGCAAAAGAAACAATGGCAACAATGTCAGTGAGTGGGTAGGATCTTTCTCCCAAAAGCACTGAATTGGTGGGAAAACTGTTCTAGATCACGACTGTTTTGTCAGTTCAACTTCTCACTCAAATCTCTGTGCAATGCAGAGATCCCAATCGTGAATATCATTAAAAACCCAGGGGGTGGGGCCTATTCGTGCCAGAGTCTGACAGTTCTGGAACTCTGTGCATGCGCAGTGGTCCTGATCTGTCAGTCTCCCCGTTTGCTGGCCAGCTCGATCACTGGCCAGCCTGGGACCCCTACAGTGCTGCCCCTCCAGCCCCCCCATGGTCCGATCACAGCCCCCACAACAATTCCCGGGCCAGCCCTGAGCCCCCCCACCCCAGAGCGCCCCGATATCCAGCCCCCGCACCCAGCAGTGGTGATCCCCTCACCCTGGCAGGCCACCCCCCCAGCTCACCCTGATTGCTGGCCTCTCTTCAGCCCAGACCGATCACCATGCAGAGTGGCAGCGGGACCCCCCCACCCTCCCCGATCACTCCTAGGCCCTGCCCCCTTGGCACAGCCCGACGCCTGGTAAGCAGTGTCAAGGTGCCCCTTTGGGCAGTGCCGGGGGCACAGGCTGGCACTGCCAGGGTGCCCATGCTCAGGGGGCACCACCCGCCCACCGCCCAACCCTCTGGGGGGCCATAATTGCCTCCCCTCATTCCGGCGGGGTCTCTCACCAGTTCCCCAAACATGGGGAGTTACTCTAAATGCCACCGGAATGAAGTAGTCCTGGCGGAGTGGGAGATTCTATCGGGATCGGTAAGTTCCCGATAATGACATTTAAAATACATTTAAAATACATGTAAAAAAGAATCAAATGTCTTACCTGTCTTCCCGCCGGTCTGGTCTCCAACTGTTCTCCGGCTCTGGGAGATGCGCATGCGTTCCCAGCACGTGCGCAAATCCCAGAACAAGGCCAGCGACTCACATATCCCATCCCGACCCACCAGAAAAGTTGTGGGTCGGGATGGGAGAATCGCCCCATACAGATTTAGTATGGCTGAGGCAGATTTCATTCTGGTTTTTAAAACAGAATTTGATCATTATCAGAAGAGAAAGTATTTGCAGGGTGTAGTGATTGTCCCTTTAAGGGCAACACAGCAGAAAATGGTCACCTGGCTTGGGGGACCAACTGAATCACCCCAGAGGGTGGAGCTCTCTTCAGAGAAGAAACATGTAGGGAGATAGCTGCAGCTATGAGGCTGCTGTACAATTCTTATTCCTATCAGTCCAGGTAACAGTGGGAGCAAACCTAGGGGTGAACAGCATCGGAGCTTTCTGATAAAAGGCTGAGGAGCGAGGCCTTGATTCAGTCTCAGTCCAGGCAACAGTGGGCGCGGGGTACAGCAGAGCACACCTGGGGGTGAGCGGCATCAACTGGACTAAAAACAACCTGATAACTGAAAAGTCACATCACTGGAAAGAGGTGAGCTGAGTGGCTGTTAAGGCATTTAAAGGATTAATCTTAAATAACAGTGTATTTAAAAAAGTGTATTATAATTAAGGGACTATCTGAGAATAATATTTTAAATATTAAAATAAACCTAATTAACTCAATTAGAAATGGCAGTGCAGGCAATATGTTGTAGCCGTGGTATGTGAGTACTGTGGATCCCATTGTGAGCCACAGTGACCACATCCGCAGAAAGTGCTTGCAGCTCCAGGAACTTTGGCTGGAATGAGCTGGAATCTGAGTTTCAAACACTGCAGCACATTAGGGAGGGGGAGAGTTACGTCGGTGCTGTGTTTCAAGTAGTCACACCCCGTCGGATAAGTAGTTCAAATCTGGCCAGTGGTCAGAGACAGGAGGGTGTGACCACGAACGAGGTAGGTAGAGGCATCCTAAATTTAGCATTGGAGAAGCCTCCACTCTCTCCTTGTCCAACAGGTATGAGATGCTTGCTCCCTGTGTGGATGAGGAAAATAACTAGGGAAAATGGGCAAACTAACGACTGCACTATGGTACAGGGGGCCATTCAAGCGGGGAGGTGGGGAGGGGGGGGGAGCAAAAATAAAGGTAGTAGTGGTAGGGCGGCACGGTAGCACAGTGGTTAGCACTGCTGTTTCACAGCTCCAGGATCCCGGGTTCAATTCCCGGCTTGGGTCACTGTCTGTGTGGAGTTTGCACATTCTTCTCGTGTCTGCGTGGGTTTCCTCCGGGTGCTCCGGTTTCCTCCCACAGTCCAAAGATGTGTGGGTTAGGTTGATTGGCCAGGTTAAAAATTGCCCCTTAGAGTCCTGGGATGCGTAGATTAGAGGGATTAGCAGGTAAATATGTGGGGGTAGGGCCTGGGTGGGATTGTGGTCGGTGCAGACCCGATGGGCCGAATGGCCTCCTTCTGCACTATAGGGTTTCTATCATTTCTATGATTTCTATGGTAAGGGATTCTATAATCAGGGGTACATATAGCATTCTTTGTAAGCAGGATCGAGAGTCCCACATGGTGTGTTGCCAACTTGGTGCCAGGGTGAGGGACATCTCAAGCCAGCTTGAAAGGATATTGGAGAGGAGGGGGAGGTTGATGTGGTCCACGTTGGAACCAGCAACATAGGCAAGAGATCCTATTTGGGGAGTATCAGGAATTAGGAACAAAATTAAAGAAGAGGACATCAAGAGTTATAATCTCTGGATTATTACCTGAGTCACGTGCAAATTGGCATAAAGATAAGAAAATTAGTGAAGTTAACACGTGACTAAAGGAGTGGTGCGGGAAAGAGGGGTTCCATTTTGTGGTATTAGTATTGGGACAGGAAGGAGCTGTACTGTTGGGATGGGCTCCTCCTAAATCGATCTGGGACCAATGTTCCAGCAAAAAGGCTAAATAGGATGGTCACAGAGACTTTAAACTAATAAATGTGGGGAAACCTCGGGGGAAGTCAATACAGTTTGAAAAACATGTAACAGGACCGGGAGAAAAACAGTCAGGAATCCTATTTCAGGTACGGCAGGTAATAGCAAAACTATTAGATGTATATTGATTAAACCAGAAGAGAGAAATAATAAACAGGTGAATAAAGCATCAATGCTGATGGACAGGTTAGAATGTATGGTCCAAATAAGAGTTCTATATACAAATGCATAGAGGGTAAGGAATAAATTAAATGAGCTGCAGGTACAAATTCAAATTGGAGATTCTAATCGATTAAATGGACAGAAACCAGATACAAAATGGAGTCAAAAAGGCTGAGGACAACTGCCCTAAAGTTAGGCAGCCTGCAATAAACCAGTGTCAGTGCCTATGTGTAGAAATACATGTGTTTCAGCCAGGCTCAAAGGATAAATATTGGAGTGTTTAAGACTAGAATTAAGAAGAAGAGGAAACCTCAAGTTTTAATCTTGATGAAGTCTGACTCCTCTCCATGCCTATCCAGCATGAATGTATAGAGACACCCCTGCAGGTCCATTAGAAGTCGTTAAAATCGATGTTTGTAACCTTATTATAGTAGATTTATAGGGGATTAGAATCATTTGGTTGTGATACAGTGTAAGAGAATCAGTCTTGTAGCTGTCGTAAGTATTTAAGTTTTTTTTTACTGATAAAGACGTGATTTAATTTAAATATGATGTTTTTGTATCCATCAGTTAACTGAAGCAAGGGTCACAAATAACAGTAGCAAAGGCAGAATAGTATTAATGGGGGATTTTAACTTTAACATAGATTGGGAGAGACAGGCAAACACACGTCAGAAAGGTAGTGAATTCCTGGAGTGTGTCTGGGACAGTTTCCTACAGCAATATGTCCTGAATGCAACAAGGGGTCAAGCAATATTGGCTTTAGTGAGTAATGAGCCAGATTTAATTAGTAACCTAATTGTGTGTGAACTTTTGGCAAGTAGTGATCGAGTTCAATGCAGCGTTTGAATGTGAAAAGCATGAATCAACATCTAGAATTTTAGATTTGGGTAAGGCCGACTTTAATGAGATGAGACAGAGACTGTCCACAGTAAACTGGGAAAATCTGCTAATGGGTAAAACAACTGAAGAACAGTGGAGGATGTTTAAAGAACCAGTTACACCCATGAGAAGGAAAAACACAACTTCACAGGAAAAAAACAACTATTGACAACTAAAGAGATAAAGGACAGCGTGAAATTAAAAGAAATGGCTTACAAAAATGCAAAGAACAGAACAGATCCTGCTGAATAGGAAAGATCCAAAGACCATCAAAGGGCCACAAATCAACTTATATGAGCTACTGAAAGGGATAATGAAAAGAAACTTGCAAGGGACATCAAAATCAACGAGAAGAAATTTTATAGTTACATAAAGGGAGAGCGGGTGGTCAGGAACAGTGCTGGCCCACTGAAGACCAGAAATGGGGATTTTGTTAATGACTATTGAGAAATGGTAGACATGTGGAATAATTACTTTGCCTCAGTATTTATAGTAGAAAAGAGAATGCCTTGCCAAACATCTTGAGGAAATTAATAATGGATTAGGGACAGGGTCTCAGTAAAATTCACGTAAATAAAACATCGATAATGAGAAAATTAATGGAACTAAGGAGTGACAAATCCCCAGGACTTGATTATTTCTATCTGAGGGTGTTAAAGAAAGAAGGGAGCACATTGTAGATGCCCTAACAATAATCTTTCAGAATTCCCTGGACTCAGGAGTTGTTCCTCTGGATTGGAAAATTGCTCATGTCACTCCATTTTTTAAGTATGGTGAAAGAGGGTACCCTGGGAATTACATACCAGTTAGCCTGACATCTGTGGTGGGGAAGTTATTGGAGAGTATAATCAAGGATAGGGTAACTGAACACCTCAAATTTTCAGTTGATCAGGGAGAGCTAGCATGGAATCATGTCAGGTATATCATGCCTAACATACCTCATTGAATTTTTTGAATAGATAACTAAGGTAGTGGACAGGGGAATGTCCATGGATGTTGTGTATATTGACTTCCAGAAGGCATTTGATTAAGTCCCACATAAGAGACTGTTAACTAATGTAGAAGCCCACAGAATTGAGGGCCAATTACTGACATGGCTGGGACATTGGCTGAGTGGCAGGCGGCAGAAAGTAGGGATAATGGGCAGGTACTCAAATAGATAGGATGTGAATAGTGGTATTCCACAACAATTTATGTTAGGGCCTCAATTATCCACATTATTTATTAACGACTTGGATAATGGCATAGAAAGTCATATATCCAAATTTGCTGTTGACACAAAGTTAGGCGGCATTGTAGACAGTGTAGATGACAGCAAAAGTTACAAAGGAATATTAATAGACTTGGTGAATGGGCAAAACTGTGGCAGATGGATTTCAATATCAGCAAGTGTGAGGTTATCCATTGTGGAACGAAAAAGAATAGATCAGGATATTTTTTAGATTATATGAAGTTAAATACGCTGGATGTCCAAAGAGGTTTGGGGGCTCAGCTGCATAGATCTTTAAAATGTCTCAAACGGGTACATAAAATAATCAAGAAGGCTAATGGAATGGTGGCCTTTATATCTAGAGGACTGGAGTATAAGGACACAGAAGTTATGCTGCAGCTGGTTGGATCCTGAACGGTAGCACAGTGGCTCAGTGGCTAGCACTGCTGCCTCACAGCCCCAGGGACCCGTGTTCAATTCTGGCCTTGGGTGACTGTCTCTGTGGAGTTTGCACATTCTCCCCGTGTCTGCGTGGATTTCCTCTGGATGCTCTGGTTTTCCTCCCATAGTCCAAAGATGTGCAGGTTAGGTAGATTGGCCATGCTAAATTGCTCTTTAGTGTCCCAAGATATATAGGTTTGATGGATTGGCCAAGGGAAAAGTATGGGGTGACAGGAATAGGGCAGGCTTGGGTAAGATGCTCTGTTAGAGTTGGTGCAGACTCGATGGGCCAAATGACCTCTGCTGCACTGTAGGAATTCCATGATTCTATGATTTATCAAATGCCTTCTGGAAATCTAAGTACGGTACATTCACTGATTCACCTTTATCCACAGTACATATTACTTCCTCAAAGGACTCCAATAATTTGCTTAACCATGATGTCCCTTTCACAAAACCATGTTGACTCTCATAGAAATCATAGATCATAGAAACCCTACAGTGCAGAAGGAGGCCATTCGGCCCATCGAGTCTGCACCGACCACAATTCCACCCAGGCCCTACGCCCATATCCCTACATATTTACCCGCTAATCCCTCTAACCTACACATCGATAGAATGCAAGACTGGGCGGAGAAGTGGCAGATGGACTTCAACCCGGATAAGTGTGTAGTGATCCATTTTGGCAGATCCAATGGGATGAAGCAGCAGTATAATATGAAGGGTACCATTCTTAGCAGTGTAGAGGATCAGAAGGACCTTGGGGTCCGGGTCCATAGGACTCTTAAATCGGCCTCGCAGGTGGAGGATGCGGTCAAGAAGGCGTACGGCATACTAGCCTTCATTAATCGAGGGATTGAGTTTAGGAGTCGGGAGATAATGCTGCAGCTTTATAGGACCCTGGTTAGACCCCACTTGGAGTACTGCGCGCAGTTCTGGTCACCTCATTACAGGAAAGATGTTGAAGCCATTGAAAGGGTGCAGAGGAGATTTACAAGGATGTTGCCTGGATTGGGGGGCATGCCTTATGAGGATAGGTTGAGGGAGCTTGGTCTCTTCTCCCTGGAGAGACGAAGGATGAGAGGTGACCTGATAGAGGTTTACAAGATGTTGAGAGGTCTGGATAGGGTAGACTCTCAGAGGCTATTTCCAAGGGCTGAAATGGTTGCTACGAGAGGACACAGGTTTAAGGTGCTGGGGGGTAGGTACAGAGGAGATGTCAGGGGTAAGTTTTTCACTCAGAGGGTGGTGGGTGAGTGGAATCGGCTGACGTCGGTGGTGGTGGAGGCAAACTCGTTGGGGTCTTTTAAGAGACTTCTGGATGAGTACATGGGATTTAATGGGATTGAGGGCTATAGATAGGCCTAGAGGTAGGGATATGATCAGCGCAACTTGTGGGCCGAAGGGCCTGTTTGTGCTGTGGCTTTCTATGTTCTATGTTCTATCTCAGGACACTAAGGGGCAATTTTAGCATGGCCAATCAACCTAACCCGCACATCTTTGGACTGTGGGAGGAAACCAGAGCACCCGGAGAAAACCCACGCAGACACGAGGAGAATGTGCAAACTCCACACAGACAGTGACCCAAGCCGGGAATCGAACCCAGGTCCCTGGAGCTGTGAAGCAGCAGTGCTAACCACTGTGCTACCGTGCTGCCCAATTCATCTGCCTGATTACCTGGAGATTATCCAAAAAGCCTTCTATAACTTCTTCAATAACAGCTCCCAAAATTTTCCCCTATGAACACTAACTCACCTGTAGTTTCCCATTTCTGTCTCCCTCTTTTTTTGGAAAATAAAGTTACATTTGCTATCTTCCAATCTAATGGAATCTTCCCCAAATTGAGGGAGATTTAGAAAAATAAAGTTACATTTGCTATCTTCCAATCTAATGGAATCTTCCCCAAATCGAGGGAGATTTAGAAAATTAAAACTAATGCATCAATTATTTCACTAGCCACTTCTTTTTAAGACCTTTGGATGAAGTCCATCAGGTCCCTGGCTCTTGTCAGCTCCCAGCTCGGACACTTTACTCTGTACCACTTCTTGGTGACTGTAATTTTCCCATGTTCCTCCGTCCCTTCCAATTCCTGGTTCATAGCTGCTTCTGGGATGTTATTTACATCCTCTATAATGAAGACTAATGCAAAATGCCTGTTCAATTCATTTGCCATCTCATTGTTTTCCATTATCAATTCCCCAGACTCACATTCTTTAGGATCAATGTTTATTTTGTTAACTTGTTTCTTCTTAAAATATTTATAGAAACTCTTACTAGCTGTTTTATATTATTGACTAGCTTTCTCTCACACTCTAATTTTTTCCTTCTTATTAATATTTTAGTCATCCTTTTCTGTTCCTTATATTCTGTCCAAACTTCTTACCCACCACCTGTCTTTGCACAAATATATAGGGGGGGACGATTCTCCCCAAAAAATTCTAAGTATCGAATTTGTGTAAAAACTAGAGTAAATCACATTGGTTTTTACAGCGGGAGTTTGAAAATGAAACTCCCACACTCTATGCACTCAGTACACATGCGCAGTGGCCCCTGTCTGCCAGCCTCCCAATTGCTAGCCAGCTCAATCACTGGCCAGCCTCGCGACCCCACAGTGTTGGCCCTCCGAGACCCCCACAGCCCAATTACTGGCCTCCTGGACATGTCCGGGCCAGCCTCGGCCCTCCCCTTCCAGCCAGCCTCGATCTCCTGCACCTCCCCCACCCCCAGCAGCCCTGATCCCCCACCCCCGCTCCTCCTGCCCTGAGAGTCCCAATCTCCTGCACCCCCAGGTAGTCCCAAACCAACCCCCCTCCCCTCCGCATTGCCAAACCTCCAGTGCAGCCCGACCCCCCCCCCACCCCCCCTTTCCGCAGCAGGCTGCCCCACCTGGAAAGAAAGCAGTGCAGTGAGATGGGAGAGCTGCCCCCCTTTTCTCTGAATTTGATACTAAATTAAACCTTAAACGATGGATGGTGTGTCCATTTCTTAGAATTTTTCTTACTTTTTGGAATGCATCTATTCTGTGCATTCTGAAATATCCCATTAAACATTTCCCATGCATCTCTGTTGACCCATCCCTTAACCTAATTTACCAAATCACTTTAGCCAGCTCTGCTTTCATGCCTTCATAATTGCTCTTATTTGAGTTTAAAAGCATACAGCAGAATTCTCCCAAACTCTTGCCGATGGGTTCAATGGCGGGCATGGGGGAAGAATATGGTGGTGGGACCCAGAAATCCTTTTCATGCCAACATGAATTTATCGCCAGATCTTCCACTGATGTCTGCCATGGAGGGTCAGATAGGCTGTCGGAGGCCGGTGTGAAACTAATTTGAATACTGCTAATGGACGCAGATGAAGGCCCAACCAGAAACTTCCAGCCACACCCATGTCGTCATGACATTAGCTGGAAAAAAGCACTGGCAAAAACCACATTTGGAACAATGTTGCATGTAGATGTCAGAATTCACCTGAACATTGCTAGGGGTTGCCTCCCAAGTTCAGGATTAAGACTGCTGGCAACCCTGGATCCCAAAGCAGTGCCCAGAAGGAAAAACCATAAAAGGGGAAAATAAGAATACTGGTCCAAATGTTTCTTCCATCTGGGTGGGTGGGAGGGGGGGGGGGATCATCTGGAGGTGGTCCTTCCAGGATCGGCGTCCTGAAGTAGGGCGCATCTTTCAGCTTCAGAAATTTCCTGTAGATCAATCTACTTTCTTAGAATGTCCGTCGTCCAGCCTCAGAGTGTTCCCAGAGATCCATCTTCATTTTCAGGAGGTTGACTTGCTTTCTTCAATAGCGGATTAGTGATGTTACGAACCTTTCAAAATCGCACCCAGACATGCTGGTGGATTATGCATCATCAGACCTGCCCCACAATGGAATTTAATGTAAAACACCCAGTTGCATAATTAATGAGGTCAGGGTGGGAAATCATGGTGTATTTTCTCACCAGCCTCCACGCAACTTAGTCCAAAAATGGGAGAATCCCATTAATAGTCTCAGACCCACTCCTCACTCCCTCAAACTAAATGTAAAGTTCAATCATATTAGGGATACTACCTCGGCTCAGCTTCACTGTGAGATCTTTAGTTATCCCATCTTGTTGCACAATACCAAGTCTGGCTTAGCCTGCTCTCTGGTTGGTTCTAGAATATGCTGTTCCACGAAGCTGGCCTGAAAACGATGACCTCCTTATCCAGGCTACTTTAGCCCAGCTGACCTTTCCAATCTATATTATAATGACTTCAATCAGGCCATTGAGGTTGGCCTATTGGAGTATGAAGTCCCTGATTAACAATCCAATTGATGGGCCAATCAGCGAGTCTTTGCCTTGTACTTAACTGGGAGTGTCAGTTCCTCTGACACCCCCTGAGGTAGACTGCTAACTGAGTTGTAAATAAAGGGATTTTGGTGAAGGGACTTCTGCCTCCGCAAACTTATTACAATATGTAAATTAAAATCTCCCATGATTATTGCCGTACCTTTCTCACAAGCTCCAAATATTTTTCCACTCTACTATATGGTTAATGTTAGGGGACCCGGACACAACTCCTACAAGTGACTTCTTGCCTTTCCCATTTCTCATCTCTACTCATTATGTTTTCACATCCTGGTTTCCTGAACTTAGGTCATCCCTCTGTACTGTGCTAAACCATCATTAACTAACAGAACCAACCCTCAACCTTTAACAAAGAACAAAGAACAATACAGCACAGGAACAGGCCTTTCGGCCCTCCAAGCCCGCACCGCTCCCCAAACTAGACCATTTTTTTGTATCCCTCCATTCCCACTCCATTCATGTGGCTATCTAGATAAGTCTTAAACGTTCCCAGTGTGTCCGCCTCCACCACCTTGCCCGGCAGCGCATTCCAGGACCCCACCACCCTCTGTGTGAAATACGTCCTTCTGATATCCGTGTTAAACCTCCCCCCCCCTCAGCTTGAACCTATGACCCCTCGTGAACGTCACCACCGACCTGGGAAAAAGCTTCCCACCGTTCACCCTATCTATGCCTTTCATAATTTTATACACCTCTATTAGGTCACCCCTCATCCTCCGTCTTTCCAGTGAGACCAACCCCAGTTTACCCAATCTCTCCTCATAACTAAGCCTTTCCATACCAGGCAACATCCTGGTAAACCTCCTCTGCACTCTCTCTAAAGCCTCCACGTCCTTCTGGTAGTGTGGCGACCAGAACTGGGCGCAGTATTCCAAATGCGGCCGAACCAACGTTCTATACAACTGCAACATCAGACCTCAACCTTTATACTCTATGCCCCGTCCTATAAAGGCAAGCATGCCATATGCCTTATTCACTACCTTCTCCACCTGTGACGTCACCTTCAAGGATCTGTGGACTTGCACACCCAGGTTCCTCTGCGTATCTACACCCTTTATGGTTCTGCCATTTATCGTATAGCTCCCCCCTACGTTAGTTCTACCAAAATGCATCATTTACTCGCTTCGTTTCCTTCCTAACTATCCTGTACTCTTCAATACTCGGGTCCGAACCTGTGTACTCCTGCAGCCACGTCTCTGGAACAGCTATCAAATTGTACTTCTTTATTTTGATGTGCACTCTCATTCATCAGTTTTGTTTCAAATACATTGTGCATTCAGATATGGAGCCTTTAATTTATTGTGTGTGGGTGTTATTTCTTTGCAGGCACCTTGCTGATCTTATCTATTATATGGGATCTGGATACGTCACACACTAAAAAGCTGCAGTCTTTGCATAAGCGACCAAGACATCTCTTTTCCTCATCATTCCATATCTTTACACTATGCTCATCCATCCAAGTGTTGTCATAGATAAGCACAAAAAAACATCAGTGAGCTTGATTTTCAGCTTGGTTTTACATCTGAAATTTACCATAGGTTTTAATTTCATCCCATCAGCCATTCAGGCTAATACAACCACAAATGTTTTCTTTTCTTATCCTATGGTTTTCACGAGAATTGTTTTTGAACCTTTCCAATGGGGACTCGGATTTTTGCCGTTCTCTGATGATGAATTGCTGGAAACTGGTAATTTTGAATTCAGGTCGTTTGGTAAGCTCTGTGTAATCTTGGCCTTCTGCTGTAACTGTGGACATAAAACATGTTTTGTTCCATAAAGCAACTATACGAATTAACTCATGAATAGAGTACACTGGAAAAACTCAGGTCTGCTAGCATCAATCAGGAAAGAAATAGAGTTAACATTTTGGGAATTATTTTCTTCAAAAAATTCTAACTATAAAACAGGCAAGAAAATGTTAGGTATTGGTAATTACAGTACTCTGTGCAAACCTGATTTTTCATGTCTCACCCTATTTTCTGGCCCACCAGGCCAATCGACTGGTAAGATCCCACTTTTTGAGTCCATAGACTCTTCATCAGAAATGAAAGAAGAATGTAGAAACTGCAACAGAAAGTAGCAACTTTAAGAGCAAAAGAGGGCCTGGTGTGAGAGGGGGAAGGGAATGTTTGCACTGAGGCAATACATGTAGGAAATATCAAAAAAAAGAAAAGAGAATAAAGGGGGGGTTTAAGATAGAGGAGAAAGGTTAAAATCTGAAGTTGTAAACTCAACATTGAGTCCCAAGGGCTGCAATATGGCCAACTAGAAGATGAGATGCTCCACTAGCTTGCACTGGTCTTCACTGCAGTATTGCAGCAGGCCAAGGACAGACATGTGGGTATGACAGCAAGGTGCTGAGTTAGAATGACATGCATCAGGAAGGTTACTAATGCTTTTTTTTGCTGTCTTCCCAGTGCTCCCCTTTTTACCCTGAAGACCATTGACAGACTTTTAGGGTTGGAAAAATAGGGTCATCTTATATTGTAGCTTACGAGCTGGTGTTAGATACAAAATGGCCAAGCAAAGAAAAGACACTGCTATGGTCTGATGGGAAATATGGCTAACTTCAGAACAAAGAAGTTTTAATTCCTGGCTGTAAGTGTTTGGCCTGCAATGGAAAGAGGTGGCCGGTGTTTACTTGCAACAAATGTCTTTGATTTTACGATGGACAGGATACTGGACGTGGTTGAAAACAATACATATTCCTGATAAACTCATTCTAACAGCAAATGGACAGGTCAGAAAGACTGAGGACAACTGGCCACAAGGTCAGGCAGCCTGCAATAAATTAATTTGAACAATAACCCATGGTCAGTACCTACATGTGGAAATGTATGTTTTTCAGCCAGACTCAGAGGATAAATATTGAAGTTTTAAAAGCCGAATTGAAAGAAGAACCACAGAAGCAAGAAGAAGAAGAAACTTCATGCTCTAAGCTTGATGAACTCTGACTCCCTCTCTATGCCCACCAGCACGGGTGGGTAGAAATGCCCCTACATGCCAAATAGATAAGTATTAGTAATTAAAAATCGATGCTTATAAACTTATCATAGTAAATTTATAGGAGAATAGAAGTATTTATTTATGATACAGTGTAAGAGAATCAGTCTTGTAGCAGTCATAAGTATTGAAGGTTTTTCTTACTTTTTCCAAATAAAGATGTGATTTGATTTAAAGATAAAGTTATTGGCCGGAATTCTCCCCAAAAAATTCCAAGTGTCGAATTTGCGTGAAAATTGGAATAATTCACGTTGTTTTTTTCAGTGGGTGTTCAGAGAAGAATCTCCCACATTTTGTGCACTGGGGAGGCCACCAGTGTGACTATCATTAAATTTCAGGGGGTGGGGCCTTCGGCCCTCCAAGCCCGCGCCGCTCCCTGGTCCAAACTAGACCATTATTTTGTATCCCTCCATTCCCACTCTGTTCATATGGCTGTCTAGATAAGTCTTAAACGTTCCCAGTGTGTCCGCCTCCACCACCTTGCCTGGCAGCGCATTCCAGGCCCCCACCACCCTCTGTGTAAAATATGTCCGTCTGATATCTGTGTTAAACCTCCCCCCCTTCACCTTGAACCTATGATCCCTCGTGAACGTCACCACCGACCTGGGAAAAGCTTCCCATCGTTCACCCTATCTATGCCTTTCGTAATTTTATACACCTCTATTAAGTCTCCCCTCATCCTCCGTCTTTCCAGGGAGAACAACCCCAGTTTACCCAATCTCTCCTCATAACTAAGCCCCTCCATACCAGGTAACATCCTGGTAAACCTCCTCTGCACTCTCTCCAAAGCCTCCACGTCCTTCTGGTAGTGTGGTGACCAGAACTGGACGCAGTATTCCAGATGCGGCCGAACCAACGTTCTATACATCTGCAACATCAGACCCCAACTTTTATACTCTATGCCCTGTCCTATAAAGGCAAGCATGCCATATGCCTTCTTCACCGCCTTCTCCACCTGTGACGTCACTTTCAAGGATCTGTGGACTTGCACACCCAGGTCCCTCTGCGTATCTACACCCTTTATGGTTCTGCCATTTATCATATAGCTCCTCCCTACATTATTTCTACCAAAATGCATCACTTCGCATTCATCAGGATTGAACTCCATCTGCCATTTCTTTGCCCAAATTTCCAGGCTATCTATATCCTTCTGTAGCTTCTGACAATGCTCCTCACTATCTGCAAGTCCTGCCAATTTTGTGTCGTCCGCAAACTTACTGATCACCCCAGTTACACCTTCTTCCAGATCATTTATATAAATCACAAACAGCAGAGGTCCCAATACAGAGCCCTGCGGAACACCACTAGTCACAGGCCTCCAGCCGGAAAAAGACCCTTCCACTACCACCCTCTGTCTTCTGTGACCAAGCCAGTTCTCCACCCATCTAGCCTCCTCCCCCTTTATCCCATGAGATCTCCTGCCTTTGCTGTTCAACTGTCTTTTCTGTTACCTGTTCCCTAGTAGGTCACAGCACAAACTGCTCCAAAAAGCCATCTTGTAGACTTTCCACAAATTCCTGTACTTGGGATCCACTCCCAACCTGATTTTCCCAGTCCACCTGCATATCAACGTCCCCCATGATCACTGTAACCTTGCTTTTCTTACATGCCTTTTTAATCTCCTGGTGTATCTTTACCCCACATCCTGGCTACTGCTTGAAGGCCTTTACATAACTCCCATCATGGTATTTTTACCTTTGCGGTTCCTCAACTCTACCCACACTGATTCTACATTTTTTGATCCTACGTCATTTCTTGCTATTGATTTAATTTTACTTATTACTAACAAGGCAACCCCGTCCCCTCTGCCCACCTGTCTGCCTTTTCAATAGGATGTGTATCCCTGGATATTTAGCTCCCAGTCCTGATCCCCTTGCAGCCATGTCTCTGTGAAGCCCACAACATTGTACCCACCAATTTCAATCTGCGCGACCAGCTCATTTACCTAATTCGTATACTGCACGCATTCAAATACAACACTCTCAGTCCTTCATTAACTGTCCCTCTTCTCATTGTCATCCCCTCATCTGCTGTGCCTCAAGTTCGATTCCTAACCCTTTCCAAACACTATGTCCTATTATTTGTTTGGGAGACTTTAATAACATCTCCTGAGCTCTCTTTCCTTTAGCTTTTTTCATAATTTTCCATGTCGTTGAACCCACCTACCCACATGCTAACTTGCTGCTTTGCTTCCCATTAACCATTATACTTCTTGTAGTTTTACCCTTCCCTTCCCCCACTTGCTAGTTTAAAATCCTTGTGACCACCCTATTTATCCTTTCCACTAGAACACTGGTTCCAGGTTGACTCAGGTAAAGACCATCCCAACAGTACAGATTCCTCCTGTTCCAATACTGATGCCAATGTCGCATGAAATGGCACTGCTCTTTCCCGCACTCCTCCTTTAGCCATGTGTTTACTCCCAGAATTTTCTCAACCCTATGCCAATTTTCCCGTGGCTCGGGTAGTAATCCAGAGATTATAACCCTTGAGGTTCTGTTCTTTAATTTAATTCCTAGTGCTTGATAATCCTCAAACAGGTCCTCTTTCCTAGTCTTGCCTATGTTTGTCCCAATGTGGACCACAAAAACTGGATCCTCCCCCTGCCATTCCAATTTCCTTTCAAACCCGTCAGAGATGTCCCTCACCCTGGCATCGGGCAGGCAACATGCAGGACTCTCGATGCAGTTTACAAAGGATGCTATCAATCCCCCTAATTATAGAATCCTTTACAACTACCATTTGTCTTTTGCTCCCCCCTCTTGACTGTCCAGTGGTCAGCTAGCTCATCCTCCCTACCGTCCTTTTCCTCATCCACACAGGGAGCAAGTACCTCATACCTATTGGACAAGGTCTGGAGCTGAGGTTCCTCTGTTTCTGAATTCAGGATCCCTCTACCTGCCTCACTTGTAGTTACACTCTGCTGTTCCTGACCACTGACTGAATTAGAGGTACTCCAAGTCCTTGCTCTTAGGTAATACTATATTCTAAATTCTAGCAGTACCACGTAGTACTACATTCAGAATTATATTTCACTTAGTGCGGATGAGAGTCAAAATTGCTGATCTGGATTAAGAAATGTAGGAATCTGGCTTTTATTCGAGTCTGCTGCAATTTTTACAGTTGTTATCAGAAAGATGCATCTGATTTGCTTCATAATATTATAATGGTGATTGGAGCAATATTTCCTTCATAAAGAAAGAACATGCATTCATGTACAGCTTTTCATGTGCTTGAAATGTTCCAAAGTGCTTCACAGCCAACAAAGTTCTTTTCAAGTGTTGTCAAAGTGAAAATGTAAGAAATTCGGAAGACAGCAAGGTCCCACAAACAGGATAGAGGTAAATAACCACATGATCTATTTTAGCCATTGGTTGAGGCTTAACTGTTAGCCACAGGAAATGCATTGTTCTTTAAATTGTGTAATTGAATCTTCTTTCATACTTGTGAAGGTATATACTTAAGTTAACCTCTCATCCTAATGCAGCACCTCTGGCTGAGCAGCAACCCATCAAAATGACAGAAAAGTGTCTGCCAACATATTGTGCCTAATTCCTGGAGTGCGACTTTGATGCTAGAGTGCTGCCATTGAGCCCCAGCTGACAAAACTCCTTCATGCCACATCGATTTGTAATTGAAACATCAGGAGCCAATGTTCAGAGAGCAATGAACATGCCAAATTTGAGTAGATCACTGGAATTCTGCCACCCCGCCCGCCCGCCCCCCCATCCACCTTCACTGCTTTCCATTTCTCTCTTAGTGTTGGACAAGGTATTTACCAAGACTCGCTTCCACAGCAACATTTCCTTCCTCAGTGACTGTCTTCGTCTCTGACTTACGCACGTCGATTTCAACTCAAATTCCACCCCGCATGTAACCTCCAGAATTACAGGTACCTCCAGGATGTACAACATTCTTTGAACTGCTGTTCTCGCCGCATCCTGAAAGCCACACTCAGTGCCATGTGCCACCGCAGGAAGACACTCGACATCTCTCTCCAGCAACACTGTCTTCTTCTCTCTCAAAGCTGTCCCTGTCCCCAATTTCATATCATCCTCCGCATCATTCGACATCTTAACAAAAAGATTTTCCTGTTTCTTTCAGATGTTAAGGAATGCAAGCTTCAACAACTTATCATCACCACTGCACATCCCAGGCCCTCCATCAGTCCCAATCCCTCGAACTCCAACTCTTCTAGCCCCAGCCCTTGTCGTGTCTTCACCATACCTTTTGACCTTCCCCTCTCTGAGGCTGAGCGTGCTGTTCTCAGCAAAGGACTCAGCTTTGTACCCTTACGTCCCCACCTCAATGAATTCCAGACTCAACATGATGTTGAACTCTTCTTTCGTCGTCTTCGTCTCCGTGCCCACATCTTTGGGCAAGAGTCTTCCCCCGTTCCACAGATCCTTTCACGTGCCTCCAACATTCTACCTCCAATTGGACACCCCCTCCAGGACAATTACTTGCCTGCGATCTTTTCATTGGGAACTGTCGACGGGACATTGGCCGTCTCAATTTTTCTGCCCCCCTCACCCATTCCAACCTCTCTCCTTCCGAACTTTCCACCCGTCGCTCCCTCAGCTCAACCCTGACATTGTCATCAAACCTGCCGACAAAGGGGGTGCTGTTGTCGTCTGGCGTACTGACCTCTACCTCGCAGAGGCTGAGCGCCAACTCTCAGATACTTCCTCCTATCTCCTCCTGGACCATGACCACACGACTGAACATCAAGCCATTATCTCCAACCACCTCCAACTGACCTCATTTCCTCCGGATGCTTTTCCCCCACAGTATCCAACCTCATAGTCTCCCAAACCCGGACAGCCCGCTTCTACCTACTTCCCAAAATTCACAAAAAGGACTGTCCTGATAGGCCCATTGTGTCAGCATGCTCCTGCCCCACTGAACTTATTTCTTCTTATCTTGACTCCACCCTCACTCCTCTGGTCCATTCCCTCCCCATCTACATCCAGGATTCCTCTTATGCCCTGCGTCATATTGACAGCTTCCAGTTCCAGGCCCTAACTGCCTCCTATTCACCATGGATGTGCAATCTCTCTACACCTCCATCCCACCCCAGGACGGCCTGAGAGCTCTTCACTTTTTTGAAAAGAGGCCTGAACAATTCCCATCCCCCACCACCACTCCTCCACTGGCTGAACTCGTTCTATCTCTCAACAACTTCTCCTTTAACTCATCCCACTTTCTCCAAATCAAAAGAGTAGCAATGGGTACCCACATGGATCCGAGCTACGCTTGTGTTTTTATGGGGCATGTGGAACATTCCTTGTTCCAGGCCTACCCAGGTCCCCTTCCATAACTCCTTTACCGGTACATCGATGACTATTTAGGTGTTGCTTCATGCTCTCGTCCAGACCTCGAAAAATTCATCAACTTTGCACCCAGTTTCCAACCCTCCATCACCTTCACCTGGTCCATCTCGGACACTTCCCTTCCCTTCCTTGACCTTTCTGTCTCAATTTTCAGCAATAGACTATCTACCAATACCCATTACAAGCGCACTGACTCCCACAGCTATCTGGAGTACAGCTCTTCACACCCTACACCCTGTAAGGACTCCATCCCTTTCTCTCAGCTCCTCCGTCACATTTGTTCCAATGATGCCACTTTCTAAAGTGGTGCTTCTCATATGTGCTCCTTTTTCCTCAACCGTGGATTCCCACCCACAGTTGTCGACAGGGCCCTCAACAGCGTGCAGTCCATCTCCCGCGCCATGACCCTCACCCCCTCCCCTCCCTCCCAGAACAAGGATAGAGGCCCCCTTGTTCTCACATTTCCCCCACCAGCCTCTGCATGCAAAGCACAATCCTCCGCCATTTTTGCCAACTCCAGTGTGATGCCACCACCAAACACATCTTCCCTTCACTCCCTCTGTCAGCATTTTGCAGAGAACATTCCCTCCGGGATAACCTAGTCCACTTCTCCACTATACCCAACACCTCTCCCATCACTCATGGCACCTTACCATGCAATCGCAGAAGGTGTAACACCTGTCCCTTTACCTCTTCCATGCTTATCATCCAAGGTCCAAAACATTCATTCCAGGTTAAGCAGCGTTTCACTTGCACCTCTTTCAATTTGGTCTATTTCATTCGCTGCTCCCAATGTGGTCTCCTCTATATCGGAGAGACCAAGTGTAGACTGGGTCATCGCTTTGCTGAGCACCTTCATTCTGTGCGCAATCAGGACCCTAACACACGATCCTGCTCCCATGCCCACATGTCTGTCCTTGGCTTGCTGCAATGTTCCAGTGAAGCTCAATGCAAACTAGAGGAACAACATCTCATCTTCCGACTAGGCACCTTACAGCCTTCCAGTCTCAACATCGAATTCAACAACTTCAGATGATTTGCTCTACTCCAACTTGACCCCTTTATTTTCTTTTTATTTAATTTTTTACTGTTCTCTTTTATTTCTTTATTGTCTTTCTTCTTTCCCCCCCAACTCTTTCCCCCTACTTTATCCCCCCTTTCCTTACCTTTCCTCCCCCTTTGCTTCCCCTTTTCCCCTTTCTAAATGTTACCTCTCTCCCACCCCCTACATCTTCATCTGTCACAGCTTACCCTCTGATTTCAGCTTCTCTGCCATTTGGCCATTCACACCTTTATTCTCTCTATGGACTGCCATTAGCAGCCTTTTCCCCTGGTTTCTGTGGCTATGACTCATCTTTCATTCCCTCACCCTGCAGTATAAATATCTCCCACTTTCTATGCCTTTTAGCTTTGACAAAGAGTCATTTGGACTCGAAACGTCAGCTCTTTTCTCTCCTTACAGATGCTGCCAGTCCTGCTGAGATTTTCCAGCATTTTCTCTTTTGGTTTCAGATTCCAGCATCCGCAGTAATTTGCTTTTATCAACAGAAATATCTATTGACCTCGGGCGGGATTTTCCAGTCTTGCTCGAGTGAAGCCATAAAGGATGTGGTGTTGGCAATTCGCATTATGCTCCTAATATTTTCCTTGATATTGAGGGTTGATTGTTTTTGGTCAACAATGTGAAGTACAAATTGCAAGCCTATATAGGCAGCTTGAGAGCTTTGAAGATATGCAACCAGAAGAAATGTCAGTCCCTGATTATCAAAAACTCTAGCTCTGTTCAATGATGTTTATTACCAAAGATGCTTTATCTTTGAATATAACCAGCACTCTGTGCTTCTGAAGAAAAATGTCTCTTTTATATTTATGGTACGTTCATTCTGTAAACAGAACACTGGACATCCCTCTGAGAAGAGTAAACACATTGGGTGAGATTCTCTGACCTCCCCTCAGCTGTTTTCTCGGTGGGGAAAGCTTGCGCTTTTCACTGGCGACAGGATCTTCTGGTCATTGAAGCCACTGCACGCTGTCAGGAAACCCACGGCAGGAGTTGCGCCACCAGCGGGGCCAAAGAATCCTGCCAGTGTGAACGGCAAGAGAATTACAGCCATTGTAGCAATTACACTCCAAGATTTTCTTCTGTTGCTTTGCCATTCTTTGACCAAATTTAAATGGCTATTGAAACCCTGGGATTAAAGGAACAGTGGTAGCATAGACAGACAATCATTCAAAGATAAAAAGTAACACACCTCCTCGAGACATCTTTTGCTTCTTCATTTCTTTTCTTGGCCACACACCATTCCCTTTGGCCTTGTAAGATTAACTCGTCTGTTTTTCAATCTGTCTTATCTTCCACCCTACCACAGACATTTCTTTTGTCCTTGTCCCGTTTCCTCAAAACCAATTATATCACTTAACTTTCCCCAGGTCTGAAAGGTCATTGGGGTGATATTACGGCAAACAATAACGTGGGCACAAAAACTCGCAAGGCCGGCAATATCTTATTTTCTGATTTCCCTCACCTTGTTGGTGACATTTCAATACATTTTGATAATGTGGGCCATGTGTTCCGCCCACATTTAGAATTAATTAGTGGGGGCGAAGGGGGTGGTGTTCCCTTTATGTGTGCGCAGGGAGTGAGGGGCAGGGGGAGCTTGTTCCGGTGTTTGTGTGTGATGGGGGTAGGGAGCTGGTTTACCTTTTCCATTGGGCGTGGAAGTTTTTTTTGCGCTGATCCAGATGTCCCTTAAATTTGATTTGATTTATTATTGTCACATGTATTAGTATACAGTGAAAAGTATTGTTTCTTGCAAGCTATACGGACAAAGCATACTGTTCATAGAAAAGGAAAGGAGCGAGTGCAGAATGCAGCGATACAGTCAGAGCTAGGGTGCAGAGGAAGATCAACTTAATGCGAGGTAGGTCCATTCAAAAGTCTGATAGCAGCAGAGAAGATGCTGTTCTTGAGTTGGTTGGTATGTGACCTCAGACTTTTGTATCTTTTTCCCGACGGAAGAAAGTGGAAGAGAGAATGTCCGGGGTGCGTGAGGTCCTCAATATGCTGGCTGCTTTTCCGAGGCAGCGGGAAGTGTAGACAGAATCAATGGATGGGAGGCTGGTTTGCATGATGGATTGGGCCACATTCACGGCCTTTTGTAGTTTCTTGCGGTCTTGGGCAGAGCAGGAGCCATACCAAGCTATGGTACAACCAGAAGGAATGCTTTATATGGTGCATCGGTAAAAGTTGGTGAGAGTTATAGCTGACATGCCAAATTTTCTTAGTCTTGTGGCCCCCTGGTCACTATTGAGCCTCCAGTTCCACCTTTATCACGCACCGTGCTGGAAGTGTTATGGCATCAGAAATGCCTGCTGCACTTTCTTTACTCTAACTGCTGCACTCTCTGAAGAGAAAAGCTGGCTGCGCAGCTGGGGAGCTGCATATGGTTTTCTCTGCAGAGCCAGCGCTTTGAGTAAATATTGAAAACTCTCGCCCATTGATCTAAACCATTGGCTGAGATTTTCTGGCCCCTTTTGCAAAGGGCATCATGACAGGCAGGAGTGGTAAATATTGAGAGATTGCAAAAATCGGCTTCAAGTCATCATGAAAACTGTTCGTGATTGTTCACTCTGCCCATCAATGGCGGGCTGTGTTTCCTGCCACCACACATCAGGAACCTAATTTCAATGCATGAGAATTTCGATATACGCCCTGCTGGCAGACATCATCCCTCAATGCTGGATCATGAAGTTATGATTGCACACCAACGTGTTTCACGGTGGTACATAAGTGATGTCCTGCTGGTGATCTGCACTTCACTTGGGACTTCAGTAAGGCCTTTGACAAGGTCCCTCATGGCAGGCTGGTGCAGAAGATAAAGTCGCATGGGATCAGATGTGAACTGGCAAGGTGGACACAGAACTGGCTCGGTCAAAGAAGACAGAGGGTAGCAATGGAAGGGTGCGTTTCTGAATGGAGGGCTGTGACAAGTGGCGTTCCTCAGTAATCAGTGCTGCGAACTTTGCTGTTTGTAATATATATAAATGATTTGGAGGAAAATGTAACTGCTTTGATTAGTAAGTTTGTGGACGACACAAAGGTTGGTGGATTTGTGGATAGCGATGAGGACCATCAGAGGATACAGCAGGATATAGATCGGTTGGAGGCTTTGGCAGAGAGATGGCAGATGGAGTTTAATCCGGACAAATGTGAGGTAATGCATTTTGGAAGGTCTAATACAAATAGGAAATATATAGTAAATGGCAGAACCCTAAAGAGTATTGATAGGCAGAGGGGTCTGGGTGTACAGGTACACAGGTCACTGAAAGTGGCAACGCAGGTGGAGAAGGTAATTAAGAAGACATACGGCATGCTTGCTTTCATTGGCCAGGGCATTGAGTTTAAAAATTGGCAAGTCATGTTGCAGTTTTATAGAACCTTAGTGAGGCCGCACTTGGAATATAGTGTTCAATTCTGGTCGCCACACTACCAGAAGGATGCGGAGGCTTTGGAGAGAGTACAGAAAAGATTTACCAGGATGTTGCCTGGTATGGAGGGCATTAGCTATGAGGAGAGGTTGGAGAAACTTGGTTTGTCCTCACTGGAACAACAGAGGTTGAGGGGCAACCTGATAGAAGTCTAAACGTTTATGAGGGGCATGGACAGAGTGGATAGTCAGAAGCCTTTTCCCAGGGTGGAAGAGTCAATTACTAGGGGGCATAGGTTTAAGGGGCAAGGTTTAAAGGAGATGTACGAGGCAAGTTTTTTACACAGGGCATGGTGGGTGCCTGGAACTCGCTGCCGGTGGAGGTAGTGGAAGCAGATACGATAGTGAGTTTTAAGGAGTTTTAAGTCTTGACAAATACATGAATAGGATGGGAATAGAGGGATATGGTCCCTGGAAGGGTGGAGTGTTTTAGTTTAATTGGGCAGCATGGTCAGTGGAGGCTTGGCGGGCCGAAGGGCCTGTTCCTGTGCTGTAATTTTCTTTGTTCATTGTCTTTTGTTCATTTGTCTAGTTTGTTTCGGGCAATGTTCATGGTCATCACTTTTTGGGGGACTCAAGGGCAGGTACCGAGCGGACCAGCAGTGAGCTGGGAATAGCTTTTCAACGTTGCAGAGTTAGGGAACGTGTGCATGTGTGCGCACATGCGCATGTGCAGGTGTGCACGTGTGCTGATGTCCTTTGAGCTGTCAATCAGTGAGACACCAGTTAATGTTGCAATGGGCTTGTGAGGTTGTGAGTTTAGAGTGATGAGATGGGTGACTTGCCCTGGCAGCATGGATGAGATTACTCATCCTCTTTCTGCGCTAAATGGCCGACCACTTCTGTTCAGCTTTGGCACTGAGCACTGCTGCCACTGCCTCCTGAGCAGGATTGGTGTGATTACTGGACCTCCTGTGGTCAGAGTGGTTGGGCCTCCACAGCCCAAGGATGCATCACTGAATCTGGGGACTGTACTCTTCTTGGCTTTCAGGACCATACCTTCACTGGAGCAGCCTGGACTGGAAGCATTGAGAACTGTGCACATGACTGCAGTTTAACTATGGTGCCCGGAGTGAGGAAGCAGGAAGTTAACAGCATGGCAGGTGAACCAGAGGCTGCTCCCAGTGAGATGCTGCATTTCCCATGCTTGCATCATTAATGAAGCGGGAAGCACATGATACGGCACAAAAACTGCTATACTGGCCGGCAGAAGAAAGGCCGATTTTCATGCTCTCTGCTGCAATTAGTGCACTTCAGGAAAAATTTGCCCATTGACTCTATTTCTCTCTCCACAGATGTCGCCTGACCTGCTGAGTATTTCCAGAATTTCCGGCTTTTATTGCAGATTTCCAGCACCTGCAATATCCTGCTTTGAAACAGCGAACAGTTGTTTTTCAGCCTGAAGGGATGTATAAACTGTTGTCCTCAAGGGATTGGCTTTAGGATTTGGGAATGAAGGACGTAACTTCAAAGTTTGCAGGCGACATACAATTCCAAATTATACTAAACAGTGAGGAGGATCGTGCTGGACTTCAAGAGGACATAGACAGGTTGATGAAATGGGCAGATACATGGCAGATTAACTGAAAGCAGGTAAGTGTGAAGTGATGTATTTTTGAAGGAAGAGAAGAGGCTGAATATTATTTAAATGGAGAAAGACAACAGAAAGCTGCAGCACAGTGGGATTTGGGGTTTTTGTGCATGAATCACAAAAAGCTAGCATGCAAGTTCAACAGGTAATAGGAAAGGCCAATGGAATGTTGGTCTGTATTTCAAAGGGAATGGGGTATAAAAATACGGAAATCTTGCTAAAACTATACAAGGCACTAGTTAGCCACACATGGAATATTGTCAACAGTTATTGTCCCCTTATCTAAGGAAAAATACACTGGCATGGGAGATAGTTCAGAGAAGTTTCACTAGGTTGATCCTGAGTATAGAGAGGTTGATTAGGTTGGATCTGTACTCATTGGAGTTTAGAAGAATGAAAGGTGACCTTAATGAGACATATAGGATTCTCAGGGGACTTAACAGGACAGATGCTGAGAGGTTTTGTTCCCTTTATGGGAGAATCTAGGACCAGAGGATATAACCTCAGAGTAAGGGGTCACCCAGTTAAGACAGAGTTGAGAAAGAATTTCTTCTCTCAGAGGATAGAGAATCTTTGGAATTATTTACTGCAGAGGCCTGCAGAGACTGGGTCATTAAGCATGTTCAAGGCTGTGACAGACAGATTTTTTAATCAGTCAGGGAATCAAGAGTTATGAGGATAAGGTGGGAAAGTGGAGTTGAGGACTATCACATCAGATCAGATACGATCTCATTGAATGGTGGAGCAGACTCAATGAGCTGAATGGTCTTTTTCTGCTCCTATGTCTAATAGTCTTATGGAGGCAATATGAACTTACTGGTGAAATTAGTGAGATTCAAAAACTACAGTCATGATATTGGGAGACTAATTATCCTAATATTGACTCGGATAGTAATACTGAAAAGCTTAGAGAGAGTAGAAGAGTTTCTGAGTGCATGCAGGAGAATTTCATTGATCAATATGTACCGGTCCAATGAGAATGGATGTATTGTGGATCTGGCTCTGGGGAATGAGGAATATAATTAGTAAGAGGGCTTAAAGGGGAGGGTTTTGGGGCGATGAGGGACCAAAAGGGCTCAGGTGTGGTTCAAGTACTAAATTAGTAATTTGCAATTATCTTTACCAAAGAAGGATAGTAAAAGAGGAAGTAGCTGAGATACTGAATGAGCTGATAAAGAGGACATATTACAAAAGTTTAAAGTTAATAAAATCACCAGGACTAGGTGGGATGCACTGGAGGATGCTGAGGGAGGTAAGGGTGAAGTTGTAGAGGTACTGGCTGTAATCTTCCACCCTTAGGCACAATCATGGTGTCAGAGGATCTGAGAATTGCAAATGTTACACCGATGTTCGAAAAAGGATTTATGGACATGCACATTACTACAGGCCTGTCCGTTTAAACTCAGTGGTGGGAAGCTGTTAGAAATGATAATCTGGGACAAAATTAACAGTCACTTGGATAAATGTCGACGACTGAAGAAAAGCCAGCATGGATTTATAACAGGCAAATTATGTTTATCTAACCTGACTGAGAGTTTGATGAGGTAACAGAGGGGATTTCTGAGGGAAATGTTGCACATGGACTTCCAAAGGTTATTTGATAATGTACTACAAAATAGGCTTGTCAGCAAAGTTGAAGCACATGGAATATACAAGGTTGGCTGAGTGACAGGAAACAGAGCAGTGGTGAATTGTTTTTTAGACTGGGGGAAGGTTCCATGGTGATCAGTGCTAGGATCACTGCTTTTCTGAATATATGTAGATAATTGACTGGACATGGGTGTACAGGGCATAATTTCAAAATTTATATTTGACACAAAACTTTGAAATATTGAGAACTGTGAGGAAAATAAAGATAGACATCAGGAGGGCTCAGATTGTCTGGTGGAATGGGAAGACACATCACAGATGAAATTTAATGCAGACAAGTGTGAACTGATATATTTTGGTAGGAAGCACCGTAATCTCAAGGATTCAGTTCAGGGTGGGGGTGGGGGTGGAAGAGACCTCGGGGTGTACATGCATAAATCACTGAAGGAGGCAGGACAGGTTGAAACATTGTTCAAAAAGGCATTAGAACATATGAACATAAGAAGTAAGATCAGGAATAGGCTATTTAGCCCCTGGGTTTGCCATGCCATTCAATAAGATCATGGCTGATCTGATTGTGGTATTAATTCCACTTTCCTACCTGCTTACTCTCCCCCTCACTCCCCTAACCCTTGACTACCTTGTCAATCAAAAATCTGACTAAATCAGTCCAGAATATATTTAATGACCCAACCTCCACTGCTTGCTGGGGAAGAGAATTCCAAAAATTAACAACTCACCGAGAGAAGAAATACCTAATCTCTGGCTTACATGGGAGACTTCCTTCCTTATTTTGAAACTATTCCCCCTAGTTCTAGATGCCCCCCACAAGATGAATCATCCTATCAGCATCTGTGCTCTCAGCATTAGTTCCTGGGCTCAATGAAATGAGGCATAAAGTGCAAAGTCCAGGGAGTTATGGTGAACCTTTATGAAACACTCCTGCAGCCTCAATTTGAGTATTGTGTCCAATTCTGTGCACCGTGCTTTAAGAGGTGAAGGCATGAGCGTGGATTCAGGAAAGAGTTATGAGAAAAGTTCCAGGGATGAGGAATTTTAGTTGTGAATAAATTGGAGGTGTTCTCCTCAGAGGACGAGTTGAAAGGACACTCTAGGTGTTTAAAATCATGAGGTATCTCTCTCACTCTAGCAGCACCTGGAAGTGAGGCAGACACTTGCCATGGAATACAAGCCCTGGCAAGAACTTGTGCATGGAGCCTTTTACAAGTACATTAAGAGTAAAAGGATAACTAGGGAAATAGCAGGACCCATTAAGGACCACAGTGATAATTTGTGTGTGGAGCCAGAGGACGTAGGCAGGATTTTAAATGACTATTTTGTGTCAGTGTCTCTCTCACCAGTGAACAATGTGGGTATAGGAATTAGGGAGAAGGACTGTGGTACTATTAAAGAAATTAACATAATCAGAGATGAGATTTTGAGTAGTCTGGCAGACTTAAAAGTAGATAAATCTCCAGGGCTGGATGAAATGTGTCGCAGGCTGTTGAGTAACGCAAGGGAGGGGATAGCAGGGGAGCTGGCAATAATTTCCAATTCCTCTCTGGCCACAGGAGAGGTGCCAGAGGAATAATGTGATACCATTATTCAAGAAGGGAGAAATGGATGAACCAGAAAAGAACAGGTTAGTCAGTCGAACTTTAGTGGTGGTGGGGAAACTATTGGAAGCAATTCCGAGAAACCAAATTAATCTGTATTTGGAGAGGCAGGGATTAATCAAGGACAGTCAACATGGTTTTGTTAAGGGAAGGTCTGACCAACTTGATTGAATGTTCCAAAGAGGTGACCAAGTGTGCCGATGAAGGCAATGCAATTGATGTAGTCTTCTTAGACTTCAGCAAGGCTTTTGACAAGGTCCCACATGGGAGGCTGATAGTGAAGGTGAGAGCCCATAGAATCCAAGGAAATTTGGTAAATTGGATGCAGAATCTGCTGAGAGGCAGGAAGTGGAGGGTGATGGTCAAGGATTGTTTTTTGTACTAGAAGATTGTGTCCAGTAGATTCCCACATGGATCAGTGTTGCTATTTGTGGTTTATATAAAAGACTTGAATGTAAGAGGATTGATCAGTAAATTGGTGGATGATACAAAAATTCATGGGGTGGTAAATAGTGAGGAGAATAGCCTTAGATTATAGGAGGACATAGACGGGTTGGTCAGATAGGCTAATCAGTGGCAAATGGAATTCAGTCACATTTGTTTCACCTTATCAAAATACCAGTCATTGATAACTTTCTTCCAAAAATGTGCCTTTACTGCAGCCCTATGAAAGTCTCAATTATCCAGATCTTTAAAGTCCCAATAGCAGAAACTAGAAGCACTTGACATTATTTTGTGAATAAACATTGGGCAGAATCGAATCGCAGTATTATGGCACTAAGTGCATATAAACTGCCAGTATGTGACTCTTGCCAGGCTCCATCACCACTCAGGCCCCACCCCCTTGGCACTGCTCCAGGCACCGTTATGGTGCCTGGTGGGCTGTGCCAAGGTGCCCAGTGGGCAGTGTCAGGGTGCCCGGCAGAAAGTGTAAGGATGCCATGTGGGCACTGCCTGGCCCTGTCCTGATCGCCCAGGAGCTTCAATGGCCTCCAGTTCCCCCCCCCCCCCCCCCCACCACCCTGGCGAGGCCATGTCTGCTTTGCCACTGCTGGAAACCAGATGTGATTCTCGCCGGTGAGAAGATTGACCGATGAGGAGGTAAGTGCAAGTGGGCCTAGATGATAGTGTCCGTGACTCACTAATGACAGGTAAATCATATCATTAATAATGAAATTGGCTTCGCGCCGTGCCCAGACAGGGCTGGTACAATCAGCGAAGGCAAGAAACCGGGCACGAACCCAATTTTTTTGCCTCTCAACTGATCTTATCACCATGGAACGACGGGAGGGATGAGGTCAGAAGATTATGCTTTAAGTGTCATTTTGGGTGAGAAAACTGGTGTCATGTGTGCCGGTCATGCTGGGGGTGAGGGTGGGCAGTGCCGTAGGAGGTGGAGGTGTGGAGGAGGGTTGAATAGGGGCATGAGGTTGCATGAGTTGGCAGAGATGGGAGAATGTGGCAGGGTGAAGGCTGTCTGTGTGTAGTTTGCATGTTCTCCCCATGTCTGTGTGGGTTTCCTCTGAGTGCTTTGGTTTTCTCCCATAGATCAGAGATGTACAGGTTACGTGGATTGGCCATGCTAAATTGCCCCTTACTGTCCCAAAGATGTGTAAGTTAGGTGGATTAGCCATGGTAAATTCATACGTTCATTAGATATAGGAGCAGCATTAGGCCATTCGGCCCATCGTGTCCGCTCCACCATTTGATCATGGCTGATATGCTCCTCATCCCCATTTTCCTGCCTTCTGCCCATAACCTTTCAACCCATTACCAATTAAAAATCTGTCTAACTCCTCCTTAAACTTACTCAGTGTCACAGCATCCACTGCAATTTGAGGTAGCGAATTCCACAGACTCACAACCCTTTGGGAGAAGTAATTTCTCCTCAATTCTGTTTTAAATTTGCTAACCCTTATCCTAAGATTATGATCTCTCATCCTAGAATGCTCCACAAGAGGAAGCATCCGCTCCATGTCTACTTTATCCATACCTTTTCTCATCTTGTATACCTCAGTTTGGTCTCCCCCTCATTCTTCTAAATTCCAAAGAGTATGGGTCTAAACTGTTCAATCTCTCTTCGTACGACAAACCCCTCATCTCTGGAATCAATCTAGTGAACCTCCTCTGAACTGCCTCCAATGCTAATATATCTTTCCTCAAATAAGGGGACCAAAACTGTGTACAATACTCCAGGTGCAGCCTCCCCAATGCCTTGTATAGTTGCAACAATACTTCCTTACCTTTATATTCTATTCCTTTAGCTATAAATTCCAATATTCCATTTGCTTTCTTTATTATCTGCTGTACCTGCATGCTAGTTTTCTGTGACTCATGAACGAGGACAACCAGGTCCCTCTGCACTGGGGCACCCTAAGGTCTTTCCCCATTTAGATAATAAGTCGCTTTCCCATTTTTCCGTCCAAAATGCATGACCTCACACTTATCCATGTTAAACTCCATTTGACACATTTTGGCCCATTCTCCTAACCTATCTATATCCATTTGTAAGGTTCTTATTTCCTCATTGCAACTTCCTGGCCTGCCTATTTTTGTGTCATCTGCAAATTTGGCTATAGAGCCTTCTATCCCTGTATCCAAGTCATTAATATAGATTGTAAACAGCTGGGGCCCAACGACCGAACCCTGTGGCACCTCACTAGTTACTTCCTGCCATCCAGAAAAAGAACCATTTATCCTGACTCTCTGTCTTCAGTCCATCAGCCAGTCACATATCCAAGCTAATAAATTAGCCCTTATCCCATGTGATCTAATCATGTGAATTAACCTTTTGTGTGGCACTTTATCAAATGCCTCTGGAAGTCCAGATATATTACAACTACAGGACCCCCATCATCCACTTTGTTTGTTACAGCTTCAAATTACAGGGATAGGGTGGAGGGGAGGGGAGGGCCTGGGAGAGATGCTCTTTCAGAGAACTGGTGCAGAGTCGATAGGCTGAATGGCTTCCTTCTGCACTGTAGGGATTCCATGATTCAATTATTCTATTCATTGAATTACATAGAAAGTACACCACAGAAACAGGATATTTAACCCTAAGAGTGGGGTTGGTGTTCATCTTCTACACAAGGTGTAGTTATTTCTGTCCTGTTTTTAGATGTTGTTTTCTGCAGTAATGTTTGAAATGTAATAATACATCTAGGTCCCTCATTATAGAGCTCTGGATTACTGAAAGTAATGTGCTTTTATCTACTCTTTCCCATCTCATTAATGATTTTAAACATGATGTGGCAATGCCGGCATTGGATTAGGGTAGGCACAGTAAGAAGTCTCACAACACCAGGTTAAAGTCCAATAGGTTTATTTGGTATCAGGAGCTTTCAGAGTGCTGTTGATGGAGCAGCACTCCGAAAGCTCGTGATACCAAATAAACCTGTTGGACTCTAACCTGGTGTTGTGAGACTTCTTAATGATTTTAAACAGCACTATCTACCCTAAAACCTCCTCTGTTCTAATGAAAACAGCCCCATATACGTTGTGTCAAATGCAATGTTGAGAAATCTATGCTGCTTAACCTATTTTGAGGTAGATCAAGTAACCAAGTAAACTAAATCAAATAAACTGAGGGAGGGGCTGCTTAACTCCGAGCACAGATCTAAAATTTTGGACAAGTGTCATTAATTATCTTTGTGCTAGTGGATGTTTTCGCAAATTAACAGAATAAAGGAAGAGTACTTCATCTCCTGCAGTTTTCAGCGACTGCAAAGAAGCATTATTTGCATATAGCCCCATTTCAGTTGTCTCAGTACAGAAGAAAGGTCAGCATTAATTAGAGCTTTAAAATGGAATCATCCTCAAGTCATAATAACATTGAATACAGTAGGACAATCACTTGAAAAACATCAATATTATGTTCACTTTATTGGAGTCATATTTATGAAGTTAAGATTGTTTTTTCTAACAAACTAAGAATCCTTGTCAATTAACAGCAACAAATAATTATTAAGTGGAATGAAAATGTGACTTTTCACCTTGCAAAGTGTCCAAATTAATGGTGCTTGTAATATCAGTCTTGATATCAGTCTGAAATAACAGAGCACAGATTGATCAGGCAGAAGAATGAAAAGATTCTATACCCTGTCGTCAAATCTTTCCGAATGGTTCTTACATTAGGATGCAGCCACCCACAGCTTGTCTCAAAGACAAGAAGAATGGTCAACGTTTGTTCTAATAGGTTGTAATTTAACATCTGTTTTGTGGGAGTGGGCGGGTAGAAGACACATCTTGGAAATGATCAGAGATAAATTAGGTGCACTCTTTGCATTTGCAAGCAGTGGGAATGGCATATGGGTTAGTTAGATGTTTGTACAGTGACTCAGTAATAAAAGAAGACAACCAGTGCCTGTGCTAATCTGTTCCTTGTGCTTAGGTACCTTCGCCACCATCCCCCACCTCCTAACCACCCAATATCCCCTGATATAAAAAAATTATTATTCACCGTAGCAAACTCAAAGGCAACATGATGCCAGGAAAGCAAATAAATAAGGGAATGCATTCCTTTGTAGCGTTCTGCTGCTTCAAAAAGTGAACTGTTGTTGTTAGTCAGAGAAAGGAGGAGCTGTCCTGGCTATCAGTGTACCTTTGAGTAAAAGCCCTCTCCCTAACGTTACAAGAACAATACAAGAAAGGCCATGAAACCTGCTCCTTTCATGAGTTTCATCCATTAGAACCCAGCTAGTGGTTCTGAACCTCAGGCGAAGGGATGAAGGCAACACAAAAGGAGATCAGATATCCTATCTATTGGGAAGAGGTTACAGGGAGAGAGGAGAGAGATAATGTATGGTTAGCATTGCCACAAGCCTGTGAATAATCACAGTTTAACCTTGCAAGATGAAACTCTGAAATTTCTAAAACGCCATCACAGATAATCAAATTAATTTTCAAAGAGATAAGTTCAGTTAAAGTTTGTTTTATTGAATCTTGTATCATGGCATTCATCCCTTGATATTCTTGATATTCATCCCTTGATATTCTCAAGGTCCTAACAAGATTTTGCATTCTGCAGAATATTTGGTGAAATACATCAATACATATCTTTATAATCCCCAATATTGTTCTTACACCAATTTTCCCAATATTAACAACACTGCTAATACATCAAAAGTACCTAATTGGCTATAAAGCATTTTGGGATGTCTTGGGGTTGTGAGTTTCTGCTGGAGCCTTATTCAACAGATTTACTACTTGTTCGTGATGAGGAAATGATTCTAGTGTCCACCTCTATTTTATACTTACATAGTATATTTGTGACCTTTGCTTCCGTGATTGCCAACTGATCTAATTAAAAACATTGAATGTGACACTCACAGATTGTCTTCAACACCCTTATGAGGGAAAATGCATTCGTGCATTGAAAAATGTTTGTTGGGCGCACATCTAAATATACCATCTTTTCTCTTTTAAATCCCTCTGAAGTGAACTTGTTGGTTCACTCAAATTTATTACTGGCTAAAAGTGATCCAAAGTCAATGAACCAGTCAATGGCCTATAACTACTATATAACAATCATAAAAACAGATTGTTCAAACATTTTTCTCCCCAATCCCTGTGTGAACAATTTTGTTCTTCAACCATACCATCATGCATACCTGAAGCACAATTCATAACCTAACAAATATATGGAAGCTTAAATAATTCACAGCAGCAAAAAAACTGTATCAAATAGTTCAGGTCCTGTTGCCGGTCTATCCAATAGAAAGTATATCCTGACTCAGGAACCATGGTAATACTCCAATATTGTTTCTTTCATGAAACTTGTTTTGTCTCAGCTAGACTCATTCCTGATATTTATTAAGTGCACATATCTCAATGATCTTTTAGGCTGTTGACTCATGCAAGTCTTCAGTATGTTGCATCTCGGTTAAAAGCTCCTTCTTCCGATGCCATTCTAGTATGATTCTTAAGTGTTTTGCAAAATCATCCAGCCATTTTGTCCTAACTATCCTAATACAATATTAGAATAGAATAGAATTTTGTCTACACAAAAGTGGAAATTTGTCTTTGGCTTCACCTCCAGTACAAAATATACAATCATTAGTTTAAAAACAGTGTGAATATTTCTTCTATGCCTACATTATTACATTTGTGCATATACAATATACATCCATACCATGAAAACATAACACCTTGCACTCTGCCAATACAGCATTTACTGCAGTTGAAAACAGTCGGTTGAGTTGAACATTGTTATTTATGGCACTGGGAACAAAAGACCTCTTGAACAAATTTTTCCTGGCAATAGACATTCTAAAGCATCAGCCTGAAGGAAGTCTTTCTAATTGAGGATATAAAGAATGAAACGGATCATCGATGATGGCCTGAGCCTTCCTCTTATCTGTGATGTTAAATCGGTTATCAAGCTGTGTCTGTTGTCGACCAATGATTTTACTTCCAGTTTTGGCAATTCTGGCCAGCTTAATTTTGCATTTCACACTCAGATTACCATACCAGACTGTCAAACTGAATGGTCAGACGCTCCTTACCATACTTTTGTATGCTCTCTCGAAAACATCTTGACTCACTCCAAACCCTTTCAGTTTTCCAATTAAAAACAGACACAGGCTGGCCTTTTTAAAAGTAAAAACACTGTTTTGCTTGTGTTAATCAGCTGGTGCAGACTGTTTAAAGTCAACCATTCATTAGTGTCAGAATAATAGCACCTGCTGAATGTTCTAATGTTCTCAAACTTTACTTTGTTCAGCAGAAAAATAGGCACGTTTTCATTTGTGGCGTATATTTCCAGACAAACTAACTTTATCAGCTAATCCTGATGAGCAATTCATAATGAACAACTCTCCCACACTTACTTGTCTGGAAAATAGGACCCAAGTGGAAGATGCACAGATATAAAAGTGTTTAATCTGCTTTATGTTCATATGGTTTTGTTTACGGTGTTATATAATTTTTTCTCCTCAGAAAGATGTTTTTATTAATCTCTGCAGATCCTTGTGCCTGGAAAGTTCGCTAACAAAGCCTATCCTGTGTCATCATAACATTTGAAAATATGTTTTCAGAATTGCAGTGTGTCAGTGGGAGATATGGAAAAATAGCCAAGACATGGGGCAGAATTATCCCTTTCTAGGACTAAGTCTCATGGCGGGATGGGAACAGGAAGTATTTCCAGTTGTGAAGGCCAGCGGGAAAACATGCCAAATCATCCGGACCCAAACTCATTAATTATACAACCAGGTGTTTTATGCCATATTCCATGGTAAGGCAGGCCTTATGGCACAATGTCTGCCATCCTAACTGGGCACCATGTTAAAATGGTGCCCAACAACACTGACCCATTATTGAAGAAAGATGGTCAACCTCCTGAAAATGAAGATGGGTTGCTGGAACACTGAGGCTGCAAAATGGACCTCCTGAGAAAGAAGATGGATCTCCAGGAGCATTCTAAAACTGGAAGATGGACCCCTTCCAGGACACTGCTTCTGGAAGTTCCATCTGGACACACTCCCCATCACCTACTGTTATGGTGTTCTGGGGTCCAGGGTTGCTGGCAGCCTCCATCCTGATCTCCAAAAGCAGCCACAGGCAATGTTCAGGGGAGTCCTGACGTCAGTCGACATTGTTGCTCTAGATGTGTTTCTCATTGAAATGTTTTCCCACTGGCGCCATGGAGAAACGGGCATGGGTGGTCAGTCCTTCATCTGCATCCATTCAAATGAGGTTCATGCTGGCCTCCAGAGTGCTTCCCAATCTGCCATGGTGGGCACCAGTGGAAGATTCCATGGGAAATTCACACCGACATAAAACTGATTTTTGGGCTTCTGTTGAATTCTCCCCCCGCCCTCTATTGAACCCATCAGTGGGCACTTTGGAGCCCGTGGAATCTACAATTTCAGAAAATCATGTGCAGAAGAAGGCCATTCAGCCTATGATACCTATGGCAACTCTTTAAAATAGATATCCAGTTATTCTGTCTCCCCTTTTCACTCCCAGAAGTGTACTGGCCAACATATTTAGTTTTAGACTTCCATTTTCTTGGCTCATGTGGTGTTACAGAGCCATTATTTGTGGCTCATATATTTATAAAATGTTCTAGAGTTCAATGTAGAAATCTTTTCCTGTAATCTCTCTTTACCTGTCACATTTATTTTATCAATTTCTTCCTGTACATTCCATAATCTTCCTGGTTATTACCGGAAACTTGCTCCGAACATTTGCCATAAGCCTTCTTTTCCTGAGTTCTTTTGATTATATTTCTTTTTTCATCCAGCGTGCATTAATTTTGGATGCTCTTTCTTTTACTTCCAAAGGAACATGCCTTGTTTACACCAAACTACCTCTTCCCTGAATGTCTTCCGTTGCTCTGTTACTGCTTTACCATGTCACTTTTTCCAAATTACTTGAGCTAGGTCCACTCTTAAAACACACTGAAATTAGCTCTTCTTCAGTTGAGCAGTTTTGCCTTTGATAATTTCTGGTTTCTTTCTATAATTATTTGAAACAAAACTAGGTTGCAGTTACTATTAGCTAGATGATCTCCACCAGTAACACACTCTACTTGCTCCATTCATTTCCCAGAACCAGGTCAAACACTCTTTCCTTCCTTATTTAACTGGAAATATATTAATTGAAAAAGCTTTCCTGTTAACTTGTCAGAAATTCCTCTCCTTGTGTACCCTTTGTACCATTCTTTTCCCATCTATGTTAAAGTAATAAAAGTTTCATAATGTTGCTACTCTTATTTTTGTAACCCATTTTTGAAACGTATTAGAAAATTGGCTCTTTTATATCTGTCTCAATGTTTGGAGTGCTCTCTCTCTCTCTATAATATGCCACCAGCAATGGAACAGCTTTTTGTCCCCCAATTTAGGCCAAATGGACTCAGTCCTGGGGCCCTCTAGTGCATCCTTTCTAATCAGAACTGTAACATGGTCCATAACCAATATTGCCACTCCCTTTCTCTCTTTCATTTTCTGTCATTCCAGAATACGTGGCAACCAAGAATATCACAAACCCATTCCTGACTCTACATGAGCTATGTTTTTGTTAATGCACCAACTTTTGTCAACTTTATCAGCTACACGATGGAAATCGATGATATGTATTTAAAAGAGTTGCTGGTTACTTTAAGAGCTGATCACATGATTTGTTGGTGATATCATTAGCGTGTTGCCACAGACTGCTGTTTTATTTTCAGTTTTGGTGAAACTAACATAGTTCACACATTCTAACACAACTAACATAGTTCAAACATTACAGATGTACATACATGTTAATACCTCCTGCCTCACTTTTCCTATTTGCCTCTGTTATTTATTAGATAGGTGTTGCTTGCTTACAGTCCAGGATGGAAGAGAGGGAAAACCCGCGAATATCTCTGATGACATCAGTACATGTCACCTGACTAATCAAACAAAGACACATCGGTTTACAATACATAACAACTTCAATCCGGTTTCTGCAATTTTGGGGCTATTTCTAATTTTATTACTGTTTCTACCCAATGTCCACTGTCTCCTTTCTGTTTCTTTTAGCTATTTTCTGTTTTCCCTTCCCATACCAAATTAGTATTTCAAATAATTTAAATAATTTGTAACTTACCCTTTCATACCTTTCCATGATTAGGGTTAATCAAATATATGAGTAAAATTAATTGTATCCAACTGTAATAAGTTATTCCCTATTGATTGTCCTGGGACTTGACATCTGCTATGGGTTAATATTCTGTCTCATTGACCTTTGCAAACACCAGGCTTAGAAATTAGCAAGAATTCTAAAAATCAATTTTGGGCAATGTGACAAGCTTGCCAATTCAATAACTTCTTCCCTACTTTATTTGTAACTTGAAGTTATTATTTTGTCTCTTCTCTCTCAATGAAGAAGCTGGTTACCCCTTTTCCAATATTACACAGAACAATTATAGGATTTTCCACATTTATTTATTTATTTCAATAACACTGGCTACAATAAATCTGTTCATGACACCCATCAATTTTCCTCAGTGACTGCATAATTTGTTAGAACTCCATCTCTCTGTGTTCCTTTTTTACTTTTGAAATCCATTTCTATTTCATTTGGAAGATACTTTGATGTCCTTGTGTTTCTTTTTACCATTAAAAGTAGAGATAATGGGGCTGAAATTGCCATGGGAATTGTCCCCTTACCTCCAGACTGTAGCGTGAAGTATGCTCAGCACACTATTTGTTTGGCACAAAATAATATGCTTCTAAATTATCTGTAGTTTGGAGTTAGTGTATGTATCCATCATTACTGCCTCAGTTTTCTGTCAAAATTAGCTGTCGATCTTAAATGCAGCTGCAACATCTTGTAGATACTCTGAGTAGAATTTTCCACTTCAGAGTAAGGCTAGGATTTTCCGGGGGCCCCCCCAGAGCATGTTTTCCAGCAGCAGAGGCGGCTAGTCTTTGGCCGCTGCTGGGATCATCTGGCCCTGCTAAGTTCGACATCGTTTTGTACGGTCTTTGGCGGGACTAGAAGATTCTGCTGGCAGAAAGGGCTGGAAAATCCCACCCTGAGTTCTTTGGTAAAAGTGGAGTGTTTCCCACCAACAGCATTGATGGGTTTCCCTGCCAGATTGTCCACTATTTAGCTGATGAGGCATGCATGAACAGGAAGCATGTCAGGGCCAGTGACAGAGCAGGCTGAAATTCACCTGCCCCACCGTGACCTCTTTGGATTATCTTCCCAGGCACCACATATAAACAGCACCCAAGCACATCATTCACTCTCTTCAGTTTATGTCAACTGCATGAGAGTGATAGCCCCCCCAAGGCAAATGGTCTAGTGCTCCCAGATTCAGTGACAGCTGGCTAGGGGCTCTTGTGAATGCCATGGTGGAATGCAGGAATGTCCCGTATGGCTTTGCCATTCAGATCATTCTGGTTGGGAGGAGGTAGCCAGCACAGTCAGCCTCATCTCTCCACACAGGAGATCCGCCATCCACTGCAGAAAAAGGATGATTGATCTAATCTGTTCCAACAGCATAAGTCATCCTTCTCCTCACTTGCAACTCACACTCGCATAAGCCCATCAGACCACAGTCCACAGGGATCTCACATTAAGGGATATCGCCACTGTCTTGCACACACCTTGACATCTTTATCTCCTTTCACATCCTGTGTAGCTCGCATCCTCAGCCTTTATGCAAGTCTACTCAATGCCCACACAAGGCAGGCATCCATATCATCCACCTTTGCATCCATCCTGCTCACGGTCTGTCCATTTGTCTTTATGCTGGACAAGGTCACCAACAGCAAAAGGGAGAGATCCCTGACCAGTGCTTGAGATCAGCCACCATGTTTGAAGAGCATGCATCAGATCTGGATGGAGAGGTACTGTGTGTGCATTGATGGTGAGAACAGCATCTTCCAAACAAGAGAAGACCCAACTCAAAGTTAACCTAGTGTTACCGTGAAAGCTTTGTAATCTTACTGACTATGCAGCCAATCACTAATAATCTGCTCTCTCTTTGACAGGCAACAGTGGGCATGCAAGTAATACAGTGGAAGCTAGCCCCTGTTCCCACGCCATGTTGGGTGATGGTCAAAGCAGGCTGGGGCCCTCCAGATCTCAGCCCTCTAGAGGACACCTGCTAAAGTCGTCACAGACAGCAGGGCTGCCTCCATCTTAGCTGTGAATGTCAGGTTGCACCAAGACAGGGCAGTTGGGCGAGGAAGATTAAGAAATAATAGGAGCACAAAGATTGCACGATATTCACAAGCTGTATATCATGTCCACAGATGGTTTCCACCCATTCCATTTCTCCTGGTATGTATGTCTCTTCTGTCTGATAAAATGTGATGTGGTTAATCAAGTTTCACACATTTCCCACCCCCATCCCACACCATTCTCACAGATGTCCCATCTTGTTCCTCAGCTTGATGTTGTGTCGAATCATCCCACACCAGTTTGTTCTCTGTTCAGTGCCAATATAATGAAGCTGAAACCTCAGAGATAGGTACAGTTCCCCATGGTATCTCTGAGACCTGCTTATGAAGTTAATGTGATTTTCAGTCATGATGATGTAGGTGAAGGCTCATGTAGTTCCACAATGCTTGTGTTTTGTAGAATGGTTATTGTGTTGGTAGATGCTGAAGTGTAGAGACGCTTGGACACAAGACTTTTTGTCTTGTTCCAAATTTCACGGATTCACCTGCATGACCCCCGCTGCCACTGGTGGGACCTGAAAACCCCATCCTCGGTGATTACTTGCAAAGGATACTTCATAGTAGCCAACATAAATATTTCAGTCTTCAAATATTTCGGGACATTCTGTGTTTTCATATCTTGGATGCATAACCTGAAAAAGGCAAGCTTTTGAAGGGGTAATTGAGCCCCACAAATTGTCATTCCTAAAAAAGAGAAGCCACTTTAAAAGCAACATTTAGCACTTTAATAGTTTTTGAAGACCAATACTAATTGGCAGATACTAATATTTACAGAATGTCATGTGATGGCTGTCCTATTATATTAGACAAGGTCAGCGCATTTTGATGCCGGGATAGACAGCATTAAGGGACCAGCATATTGGGATTATAAAGGATATTGTCATACTTGCTTAACCTCTAATACAAGTGCAAGGATGAGGAATTACTAAAATGCCTGTTTAATACTCTTCATTTTGTCAAGCAATGATATTATACAACCCCTTACAAGTATCACCCATGAGACTCATAGCAGTTATAACTCAGGTGTAGCAGATTCCTCAGCAAAACAATACACCTGGTACTCTAACAGCTCATGCTAGCCTCAGCAAGACTAGGTTGATGTCCCCAAAGGAGATCCAGAGTGTTGTATTTTTAATAAGTTAATTTACCTCAGATGAATGTGAGTACAATATGTAATAATATTCTGTGTGTAATTTGTTGATATGTAAGCTTATTTTGTTAATATAATCTATTATCAATTGTTTTGCATGTTTCCTAATGTTTTAGGTTTTATGCCGCATTCCAACATTCCCATATATGATATATATTATCATATACAGTATATATGATAGTCCAAGCCAGGAATTGAACCCAGGTCTCTGGCGCTGCAAGGCAGCAGTGCTAACCACCGTGCCGTCCATACTGGGGGGGAAATTTTTCACCCCTATTTTCGGCAGGTGGGAAGGCCAGAAAATCCAATGGAAGGCCCAAATGGCTTTTACGCTAGCAGCCCCGCCCCCCGCTCACCCCCACCATCAAAATGGTAATGGGGTTCCCGGTATGATAGTTTGGGAACACCATCAGCATACATTAGCATCCACTTAGCAGGCCTCCCCATTGTATCTTCCCCCCCATGTAAGGAATCACCCCTCCCCACAACCCCACTGCCAGCTTGGCGTTAGTGGGGTTTACAACAGGTCTTGACAAACTGGGATCTGGCAAACAGAACCTGCCAGAGACACACAATGTTTTATCTCTTCCCAGTACATCCATAACATAAGTCAATTCATAGAATCATAGAATCCTACAGTGCAGAAGGAGGCCATTTGGCCTATTGAGTCTACACCGACCACAATCCCATCCAGGCCTATCCCCATAACCCCATGCATTTACCCTAGCTTGTGCCCCAGACACTAGGGGACAATTTCTCATGGCCAATCCACCTAACCCACACATCTTTGGACACTAAGGGGCAATTTAGCATGGTCAATCCACCTAACCTGCACATTTTTGGACGATGGCAGGAATTCCGTTTAGATTGTCCCTGCCCTGCCACCCCCCCCCCCCCGGGTCTCATGCTGTGTCGGCACCACCTCCTGCAACAGCACTCTGTTTGACTCCCCTAAACAGCCTTGCAGTCGCAGCATGGTTGCTGACAGCCCTTCCACAACTCCCCGGGTTTCCTGATGTATCTCCACCAGCCTTGGGAGGAACAAACCCAGAGGCCCAGCAGCTGGCTTGGGGACAGCTGAATCCTGGCCTCCGGCAGACTTCCATGTGCCCGAGCCCTCGGATGTGCCCACCTCCACCCGATGTGCATCAGCGGCTGTGATGTGCTTACCAGTTCGTGACCCAGAAGCCTCAACACTAAAGGTACCCACTGTGGTGATCATCTCTGTGTTGGTGGGTTGTGTGGTACATGCCGGTGACACTTTAATGGTGCTGCCCTCGGAGGATTCCTCACTGCCTCCCTCCGAGGTGTCATCCAGGGGGTCATGTGCAGTTTGCTCCAGAGCAGCGGGGACGGCGGCAACACCCGAAAGGTCGGGCTCCTCTGGGTCCAGAGCTGCAATGAAGAACACATATTAGGGGGAAGGAGCAAAACATTCCATGCAGCATCACACTTATTTAGAGGAGGACCAAGGTTGAGGGTGCGCTTCTGCTCATTTGCATGCTGGATGCCGACCTGGCTGTCGGTGACCATTCAGGATGGCCCATCACCCCCTGCCAGCTCCATGGCACATTCCTCAATGCAACTCAGCTGCCGCAGGTCAGGCACACCACCAAAAGTCTGTGTCATTTCCCGTGCGTTCTTCTCCTGTGGGAACATAAGGTGGATAGCAAGCATTAACATATTGCAGTGTATGGTGCGCAATGCGTGCCTGTGTCTCGGGCGTTGTGCTGACAGTTTCAGTCACCACTGAAGGGTGCTCGGTGAGGGGAAGTGGTTAGATTCTGTTCCTGGGGGAAGGGTCACTTGTTGCATGTCCTTCAGGTGTCTATGATGTGGAGATGCCGGCGTTGGACTGGGGTAAACACAGTAAGAAGTTTCACAACACCAGGTTAAAGTCCAACAGGTTTATTTGTTAGCAAAAGCCACACAAGGTGTGGCTTTTGCTACCAAATAAACCTGTTGGACTTTAACCTGGTGTTGTTAAACTTCTTCAGGTGTCTAAGCAGGGTTGAGATCTGATGCGCATCAATTTGACACGAGGCACAAAGCTTCGGTAAAAGAAGGCTTTTATTAACAAACAATGGAACTATCAGAACTTTAACACACTATCCCAGACTGAAGAGGTCCCGCCCGAGCAGGGGGTCTTATACCTCTCCCAGGAGGCGGAGCCCGACTGGGATGTGCCACAACAGTTACAACCACAGGTGTATCAATCCCACCCTAGCCCAACAACAACATTAGAACAACCCAACAACACCATTAGAACAATCCCACAGTGGGAACCAACGATGGTTCACCACATTCACCCCTCCTTTGAGAACAAAGGCCGGCGGGGTACGAAAACAGACTAAAATGTCAACAGATTATAAGTTCAGACGGTCTGAGGACCGCACCGTCGTTGTGACCTCCTCAATACCGGCGGTGACACCGGAGTAGGTGCTTGCGGTGGCGTTCTCCCCAAAACAGCGTCCAGCTGTTCTCCCACGGACTCACAGGCTGGTTGACCCTGATGAAACGGTAGTGCAGGGGATCCTGATACATTCTGCGATGGCGACGATCTTCGGGGCTCAGGCAAGCTGTGCATTGGAGTAAAACTGTTAAGCATTGGTCCCGATGCTGTCCGCGCCACGTCCGGGGGAGAAATAAGGGATAAGGGATTCGTCACTGGGGGTATGGGAGCGACAGGAGTTGCTATGTCCCCTACGGGCGCCAGGTCTCGGATCGAGACTGTGTCCTCTCGCCCGTCAGGATATGCCACATAGGCATACTGAGGGTTGGCGTGGAGGAGGTGAACCTGTTCGACCAAGGGGTCGGACTTGCGGGCCCTTACATGTCGCCGCAGGAGGACGGGTCCTGGGTACGTCAACCAGGCTGGTAAAGATATCCCCAAGGACGACTTCTGAGGGAATGAGAACATCCTCTCGTGGGGAGTAGCATTGGTTGCCGTACACAGGAGGGAGCGAATGGAGTGAAGTGCATCAGGGAGGACCTCCTGCCAACAGGAGACTGGAAGGCCTTTGGACTTCAGCGCCAATAGGACAGCCTTCCAGACTGTAGCATTCTCTCGTTCCACCTGTCCATTACCCCTAGGGTTGTAACTCGTGGTCCTACTAGAGGCAATCCTGTATGAGAGCAGGAATTGCCTCAAGTCATTACTCATGAACGACGAGCCCCTGTCGCTATGGATATAGCTGGGGTACCCGAACAGGGTAAAAAGATCACGGAATGCCTTGATCACCGTGGCAGCCGACGTGTCTGCGCAGGGGACAACAAACGGGAACCAGGAGTACTCATCTATTATGTTCAGAAAGTACACGTTCCGATCTATTGAGGGAAGGGGGCCCTTAAAATCCACACTCAGCCTCTCGAAGGGGCGAGTGGCCTTGACCAAATGTGCCCGGTCAGGTCGGTAAAAGTGCGGTTTGCATTCCGCGCAAATCCGACAGCTCCTTGTCACCGACCTGACGTCCTCCACCGAGTAAGGCAGGTTGCGGGCTTTGAAAAAGTGGTAGAGCCGAGTGACCCCAGGATGGCACAGGTCATTATGGAGGGCGTTCAAGTGATCCTCCTGCGTAGTAGCGCATGTTCCGCACGAGAGGGCATCCGAGGGCTCATTGAGTTTCCCTGGACGATACATGATATCGTAGTTATAGGTGGAGAGTTCAATTCTCCACCGCAAGATCTTATCATTCTTGATCTTGCCCCTCTGCGTGTTGTTGAACATGAACGCCACGGACCGCTGGTCCGTGATCAGGGTGAACCACTTTCCCACCAGGTAATGGCGCCAGTGTCTGACGGCCTCCACAATGGCCTGGGCCTCCTTTTCCACCGCTGAATGCCGAATTTCGGGGCCTTGGAGGGTGCGGGAAAAAAACGCGACGGGCTTGCCCGCCTGGTTTAGTGTGGCGGCCAGGGCGAAATCAGATGCATCGCTTTCCACCTGAAAAGGGATGGATTCGTCTACCGCGTGCATCGTGGCTTTCGCGATGTTGTGTTTCAATTCCTTGAAGGCCATTTGGGCCTCTGGCGTGAGTGAAAAAGTCGTGGACTTAATAAGCGGACGGGCTTTGTCCGCGTAGTTGGGGACCCACTGCGCATAATAGGAGAAGAAGCCTAGGCATCTTCTCAGTGCTTTTGCGCTAGCGGGCAAGGGAAGTTCAGCAAGGGGGCGCATACGGTCTGGATCAGGGCCAATTACCCCGTTTTCCACCACGTATCCCAGGATGGCTAACCGGCGCGTACGGAATACACACTTCTCCCTGCTGTAGGTCAAATTCAGGCGAGATGCAGTGCGTAAAAAGTTCTGGAGATTTGTGTCATGGTCCTGCTGATCACGGCCGCAGATGGTGACATTATCCAGGTACGGGAAGGTAGCCCGCAGCCTGTTCTGGTCCACCATTCGGTCCATAGCACGCTGGAAGACCGAGACCCCATTGGTGACACCAAATGGAACCCTAAGGAAGTGATACAGCCGACCATCCGCCTCAAAGGCCGTGTAATGTCGGTCCTCTGGGCGAATGGGGAGTTGGTGGTAGGCGGACTTAAGGTCTATGGTGGAGAACACCCGGTACTGCGCAATCTGATTGACCATATCAGATATGCACGGGAGGGGATACGCATCCAGCTGCGTATATCGATTAATGGTCTGACTGTAATCAATGACCATCCGGGGTTTGTTCCCGCTCTTGACCACCACAACCTGTGCTCTCCACGGACTAACACTGGGCTGTATGATCCCTTCTTTGAGGAGTCGCTGAACCTCAGATCTGATGAAGATCCGATCTTCAGTGCTGTAATGCCTACTTTTATTAGCGATGGGCTTGCAGCCTGGTACCAGATTATGAAATAAAGAGGGTGTGGTGATCTTTAACGTAGAAAGATTGCAGGCGGGGCGCTTTGGACAATTTGGAGACTGCAGCTGTTCCCCCACTGTCAGCGAAGGGAGTGGCCCACCGTACTGTAGGATCACACTCTTCATGTGGACCATAAAGTTTAGTCCGAGGAGAATTGGTGCGCAAAGATGCGGCAACACAAGGAGCCTGAATCGCTCGTAAATTGTGCCTTGCACTTTCAAAGTTACCACACAACGTCCTAGCACAGCGACAGACCGGACCTTGATGCCATAGAGATTGTCTGTTTGGCAGGTTGAATCTGGAGTCCACACCTCTTCACAGTGTCAGGGTGAATAAAGCTCTCAGTGCTCCCGCTGTCAAATAGACAATAAATTGCACGACCATTTACCTGTATATCCATCATCGAACAATCAAGCCTGTGATGCTTAGCCTGGTCCAGGGTGATCGACGCCACCGTTGGTCCGTGAACATCACTGCAGGCAGCTGAGGTCGATGCTGAGGACCCCTGCTGGTCGCTCATGGTCATCGTCGACCAAAATGGCCGCCCCCATGAATCGCACATGGGTGAGGGCGCCAAACGTAGCGACTCCTGATGGTCATCCTCCTCCGACTCCATCGACCGCAATGGCGTCGTCCTGGACTCGCACGTGGACGAACCCCGTGAGTACTTCGACGACGATGGCGATGATCCCCGTTCCGAAGGGTCACAGGCTGCACTGCCGTTCTTGGGCTTCGATCTGCACACCTTTGCATAATGCCCCTTTTTACTGCATGAGGTACAGACTACCGCTTTAGCGGGACACTTTTGTCGTGGATGTTTGGCTCCTCCGCAGAAGTAGCACCGCGGGCCGCATGGGGCTGCAGCCGTCGTCTGGTCCACATGGGAGCACGCCATAACACTGCACTTCGAGCCCGTGGGGTGAGGAGGGATTTGCGACTGCTCCTGCCACGTTGTCTCCACGTGGTCCTCCGGATACAGGACCAAGCTCTTCGAAGCCGCCTCAAGCATTTCAGCTAATTCCATAGCTTGGGTCAGGTTGAGATTTCCCTTTTCTAGCAGCTTGAGACGGATGTATGAAGACCCGACCCCGGCCACAAACGCATCTCGGGCGAGGTCGTACATGTACTGCTCAGCCGACACCGCTTTGCAGTCACAGCCCCTGGCTAGCTGCAAGAGCTCATTGGCGTAGTCCTCCATGGTTTCGCCCGACTGCCGACGTCGTGTAGCGAGGAGGTAACGAGCGTGGATCTCGTTAGGAGGTTTCGTATAGCGCTTTTTTAAAAGCTCGAGGGCCCTCGGGTAAGTGGTGGCCGCACGGATCGCGAGGTAGACTGTGTCGCTTACCCTCGCATGGAGGACCCGGAGTCTGTCATCGTCTGTGGTGACCGCTGCGGAGGCTGCTAGGTAATCTTCAAAACACTTCAGCCAGTGGTCGAAGGTGTTAGAAGCGCCCACCACCCGTGGATCTAGCGTCAGACGTTCTGGCTTTAGGATTTGCTCCATACTCTCCTTTCTTTTTTTTCTTCCGTCGAGAGTTTAATGTTAGTTAATAAAATTGATGCACATCAATTTGACACGAGGCACAAAGCTTCGGTAAAAGAAGGCTTTTATTAACTAACAATGGAACTATCAGAACTTTAACACACTATCCCAGACTGAAGAGGTCCCGCCCGAGCAGGGGGTCTTATACCTCTCCCAGGAGGCGGAGCCCGACTGGGATGTGCCACAACAGTTACAACCACAGGTGTATCAATCCCACCCTAGCCCAACAACAACATTAGAACAATCCCACAGTGGGAACCAACGATGGTTCACCACAAGATCCATGCCAAGCATGTGCGGGGTTCCAAGAGGGATGCTCACTAACCCTTGCTGCTTGCAAAGTTCGTACATTTTTTTGCCTGTAAGAGCGCGGTGTCAGGCTCCTGGCATTCACCGTTTCTGCCACCTCCTCCCACAATGCCGTGGTAGATGCACCCTTTGGGTTAGGGTCCGGTGGGGGACAGACGATCACACCTCTCCTCCACAGCATCTAGTAATTGCTCCTGGTCAGCCTCTGAAAATCTGGGTGCACTGCCATCGTTGTGGTGTGACTGGCTGTGTTTCCATTCCTGCAGCTTATATACAGCTCTGGCTTATTAGGAGAGAGCAGGTGCAGTGAGTGTGGCCAGTCAAGGGCCTGTTGGCAACAAATTTGACAACAAGAGATTTTGAAGGCTGCATTCAGTTGAGTGTCATGCATCCCACAGGGTGCTGATTGGCTGCCATTCAATAGGCTGCAGTGTCCAGGGCGGGTGCAATACTCAAGGCTCACATTCAAGAGACGGAATGATCACAAGCTGGGGTTGTGCATGTCAGCACAATGCTAGTTCTCTGCAGGGCAGCAGTGAGGTCAGTATGTTCAAGGGATGGAAGGATTGGGTACCCGCATTATCCGGATCCACGGGGGCATGAGGTGAGCGGGCAGACAATGTCTGTGTGTAGGGTGAGATGGGGGTGGGGGGGCAGCAATGAGGCCAGTGATGTCTGTGGAGGTTTGAGGGCAGTGGGAAGTCTTATCCGCGATCTCCCAGAGATGTGCGCATGCGGGGGTTCCCGCTCATCCTGCCGATTTCAGGCTCTTTGATGCAAAAGGCCCCGCCCCCCCCGGGTTTTTAATGATATTCACGATCGTGACCTCCACATTGCACAGAGTGGGGAGATTCGGGTGAGAAGTTGAATTGAAAAAACAGTTGTGATCTAGAACAGTTTTCCTGACAATTCAGTACTTTTGGGAGAATCGCGGCCTAAGTGTTTGTGTATCTGAATGCATTGTGTAGTGAAAGCTGGTGTGTTTTTATTATTTTACTTAGACTCTGTTAAGTATAATATTTTCTCCTTTTTTAAAAATCATTCAAATCTTTATCTGTGTTTTACAGTCACAGCACACAAACAGTTAAACTGACATTGCATTGGCAAGCATATCCTTTTAAAAAATCCTGTTGTGGTCAAGTGAAGAAAAAAGAGAGAACTATTCTACCACTCCTCAGTAATTGTAACAATCTGTGTTTATTATTTTATGTAAACAGTCTCTTGCTAGTGCAGAGCTTGAAAACTGTTGAAAAGAGGGAAATGTTGCAGAAACATTTCATTTGGACTCATCAGGACACTCGCAATACCAAAGGATCATCACAATTAATATCACAGGAGAAAAGGTTGCTGTTGAGAGGCAATTTGATCTTGATTGATTGAGGTGTATTGTGACTCATTTACGCTTGCTAGAAGGAACATACATTCATACGTAGGGTCCCATTCTTTGCCAACAAAAGGAATTCGTTCAAGCCTTGCAATGTTTTGGAATTACCCGGATGCTGGGGGAGCCTATGGTTCCCTGATGCTTTCTTCATCACGATGCCTTGGCCAATCAATGTTGAATTGCCAATCATTCTTGTGTTTGGCCTGATGAGTGCCAGATGAAATGCTTTGGCAACATGTCTCTTTCCTGCAAAATTACAAAAAACATTATTATAAATTCTTTCTTGTATATTACACAGTAGTCTAGGCATTGTGTCACAAAGATATTTATGCTCTGTTCTACTTCTCTTGACTTTTATCACATATCAAGCATTGTCCTCAACCAATGGTGTTATAACTACCATAAATTGATGAAACCAGGCCTACTACATTTCTCATTCTGTTCAATGTGACAGACATAGAAATTACACAAAAAAACTATTGTCATCGTCTTTAACAACCTGCTATAAATAATTCTGAATAAGCTGTACTTCAGCTTGTGGTGTAAAGTTTGTACTTTACATAAGCTTTGCAACCTCTTTTCTTGCCAATCTCTGTGTGTTCGTTTTGTTCTGCTTTCCTCAAACAATTCCCCAATGAACAATGGTTTGATTCTTTCCTGTACCATTTTCCATATCTCTTCTAGTCTAAAAAACACTTCAAATAGTTCCACTGTCAAAGAGCGAAGGATATTCCAACTCTTACTGATTAATCTTCCAAGGAGTGTTTCAAATTCCATATCCTTTTAATCCATGCTTATTGCCTTCAGAAAATATAACTTGCATTATTTTGTGATCAGAAACTAGCTTCAAAAAGGGAATCTTACTGCAGTTTGAACTTGTTTCCCAGCACACTCTTTATACTCAGCATGAAAGGTAACATCTATAAAGAGACTTTTGCCTTCTGTTCAGCAAAGCTTACTGTTATACATAAAGTGATATGGTATAACGTGCTTCAAAGTTAACAAACTAGGTTTATAAAATATCATGGCAGAGATTTTGTTGTCACCAACATAACAGCATCTACACTTCAAAATTAATGCATTGGTCGTGAAATGTTTTGAAATTAGGGTATGGACATGCCTTGGCATGCCTTGGCATGCCTTATGAGGATAGGTTGAGGGAGCTCGGTCTTTTCTCCTTGGAGAGACGAAGGATGAGAGGTGACCTGATAGAGGTGTACAAGATGTTGAGAGGTATAGGTCGGGTAGATTCTCGGAGGCTTTTTCCCAGGGCTGAAATGGCTGCTACGAGAGGACACAGGTTTAAGGTGCTGGGGAGTAGGAGATGTCAGGGATAAGTGTTTCACTCAGAGGGTGTTGGGTGAGTGGAATTGGCTGCCGTCTGTGGTGGTGGAGGCAAACTCGATAGGGTCTTTTAAGAGACTTCTGGATGAGTACATGGAACTTAATAGGATTGAGGGTTATAGGTAAGCCTATATATAAGCCTAGGTAGGTAGGGACATGACCGCCGCAACTTGTGGGCCGAAGGGCCTCTTTGTGCTATATTTTTTCTATGTTCTATGTTCTAACACTGCTACGTACATACAAATATATATAAAATATATATATATATATATATTATATATTCAACATGCATGGATGGAGAAGCCAAGTTTCTTGTATGCAGAATTGAAGAGCTGGATAATGACATGTAAATCTGGTGCAGGATATGCCAATGCACTGCAGTCATCTGCAAACTGTAGATCATGTATGCCTATTATGTTCAGTTTGCTTTTGGTATGGAGACGACTGAGGTTAAAGAGTTTTACAACTAGGTGGCATTTCATACTCACACCAGAGAACAGTTGATCAGTAATGAGTTGAATAATTACTTTCAAAAAGATTATAAATAGTAGCGGGCTCTCACATAACCCAGCTTGACACCAGCTCAGATTTTGAAAATATCTGTGTCAGAACTCCCTCTCAAGACAGTTACAGTTATATCATCGTGAAGAAATGTGATGAAGCTCTTAGACTTCCAAGGGGGCAATTCTCCCATTCCGCTGCACTAATTTTTTAGCGCGGCGGGCTGTGAGAATCGTGTATCCACTAATTCACGGAATTTGCACATGCGTTCCTGCCGCGTGTGCATCTTCCAGCGCCAGATATCCGGTGCCATCTGAGCCACGCTGGAAACTGGCGAAACACCAGGTAAATGATTTAAAACTACTTTTAATGTAATTTAAATCTCATTAGCTAGCCCGGGACTGAATTCTCCAGTCCCGCTAGCATCTCCCACCCCATCAGGAGTATTACACTCCAGTGGGGTTCAGACTAGCTCCCAACTTTCAGGCAACTAGTGGGACGACCCTGCTGGAGTGAAGGGGAGACAATCGGGGCCCCGCAGGGTTTGGGCAGTAGGGGGGGTGTGCCCCCTGGACATGGGCACACTGGCAGTGCCAGCCTGTGGCCCCTAGCACTGCCCAAGGGGCAAAGTGCCCATGCCCAGGGAGCACCTTGGCACTGCCCATCAGGCATGTGGCAAGGGGGCGGGGCCTCGGGGCGATCGGTGGGGGTGGGGAGTCCCGCTGCCACTCTGCCATTGCAATCGATGGAGGCAGGAGGGAGGACAGCGATTGGGGCAGGCTGGGGGGGTGTGGTTAGCCGTGGGGCTCTGCAGGGGGTGTGGGGGGGATCATCGCTGCTGGGGAAAGAATAATGGATTAAGAACGAGTAGAAGAAACAGAAAAGGAATTATGAAAATTAATTTCTAATTGGATCTGCGATATTGAAACAAAAGTAAAACAGTTCTCTCTCTGAAGAAATAATCTGCACTTACAGCTGTTCGCTTTCTAAGCAAGAGAGCAGATTGGCAGCCATTAACAATAATTATGGTGTTAAATGTACTTCACTGTTAACTACTCAACATCAATTTCTATGGTGAGTTTAATGGAAATGAGTCTGCAATTGTAACAACTTCCTGAGAATCGTGGGGTGGTTGAGTACAAAATGCCATTAATTTTGAAGTTAACAGAGAAGATGCTATCAACTTGTGATGATTCCCTGTTTTATCACAGTTGTTGGTTGATTTGTGCATTAATAATAAAATACATTGTTCATCACTACTGTTTTTCAGCAAAATCTGATGATAATGTATGTCTCTGCATCTGGTAAATACATTCCTCCTTCAGCACTTCGCACTGCTTCAAACTGTTAGCACTTTTTCATTCAAGTAAGAACCGCAGAAAATAATTTATGCCACTTTATAAGCCACTGCTTAGGTGTCAGCTAGAGTTTTGCATACAATTCTGGACACTAGGCTAGAATTTTACACAGAATTCTGGACACTAGGCTATAGGAAAGCTGTCACCCTTGGAGAGGGTGTAAGGAATCGTACAAGGGATGACGAATTTCATTCAAGTGTCAAGTGATTACAGAAGCTAGGCTTGTTCTGCTTCAAATGGAAAAGGCTAAAGGGAGATTAATAAATGTAGTTAACATTATAAGGGGTTTTGATTCAGTAAAGAATGAGAAACTGTTCCCAGTGGCAGAATGGTGAGTAAGTAGAAGGCACAGATTGAAGACAATGACAAAAGAACAGAAAGGAAATGAAAAGATATTGGTAACAATTTTGGTCAAATACTTTGGAGCTTTGAGAGCCTCTGAGGTTTCCAAGATGGGCATTAAACTGCAATGTTGATTTTAGTCACATTTAGAAAAAGAGTTGAAGTGCATGCCAGGAACAGCCACCCAGAGGATCATTAAAGGCTGATTGACAAGTAACAGATCTGCTAATGCTCATTAAAGAAGCTGCACACTATTTTGGTATGTAATGCTTCATCTAATTACTGTTGTAACTGCACTAACTGAACAGGAGTAAATAATTTGTTCCTGAGGATTTTGACTCAAAGCCATGCTCAGCTTTCACCTGTTGCTTAATATTCATAGAATCCCTATATCCCTATCGGCCCAGATGAAGAGTGATTGCTGTGCTACACTACCTTTTCGGACCCCTTCCCTCTCTATCCTTTATCACTCCTGTTCAGATGTCACTAACTGTTTAGCAATATTGGAGCATAGGAGTCAACTGAAAAAAAGAGACACTTAATCATAGGAATTTTGCTAGGGGTTCCTATTCCTCCACATGAAGAATTGGAGGAGAGGATGAGACCAGGGATAGCAGCACCGGTTGCTACATGAGAGAGACCCAAAAGGAAAACAGGGCTCTTGGTAGGAGTCCCATCCAGCCAGGGTTTTCAGAGAGCTAATCAAAGTCCAGCAGCACTCCAGCACATGGAGTGTGTGACTGCACTGGCTCAGTTAGGTATGGTCGGGAGTCATGCCAAGTGCCATGTTGGCAACCCTTGGTAAAAGGGGGGGATGTTGGGGACCTGGAGCTAGGGCTTGAATGGCCACAGGAAGATGGCAACCTTGGGGTTGGGGCGATGTGGGGAATGCCCTCCAGTGCACTGAGGATTCATTATGTAAGCACCAGTAATCCTTGCATGGAAAACTGTCATGCAAGATATTTAGTGTGCACCTCCTACTGAAATGTTAATAAATGGTGGAGTGATTCTTCCTCATGCTGAAGCCATTCCTCCACTGCCTTATTGCTGTAGATCCACTCCATTTTGTCTGTGCCAGAATGCTGCACCTTTAAATATGGAGCCTCAGAACACGCAGCCGGCACCATGACCGGTCTGCCACACTCCTGCCTTCCTCGTAAAATCGCTAAGAAACCTCTGCCACCTGCCCATGTGTGCGGCTGACCCAAATATCTCCCTGGCGTCAGGTCTTGGCTGGTTGTTAAAATTCAGGACACAAATGATGGATTGCAAACCTTTCAATCTTTGTTGTGTAGTTTAACCATACTTTAAACCCATCTTGCAGTGTGCCAAAATGATGGCATTCACCTTGGAATCTCAGTGACACCACTGATACTCCAATCAATCACTATGATAAACAAATAGGATGCACATTTTACCACAAGGAGGCTGCACACTATCCAAAGAAAAAAAATGACAGGGGGTGGAATTTTCTGATGTATTTTCTAAGTGTTGGCTTTGGCGAGAAAACTGAAAAGAATCGCGCTGGCGCCGTCAGTGAGAAAAATCGACGTATAATCAGACTTTTAAAGAAATTTGTTTTTTCATGCGTTTCATGCCACGTCCATTGCAGCCTGCCTCTGGTTCGCTCTTCCTACTACAATTTAATCTCATCATTGAGGATGCACCACTTAAACAGCATGCCATCACTCATGGGGGGAGTGCTGGAGGGGAGGGGGGCGGCTGGCAGCCCAGCACTGTATGATAGAATGGGTGGCCTTAAGGGCAGCACAGTGTGGGAGAATGAGAGGGTCTTGTAGCCAGCGCAGTGTGCGAGAAGGGGGGCCTGGCAGCCAGTGCAGTGTGTGAGAAGGGGGGCCTGGCAGCCAGTGCAGTGTGCAAGAACGGGGGCCATACAGCCAGCGCAGTATGCAGGAACAGGAGCCTGGCAGCTAGCACAGTTTGTAAGAACAGGAGCCTTACAACCTTATTGCAGTGCAGTGTGGGAAAACATGGACCTTTCAGCCTGTGCAGTGTGTGAGAATGGGGACCTTGCAGCCTGCACAATTTGTGAGAATAGGGGCCTGGCAGCTGGAGTAGGGTGGGAAAATGGGGCGCCTTCAGCCCAGTGTGATGTGGGAGGGTGGTAGGGGGTTGTGGGGTGAGAGATCAGCGACATCTGGATTGGGGTGGGTTGGGGAGTTGTTGGGAGGCCAGCGATGTCAGTACGGGAAGGATGTGCACCAATTTCCTAGTCCACAGCGCACTGTCTGCCTCAGTGAAGTAAAAACTTGGTTTTATGGTGGGATTTCCAAAATGAATCTGCCACACTCTGTGCACTGCAGAGTGCACTAGCGTGATTCTCATTAAAAACCAGTGGGTGGGGTCAATTCCTGATGGAGAGGCGGGCAGCATTGCGCTGAGTGGGCCACTGCGCATGTGTCAATCTGTCAGCACTGAGATTGGCGCATGCACAGTAGCCCCCACACTGCTGGCCTCCTGATCACTGGCCAGCCCGATCACTGGCCAGCCCCACGACCCCAGCCACCACCCCTTGGTACTGCCCGATGCCCCCTGGGCATTGCCACTTTGCCCCTTGGGCAGTGCCAGGGAGTCAGGCTGGTACTGCCAAGCTGGCAATGTCTAGTGGGCACCCCTCCCTTACCTCCGATCTCCTAGGGGGCCTCAATGACTCTAGAGTGGTCAGGCCGCCAGCTCACCACTTGTGGGGAGCTATCACAAACCCGGCTGGAGTGAAACTCTCCTGGTGGGGAGGGGGAGAGGCTAGAGGCCCGGAAACTTCAATCCCGGGCCCGCTAATTACATGTAAATTGCCAGTTGAATAATTTATTCAGCTCCATGCCAATTTCTGGCGCACAGCGGCAGAAATCCGGCGGCCAGAGATGCACGGAGTCCGTGGCGCCCAGGGAGAGCCCACGACATGATCTCCGCTTGAGAATCGCCCCCTAACTCTTTGGCCAGAAGTTTCCGGTTGTTCACGCCAGTGGAATATTCTGATCCCACCAATGCCGCACCCCCGCTGTGGATTTCATGCCAGTGAAGGTGCATTCAGTGGGATATCCTGTTGACAATGGTGGGACTGGAAAATCCTGCCATTGACCAATGGTGGGCTGCCTCCTGCTGCTGCGAAATACACAGCGGATTGTGCAGTCAATCCCGCCCTTTGTGATTAGACTCAGGACAGCCTGTTGGACTGAGTTTTTTGCAATCAGCGTAAATGGTTAAACACAGGCACAGAATTTCATCCTTATAAAATACAGTTACAATCAATTGAGGAGTAGGAAATAAGGGGCAAGTCCTGGCATGTTCCTCACCGGATTGGAACTCAGTGCACTCTGCCACATCTGATAGCATGTTGCACACTAACTAGCATTGGGTAGCCTCAGCACTGCAGAGATTTCTACTTTTCTAGCCATAGTCTCATTACCTCTTGTGTCTCCCACAGGAGCAGATGTCCAACAATGGAACCTCTCGCTCTTACTCCACATGTCCAGAGCAGCCAAATGGAGGAGAAGCACCGTTACACCTTCTGAGCATACCATTCATCAGTGCAAATTCTCTAAACCTACGTGACTCCCCAAGCATGTGTAGATAGAGTGACACATGGGGATGATCACTATCATGTATGAGAAGGCGCCAGAGGCAGTTGTGGGTGGTTCCCCTCGGAGGAAAATCACAGCCCTGTTTTTTATGGAAAAAGATGCAAGGCCTCAGAGGTCACTGGAGGTTACCTTTAACACGAGCATGAGGTATGCATGGACAGATCAGAGATTCCTGAGGCAGTGCAGGGCCTTAGGAAGATGATGGAAGAGTCTATTCAGCTCATGCACCATTCCACACAATTGCTCAGGGTTATGAGCACACAAGCTCCTCTATAGACAGAGTTACCAAGATCCTGGAGAACCATATACAGCATTATCCAGAATGCATTCAGGAACTGGGAATTGACATCCAGAGGATACATGAGATGTTGTGTAATACAGATTGGTCAGTAGCACTGGTAGTGCAGAGATCTTTGTGGGGAATGCTAGTTTCCCTTCAGCTGGTGTCCTTCGCCATGCATCAGGAAGCCCCAGCAGCAGCTGAGGATGCCCCAGAGAAGGAGAAAGGTTCCACACCTCACAGGATACCCTCAACATCCCTGGTATAATTGGCCCCTCAAACTGGGGAACAATCTGTGCAGCAGGGTCCAGTAACAAATATTTTGGGAACATCATTATAATAAATTATCATATCACCATCAGACCCCTACGCCAGAATCAGAAAGTCCATCCAAGGCATGCACTTGGAAAGGAAATTTCCCAGGGAAGCTCAAGTGAATGCAGCGCTCAGGGGAGAGAGGGTCATGTCCGGGCATGCCCTGGCACTGCCCAGGCATTGCCTCAGTCACTTCCCTAGGCATTGCATCCTGACACTGCCTTGTCAGTCCACATATAGTGCTGGGGCATTGCCTGAGCAGTACCAATAGGCAGTGCCAGTAGGCAGTGCCTAGGCAGTGCCAGTAGGTGCCAGAGGGTGTTCCAGGATGAATTGATTTCCTCTCATAGCGCTGGGGCAGCCTTTAAAAATGGTGACCCATTCCTCAGCTGTCTAAGTTGCTAGTGGGGCAGACAAATCAGAAATGACCCCACCAGTGATGTGTTGTGGAACCCGTAACATCCAAGTTTTCTTCTCTAAGTGCTGCACTATGAGGCAAAGAAAGCCGACATTCCCGTCAGTAGCTTCAATGTCACTTTTCCCACTCTCAATCGGCCATTGCCCTTAGTTTCATCTTCATTTTTAATAAAATAACTCTTTTTTTACATCCTTTCCCTAGACAAGAATTATAAATAATATGCATCATTTATAATAGTCATGATGTGGAGATGCCGGCGTTGGATGGGGGTAAATAATCATTTATAATAGGACAGTGCTAAAATTCAGTATATGAGAGCTTCTTGCTTTATCTCCCTTGTATTTTACATGTTAAGCTAACGAATTATGCTTTTCCATTTTTTGGATAATGTTGGTTATGTGCCTGGGTCAGTGTTAATTATCCATCCATTTAGCTGTCAAATTAGCTTCATATGCTAACTTGTTGACAATATTCCTATTTCTGTTGATGGCCCCTATTGGGCTTTACTTATTTTCATACGCCACAGTTCTGTCACAGTTCAGCTGCATGTTCTGATTATCCTCTTTCCAAAGCTGTAGTCAAAACCTCTTGTCTGCCAATTAATGAAAAAAAAGCATAATGCTACCCATCAGACTATAAAGCATCATGTGCCCAACGTGTTTGTGTATTTCTAAAATCTCCATAAAATGCCTCGGTGATTGTATGGTTCTTTTTAAGACTTTAGTGCCTTTGGCTTAATGGTAGCATTCACATTCACTCCTCAAACTTACTACAATCCACATAAAAATGGATAGCCTTTTAAAAAAAATGTGAATTTTCAGTGATTGCCTGGAAGGACCACAGAAGAGTTGAAGTTTTAAGACTTATTGCAATAACCAAAGTAAAGGTAATGTTGTGCGGGTTAGGTTGATTGGCCATGGTAAAATGCCCCTTTAGTGTCAGTGGGATTAGCTGGGCAAATATGTGGGGTTATGGGGATAGGGCGTGGGTGGGATTGTCAGTATAGTTTTACGGGACAAATGGCCTCTTTTTGCATTTTAGGGATTCTATGACTCGATGATCTCCTAATATTTGGTTTTAGGTTCAAGAACCTGACCGAAACCCTCCATTTGCTTTAGTTTCCCTGAGGATTTATTATTTTTAAGTGCAGATTCTATAGTAGTATAATTCATATACTAAATGTGTACAAAATATCTATAATGCAGGAGATCCTACAAAGTAATACATATAATTTTCACGTTTTATTATAATTGCATTGTAAAATTCTACACCTAACAAGGTGTATGTAAACTTAACAGATTGAAAATTACCAAATCTGTGAGACATTGGAAGATACTCCACATTAACAATAGCTGTCATTTCTTCTCCTTGGAATGCAGAACTATTAAGCTCATTGTTTCTCCTACTTAAATCCTGAAGCGACAGCCTATGTCACTTCCAGCATACTTGGCAATTAAACAATACCGATGAAGAATTTTTTTTAAAAAACAAGCTATATTCAGGGCAGGGTAGGCCCATGGTTTCATTCTGGGGCCTGGAGGAACTCTTCTGTTTGTCCTGGCCAACAAGCAGAATATAAAATATGCAAACAAAAACAAAGCTACATTTGAAAGCAATGTTAGAAAATATTCAGGGACCAGTCGGCCAGTTTAACTAAAATTAATAGCAGAAAATATATTGGAATCTTTACTCAAAGATATAAGGAAAAAATATCTGGAAACCAAAAATATGATAAATAGCCAGCACAGATTTCAAAATGGAACAATATGATTAACTTACTCATATTCAATTCTTTGAAGGAGTAATGGAAATAGTTGACAAGCATAATGTAGTAGATGTGATACATTTGCATTTGCAAAAGGCCTTCAGTAAAGTACTGCATGGTATACTCATGACGAAGGCCTTGGCACATAAAAACAGGCAGGTAGCAGAATGAACAGTGAGACAACAGAAACAGAGGGCAGGAGTTAAATCATATTGGTGAGTCGTGAACACCCACTGGACATTCAAATTGCTTACCTGTAAAGAGACTTGGAATATTTGATTCAAAAGGTCATAGGGTACAGGCTTGAGAATATCACATGGACTGATACTTCAATACAGTCTGGAGGAACTGATGGTGGTGCCTAATTTCAGATGAGATATTAAGCTGAGGCCTGGTCTGCCTTTTTGGGTGGACATAAAATGTTGTTTGTCTGTTTTCAGTGACAAGTGCCTCCCGAAGATACACAAGGCAAACACACCCGCCTGTCCCATTGTATCGGGCAATGGGACCCTGTGTGAGAACCTCTCCAGCTATGTCGAGGGCATCCTGAAACCCATTGTACAAAGAACCCCCAGCTTTTGTCACGACACTACGGACTTCCTACAGAAACTCGGCACACATGGAGCAGTTGAACCAGGAGCGCTCCTTGTCACAATGGATGTCTCGGCACTCTACACCAGCATCCCCCACGATGATGGCATTGCTGCAACGACTTCAGTGCTCAGCGCCGACAACTGCCAGTTTCCAGATGCAACTTTACAACTCATCCGCTTCATCCTGGACCACAATGTGTTCACCTTCAACAACCAGTTCTTCATCCAGACACACGGAACAGCCATGGGGACCAAATTCGCACCTCAATATGCCAACATCTTCATGCACAGGTTCAAACAAGACTTCTTCACTGCACAGGACCTTCAACCGATGCTATACACTAGATACATCAATGACATTTTCTTCCTTTGGACTCATGGTGAACAATCACTGAAACAACTATATGATGACATCAACAAGTTCCATCCCACCATCAGACTCACCATGGACTACTCTCCGGAATCGGTTGCATTCTTGGACACACGCATCTCCATTAAGGATGGTCACTATACCACAAGCCCACGGATAACCTCACGATGCTCCACTTCTCCAGCTTCCACCCTAAACACGTTAAAGAAGCCATCCCCTACGGACAAGCCCTCCGTACACACAGGATCTGCTCGGATGAGGAGGATCGCAACAGACACCTCCAGACGCTGAAAGATGCCCTCATAAGAACAGGATATGGCGCTCGACTCATCGATCAACAGTTCCGACGCGCCACAGCGACAAACTGCACCGACCTCCTCAGAAGACAAACACAGGACACGGTGGACAGAGTACTCTTCGTCGTCCAGTACTTCCCCAGAACGGAGAAGCTATGGCATTTCCTCCGGAGCCTTCAATATGTCATTGATGAAGACAAACATCTCGCCAAGGCCATCCCCACACACCCACTCTTGCCTTCAAACAACCGCACAACCTCAAACAAACCATTGTCCGCAGCAAACTACCCAGCCTTCAGGAGAACAGTGACCACGACACCACACAACCCTGCCTCAGCAACCTCTGCAAGACATGCCGGATCATCGACACAGATGCCATCATCTCACGTGAAAATACCATCCACCAGGTACATGGTACATACTCTTGCAACTTGGCCAACGTTGTCGACCTGATACGCTGCAGGAAAGGATGTCCCGAGGCATGGTACATTGGGGAAACCATGCAGACGCTGCGACAACGGATGAATGAACACCGCTGGACAATCACCAGGCAAGACTGTTCTCTTCCTGTTGGGGAGCACTTCAGCGGTCACGGGCATTCGGCCTCTGATATTCGGGTAAGCGTTCTCCAAGGCGGCCTTCACGACACACAATGGCGCAGAGTCGCTGAGCAGAAACTGATAGCCAAGTTCCGCACACATGAGGACGGCCTCAACCGGGATATTGGGTTCATGTCACACTATCTGTAATTTGCACAGCTTGCCTGGACTTGCAGAATTTCACTGGCTGTCCTGTCTGGAGACAATACACATCTCTTTAGCCTCTCTTGATGCTCTCTCCACTCACATTGTTTGTACCTTTAAGACTTGATTAGCTGCAAGTATTCGCATTCCAACCATTATTCTGTAAATTGAGTTTGTGTCTTTATATGCCCTGTTTGTGAACAGAATTCCCACTCACCTGAAGAAGGAGCTTAAGGCTCCAAAAGCTTGTGGCTTTTGCTACCAAATAAACCTGTTGGACTTTAACCTGGTGTTGTTAATCTTCTTTCAGTGACAAGTGCCATTGCCAGTGTCTCATTGCTGCCTGAGGGACTTGCTGTTCACAAAAGTTTGCTATGTCTCCTACAATATGACAGTGACTTCTTTAGGAAATGATCTTTAAAACATGTTAAACATTTTGGGAAGTCCAGTAGCTGTGAAGCATGTTCTAGAAATGTAAGTTCTTTCTGTTTTCCTTTCGCACAGCAGTTGAAGAACACATCTTCCAAGTTATTTCTGTTCTATCAGAAATCAGAGGAAAGCACCTGTAAGCATTCTCCTATCATCCATCTGAAGGAAACTGCTAACTTCTTTTAATTGTAGCCCCGATTTTAAATGGGATCACATGGGTGCTGTGGCAAATTGGAGGGAATTGTCCATGAGGATACTGGTGTGAAGGCCAAGTTGTTTTAACTCACAGGCCTCATTGCAATTTAGATGAAAGAACACGCTCTTCATACAGCAAGAAGGAGAAATCAATTGATGGGTGAGAATGGTATTTTGCTCAGGAGAAAGACATTACGGGGTGCCTGAAGCAAAAGGTAAGTGGTAAAGGGGTTCAAGAAATGGGGAGGCAGAGGAGAGTTCAGGGCAGGGTTTCATTTTGGGGCCTGGAGGAACGCTTTTATTTGTCCTGTCCACAAGCAAAATATTAAATATACAAAAAAATGGAATATAACTCAACCTAAGATAAGTGCAATCCCACCTGCCCCAGGTTTCATTGATAGGTCTGGAAATCAATGCAATCCTCAGTGCCGTTTCCTTTGATAAAATCTGCTTAATAATTAATTCCTTCAATAAAAACCTCTGTCTTAAATATTTCAATTCTCACAGCACCCATAGTCTGCTAGGGAAGAGAGCTCAAGATTTCCACAACCCTCTGTGTGAAAAAGTGTGCCTTAATTTTGCTCCTGAGCGGACAGGTACTGAGTTTAGGATTATTCCCCCTGTGCTGGAATTCCCTCTATCAACCTGCCCCAGCCCACAGAATTGTATTTACTTTTGTAAAAATACAACATTTTTTCTTATAGATCAAGCTAAAATTCCACCGAACAAGCTCCAACCAGTTGAGTGTACATTTAACTGAAATAGACAGCATCCTGCAATTAACAGGACATGTGCATGTGAGAAACACATATGCTGTTAATTAACCACCTTTCAGGGGTCAACAGTTGAGATGGCTTCTGTTGCTTCTATTTATCACACTGCACCATTAGTGACCACATTTCTAGGTAGGCCTCCTGGATTCAGCCATATGGTTCGTTCAACTGCAGTGCCCAAAAATTAAAAACAGCATAAAAACGTGGACTGTGGCGAGAAGCTAAAAAATTAAACTGCTTTTGCAAGCTGTTTCTTGACAAGTCTGCCTGAGACACCACCTGTTCTGCAATTCTTTAGCTAACTAGAGACTGGTCAAAATTTGTATTTGCATTGTGGTTAAAAATAAAATGGGGTTTTTCTTGTTTGAATTTTCTTCCTTCAGTTTCTTCCCCACAGGAAGAAATCTATCAAATGGCGATCAGAGAACGTGAAAGGTGAGCATTGTAGATTCATACCTCAAGTTTTTTTAACTTTTTTAATTCATTCATTAGATGTGGGTATTGCAGGCTGGGCCAGCATTTATTGCCCATCCCTCATGGCAGTTAAGAGTCATAGAAACCCTACAGTGCAGAAGGAGGCCATTCGGCCCATCGAGTCTGCACCGACCACAATCTCGCCCAGGCCCTACCCCCACATATTTACCCGCTAATCCCTCTAACCTACGCATCTCAGGGGCAATTTTTAGCATGGCCAATCAACCTAACCCGCACATCTTTGGACTGTGGGAGGAAACCGGAGCACCCGGAGGAAACCCACGCAGACATGAGGAGAATGTGCAAACTCCACACAGACAGTGACCCGAGCCGGGAATCGAACCCAGGACCCTGGAGCTGTGAAGCAGCAATGCTAACCACTGTGCTACCGTGCCGCCCTGAGACACTGAGTCAATCACATTGCTGTGGGTCTCGAGTCACTTGGGTAGACAATGGCCCAGTGGTACTATTGCTAGACCATTAATCCAGAAACTCAGCTAATGTTCTAAGGATCCAGGTTCAAATCCTGCCACGGCAGGTGGTGGAATTTGAATTCAATAAAAAATATCTGGAATTAGGAATCTACCGATGACCATGAAACCATTGCCGATTGTTGGAAACCCCATCTACTTCACTAATGTCCTTTAGGAAAGGAAACCTGTCATTCTTACCCGGTCTGGCCTACACGTGACTCCAGAGCCACAGCAATATGGTTGACTCAACTGCCTGAGGGCAACTAGGGATGGCCAATAAATGTTGGCCAGCCAGCGACGCCCATGTCCCATGAAAGAATAATTTTTAAAATGTCATGGAACTGGCATGGGGAACGTAAGGGAGAAATAAGGGTCATGGAGGAAGTATCAGAAATGTGAGGAAGCATGGAGGGGACATGGGGGATGAGGGTGTCAATAATGAAGGATTGAGTTCCTAGCATTCATCATCAAAACTATGTCAATAGGTGAAATTTATCCTTCTGGAGACAAAGTTCAACGGTGGTTGGGAAAGACAGAGAGATTCTTGCTGGGCAGCAGGAATGATCTTCCACTTAACTATGCATTAGCACAGAGCCTGGTGAATCTTAGAGCAGGGTGAGTAAGAAGTAATTTTCCCCACCGTTATCTGATGGGGTTGACGGTCCAAGGATCATATTTAAATGGCAGCCAGACAGACGTTCTCTCACTGCAGGCCAGGTGTTGTGGCAAAGAGGCAAACCATGACACCGAAGAGAAGCAAACCCTCTGAGCCTCCCTGGGGATTCTCCTCCAGGCTATCCAGGAAAGGCAGGAGCCCCTCTTTCTGAGGGATGGGAGCAGGAACCCTTACACCAGACCGTGTTGGCATGTCGCCAGAGAGATCAGCACCCATGGCACACAGAGAGATCTGCCCTGCAGTGCAGAAAATGAATGATCTTCCCTGCTCCATCAGGATAAGTGAAACTTCCACTCACTCCAAACTTTTACTCTCATAGGGAATCAGGCAATCTAAGGGTTAGATCCCACAGAGATGTCACACACAAGCAGCAGATGGAACATCAGTACTGAATGTCTGCCAGCCACTTTAAGATCCACATCTCATGTACATTCCTGCACAAACAAAGTCTTAATCCCTTTCCAGGGAGGACTCAGCAGAAACAAATAGACATACATGCTTCTGACCTGCTCCTTCATCTGTGGTGCCCACAGTCAATCCATCTGTCTTTATACAAGACATAACAAAAGCAAGAGAGCCATGACCAGCGGGAGAGTCTCGGAGTTGTAGACCCTGCCAAGGTTTGAAAAGCAGGCTGCAGAACTTGCTCCTTGGAAGAGGGATCATTCCTGCGCAGAAGGTGAGGTTAACCTCCCCCAACAAACTAGAAAGGGTACATCAGTATACACTGACAACCTACGGATATTAACTGTACTTAATATTTAAAATACAAATGTATCCGTCACATGGTGACGGATCAGAATAGAAGTCCCACGAATCTATCAAATTATTTCTCTAGAAATGTGCAAAGTAAAATAAAGGCTTGCATTTATTTTACACTTCCCAAAATCCCATGATATCCAAAAGCAGTTTATAACCAATTGAAGTATAGTCACTGAATCATAGAATCCTACAGCAGAAGGAGGCCATTCGGCACATCGAGTCTGCACCAACCACAATCCCACCCAGGCCCCATCCCCACAACCACATGCATTTACCACAGCTAGTCCCCTCGACACTAAGGGGCAATTTAACATGGCTAATCCACCTGTCCCGCACATCTTTGGACTGTGGGAGGAAACCGGAGCACCTGGAGGAAACCCATGCAGACACAGGGAGAATGTGCAAACTCCACACAGACAGTGACCCAAGCCAGGAGTTGAACCCGGGTCCCTGGCGCCGTGAGGCAGTAGTGCTAACCATTGTGCCACCATGCCACCCCATGTAATGGAAGCACAGGGCATGACTGAGGGACTAAACAAATACTTTTCAATTATCTTTGCCAAGGAAAAAAGTGACTGACAAAGTTATAAAGAAAGATGAAATTGTTGAGAGAGTAAATGTCCTAAAATTTAATGGAGGAGTTATTAGAAAGACTAACTGTACTTAAAGTAAATAAGTCACCAAGCCGAAATGAAATGCATCCAAAGAAGTAGAGGGATGTATGGATGGAAATTCCCAAATAAACTGGTCGGAATTTTCCGACTGTTCCCGCCAGCAGGATCTTCTGGTCCAGCCAACGTGAATCTACGCTATGGATTTCCTGGTGGGGGTGCATACAACAGAAAACCCTGCTGAATGCAGTGGGAACAGAAGATCTCACCAACGGCCAATGGCTGTCCGTCTCCGCCGCCACAAAACATGCCATGGAGGGCATGAGAAATCCCGTCTACTCACTCTGGCTGTGTCTCACTCAGGTGATGTCTTCCTCAGTGCACTTGTATCCAATACCCATTTTGCAACTGGAGTAATTGTGTCCAATTCTTTTGATATGATTTATTATTCTCACATGTATTAGTATACAGTGAAAATCATGTTTCTTGTGTGCTATACAAACAAAGCATACTGTTTATGAAGAAGGAAAGGAGAGAGTGCAGAATGTAATATTACAGTCATAGTTAGGGTGTACAGAAAGATCAACTTAATATGAGGTAGCTCCACTCAAAAGTCTGATGGCAGCAGGGAAGAAGCTGTTCTTGAGTCGGTTGGTACGTGTCCTCAGACTTTTGTATCTTTTTCTCAACAGAAGAAGGTGGAAGAGAGTATGTCCAGTGTGTGTGGAGTCCTTGATTATGCTGGATACTTTTCCAAGGTAGCAGGAAGTGTAGACAAAGTGTGGTGGATTGGGCTTCGCTCATGACCCTTTGTAGTTTTTTGCAGATTTGGACAGAGCAGGAGCCATACCAAGCTGTGATACAACAAGAAAGAATGCTTTCTATGGTGCATCTGTAAAAGTTAATGAGAGTTGTAGCAGACATGCCAAATTTACTTAGCCTCCTGAGAAAGTAGAGGGGTTGGTGGGACTTCTGAACTATAGCATTGGCATGGATGGACCAGCAGAGGTTTTGGTAATCTGGACACCTAAAAACTTGAAGCTCTTGACCCTTTCCACTTCATCCTCATTGATGTAGACAGGGGCATGTCCTCCATTACACTTCCTGAAGTCGATGATTATCTTCTTCGCTTTGTTGACATTGAGGGAGAGATTATTGTTGTCGCACCAGTTCACCAGATTCTCTATCTCTTTCCTGTACTCCTTCTCGTCATTGTTTGAGATTCGACCCACTACGGTGGTGTCATCAGCAAACTTGAAAATTGAGTTGGATTTCGAGTTGAATTCTGGGTTCTGCACTTTAGGAAAGGTGTGAAGTCTTTAAAGAGTGTACAGAACAAATTTATGAAAATACTTTACAGGAATGAGGGACTTCAGTTACATAGATAGTTTTGGGAAACTGGGCTTGTTCTCCTCAGCAAAGAGAATTTGAGAGGAGAAGGGTTCAAAATCATGTGGCGGCTAGACACAATCGGTAATGAAAAACTGTTCCCATTGACAGGAGTCTCAAAAACATGAGGCCATTGATTTAAGGTGGTTGAGAAAAAGAACCAATGAGGAAAAGCTTTTTATACAGTGTGTGGTTAAGTCTGGAATGCATTACCTGAGTGTCTGGTGGAAGCAGATTCAATTGTGACTTTCAAGAGGGAATTGGAAAAGCACTTGAGGAGAAAAGTAATTACAGAACTACAGAGAAAAGCCAGGAAAGTGGAACCAACTGAGTTGCCCTTGAAGAAAGGTAGTGTGGAAAAGATGGACAAAATGGCCTCCTTCTGTGTTATAACCATCCTTATGAGTCTATGATTCTAAATTGCAAAGAAACCAACTTTACTTTTAAATTGGAATGCCGACCACAACACCACCAAACTTAGCATAATCGAAGACACGGTAAATTGGAAAATAATTGTAAGATGTCTTTAATGGATATCAGCATGACATCAGAAAAGGGAAAGTCTGATCCAGTCTTAGTTTCACTTTTGCTTTGAGCAAAGCATACACACAGCTCAGATACCTTCCAGTTTTCTACCCATGTCTAACTGTTTTCATGTGCCTCGATTTAGTAAATGAACTCACAACATGTTTACCCAATCCCTTATGGGTGATTGGTGCTTTGTGTCTTATACAGTAAATAAGCCCAAGATATATCATTATAATAACACCACAACAGTGACAGTTTCTATGAATTAGTTGCCCGACTGATCTTTTCCATGTTGTGGTTTCTGCATAATTCTTTGATTAGGTAATAGTTCCATTGAGCTATCCAGGACTTTGTTACCCAGACAGAAATTAGAGTGTGGAACTGACTACCACATGGAATAGGTGGTGCAAATAGCTTGAATTCCTAAATTAAGAAGTTGGATAAAAACATGAGGGAGAAAGAATTACTAAGTCATGCTGATAGGATTAGATGAAAAGGGTGGTAGAAGGCTCATGTGGAATATAAACAGCAGTATGTATTAGATGGGCAGAATGGTCTTTGTCTTCTATGTAATTCTATGTAACTATAATTTGTAACAGAAAAAGATCGAAAGGGTAAAGATGCCAATTTTAGTTTTCCTTAATAATCATTAGACAAAGAAGATCACTAACTTATTATGGAACCAATTTAATTTTCATCCCATTGCTTTCAATACAGTGAAAATGGGACAAGTTATATAATCGGTTCCTGATCTATTTCATTAAAATAGCATTCAGGGAGTGAAGGTGAAAATCAACACCATGGAGTTGATATTTTTGAGATGCTAGAAAAGAGTTAGAGTAGAAGTCTTCAACACGACTTGATTTCAACACTGTTTAATCTATCTACATTGTCAGCGAATGGCTTGGTGTTCTAAATTTAATTCATTTAAAAAAAATTTAATATATATATCTAAAAGAATTAAGAATTTATGTTCTTACTTAGAAATTATTAAGGTAAGGGGTTTGTTAGCAAAATCCAAACAGTGTTTGAAATCCTGTATTCTGATGAAGCGCATTCCTCCCTGTTGTGCTCCTGTCAGCCAGACCCTTACATGTCTCAGACCCTCTGTTCTCTTCTTGGTTTTCAACTGCAAATCTCAAACTGCTGTTCCAAAGACCATTTTTTTTGTTTATGAAAAAGGTGTAATTCACCAGTAGCCCATGAATTCTCATTGGCCATTTAGTTTTATGTTTAGCATCTGGCTGCTCACCTAATATTTCAATAATTTCATGTTGATCAATTATTCTAGTTTTACATCACTTTTTTTGTCATACATGATCATCATTTTCAGTATTGTAGAGTTTTACTTGGTCACTGCCTTTGTCCCTTCCGATATCGTGTGCTTGGCCAGTTCTCTGGGCAGCAGCAGGTGCATGGTGGACTGGATCTCCAGGGAGCTGACGGTACTGTGTTTGCTGTAATAGACCAGGAAGCCTCACCTGCAATGCACTCGAAAACATCATTCACAAATAAGGTCATGATACTCATGGCCCAGGAGGAGATTCCAGTGTTGGGGTGAAGCTGCTTCGTCACTTTGCACATGTGGATGGAGTAACTCTCCTTCCTCGACCTTTGCCGCTTCTTCCTGCCTTTTATTGATGGTTTATTTACAGCTTCCTTGGCTCCCTTCTTGAGAGCTGGTTTTGAAGCTAGTTTCTTGCCCTCAACTATCTTGTCTGCACCTAACCTTTTTATCACGGGATGAATTAGACCCTGGTCCCTGGTATCCAACCACAAGAAATTGTTCAATCATTGCCTCCTTATTGAATCTGATTGTTCATGTAGCTGTGGTAAATTAGATAAAAACTCTGCAGTTGGGCCTGGCATCTTCTCTTACAATGCTGTCTTTACTCTTAGCTTTGCTCAATCTTGGTTTATGTATAAAAGCAAGTCAGAGGCTGGATATTCTGCACTGACTGACTCAACTCCAGATTCTCCAATTGCTTTGCATCATCAATATATAAGGTGTAAGTCAGGAAAATGATGGAATAATCTTCACTGGCCTGGATGCGTACAGCTCTGAAAGCATTCAAGACATTTGAGACCTTCCAGGATAATGATTGATTCTCCATTATAACATTTAACATTCATCCCCTCCACCACTGGCGCACCATGCCTGTGATATGTACCATCTACAGGATGTGCAGCAGCAACTCACCAAGGCTTCTTTAACAGCACCTCCCAAATCCATGAACTTTATTAGCTATACGGACAAGGAAAGCTTGGGAATGCCATCATCTCAAAGTTCTCCTCAAGATAGACTTCATCTTGACTTGGAAATATATTACGATTTCTTCATCATCACCAGATCAAAGTCCTTGACAACCCCTTCACCCCAGAGCACTATTGCAGTATCTTCACCACATGGATTGCAATTCAAGAAGGCGGTTCACCATCACCTTCGTAAGAACAAGTATCTGTGGGCAATAAAATTAGTTCAGCATTTAAAAGAAATAAAGGTATTTCATAAAATTGGTTGAGTTCAGGTACAAATGCTTAATGTGTTTATAAAGGAAAAGGAAATGAATTCAATTTATGTAGCATTTTTCATAACCTTTCAATATTCAAATATATTTTAGTTTCGAGAACATCTTCTGAAACCGCTGCAGTACATTTTGTGTTTCCAACTGTGCTTTATAAAATATAAGAGCAGAATTAGGCCATTCGGCCGAACGGGTCTGCTCCGCCATTCGATCATGGCTGGTATGCTCCATATCCCCATTTTTCTGCCTTCTCCCCATAACCCTTCAACACATTACCAATTAAAAATCTGTCTAACTCCTTCTTATATTTACTCACTGTCCCAGCATCCACCACACTTTGGGGTAGCAAATTCCACAGATTCACAACCCTTTGGGAGAAGTAGTTTCTCCTCAACTCTGTTTTAAATTTGCTACCCCTTATAGCAAGACTATGACCTCTCGTCCTAGAATGCCCCACAAGAGGAAGCATCCATTCCACATCTACTTTATCCATACCTTTTATCATCTTGTATACCTCAATTTGATCTCCCCCGATTCTTCTAAATTGCAGAGAGTATAAGCCTAAACTGTTCAATCTCTCTTCATTTGACAAATCCCTATCTTTTAGAGAGGAAATTCCAGGATTTAGACCAGGATTTTGGAGCAGAGTCTTTGAATATTTTTAAGGTAGAGCTAGAGAGATTCTTGATTAGCAAGAAAGGTTATCGGGGTAGGCAGGAGGTTACAATCAGATCAGCCATGATCTTATTTAATGGCGGAGCAGACTTGAGTGTCTACTCCTGATTGTAGTTTCTATGTTCGTATGACCCAATGGTAATAAAGGAATAGCAATATATTTTTAAGTTTAAGTACCTTTGAGCTGCAGTCACTGCTGTAATGTCAAGAAATGTGGAAGCCACTTTCCACACAGCAAGGTCGCACACACAGCAGTGAGATAGTGACCACATAATCTGCTTTGGTAATGTTGGTTGAAGGATAAATGTTAGCTAGGAAGCTGTGGGAACTCCCCTTTTCTGTTGCAGACTCTTTTACATCCAACTGGGAGGGCAGCTGGTGCCTCGATTTAACAGTTTATCTGAAAGCGTCACCTTCAACAGTGCAACAGTCCCTCAGTATTGCAGTGAAATGTCAACCTGGATTACATGTTCAAATCTTGAGAGTGGGGTTTCAACACCATATGCAGTAGTTGGCAGTTTTCATGGGATTTTTACATTCTTTTCAATAAAACAGCAAAAAAAACAAAATTGAAGTAAATAGCTTTAACCAGATGAGTTGTGTAACCTAAACGATACAGTGTAGAGAATTTACAAAATATTTGTATTATTTTTGATGATATCTATCCAAAGTCTATAAGCATGCCATGGTTAGAGGCAAACATGAATTATTATTCATACTAGGAATATGGAAAGGCTATGCCAAGGTTGACTGAGCTACTGCTACTAAACAACTTCCTCTGTTTATTTTTGTGGCTGTCTTTGCAAACTTCAGCTTCTTTCATCTTGGCAGAAGAATATTCGGAAGCATCCGCATTCTAAATCTTTAATACTATTCATTGCAATAGAAAGAAAGCCAAGGTCACAACTAAGTAGCAGCACTGTGATGACTGACCCTGCCTGTTTTCATGTTCACGTTGGGTTGTGCAACTGTAAATACATTTCAGTTTTGTATTATACTCATGAAAAGCTAGAGTCTCAGCCAGCTTTCACTCGTATTTCAATTATTTACTGAACCTGGGTTTATTGAAAAAATACAATCAATAGAATGCAATCTACGCAGCAGGATTCTGAGGTAAATTTAAGAGCTTATAGTGAAGAAATCTCTGTTTAATTTTGTTCCACTTACCATTGAAATTATTGTTTTCTTTTGTGATAAATTGCTGCACTTTTCATGGTAAAGGATGTTGGGCTGAAGAATTTAGATATTTTTCACTTTGTTTCTCCAATGTCAGAATCAGGTGCTCACAGGAATGGCGTGTATAGGAGCATGGGAGTATGGGCACAGGAATAGGCCATTCACCCCTTCGAGTCTCTTTTGCCGTTCAAGAACTAGAAACAATTCAGTCTCTCGAGCCTGCTCCACCATTCAATACAATCATGGTTAATCTTGTCTTGCCTTAAATCCACTTTCCTCCCTGTTCTCCAACCCATTACTAATTAAAAATCTGTCCATCCCCTCCTTAAATTTACTCAATGTTCCAGCATCCACCACACTCTGGGGTAGTGAATTCCACAGATTCTTTGAGAAAAGTAATTTCTCCTCGTCTCTGTTTAAATCTGCCACCCCTTATCCTAAAACTATGACCTCTTGTTCTAGATTTCCACACAAGAGGAAACATTCACTCTACATCCATCCTGTCAATGCCATTTAGCATCTTATATACCTCAACTGGATCTCCCCTCATTCTTCTAAACTCGTGAGAGTACAGGTTTAAACTGCTCAATCTCTCTTCATAAGACAAACCCCTCATCTCTGGAATCAATCTAGTGAAACTCCTCTGAACTGTCTTCAATGCAACTTCATCCCTCCTCAAGTAAGGGGACCAAATCTGTGGACAATACTCCAGGTATGATCTCACGAATGCAGTTGCAGCAACATTTCCCTACTTTTATACTTTATTCCTTTAGCAATATATGCCAAAGTTTTGTTTGTCTTCCTCATTACCTGTTGTACCTGCATACTAGTTTTCTGCGATTCATGCATGAGGACATCCAAATCCCTCTGCACTGAAGCAGTTTGAAGTTTCTCTCCATTTAGATAATAAGTTGCCTTTCTATTTTTCTAACCAAAATGAATAACTTCACACTTATCCGCGTTGAACTCCATCTGCTAAATTTTGACCCATTCATCTAACCTAATTCATGGCGGATTTTTAACTTGACTTCAGTATATGGCTATATTTAAGTGAAGTATCCTTTGTCCGTCCAATCTGCACCTAAATATGATCTCCCTTGAAATACAGAATAAAATACAACATGACTTTTTCTGTGAACTTCAGCAGCTCTCTCAGTGATACCAATTGAGGATAAAACAATTTCTTTCTCTAAAAGTCTGTTCTAATGTCCTTTAGACATATTAAAAAAATTCTTAACCTTGTTCAAGATTTATGAATGTTATACTTTACCTGCTGGTTTTTTAAAAAATCTTCACGTATTGCATCCTGTCGAATGCCCACTGATAGGACATTTAAGATAAATGCATACAACAGCACAAAAATGATTTGTCAGAATATAAAGAATGGCAGAAAAAGACTAAAAGTCAATCAGGAGGAAGAAACTGGAGTATGAGAGGAAGCTAGCTAGAAGTGTAAAAAGATGGATGGCAAGAGTCTCTATTGGTATTTAAAAATAGAAACGTAAAGTGAGTGTTGGTCCTCTAGAGAGTGTGAATGGTGAATTAATAGTAGATAATAAGGAAATGGTGGATGAAATGAACAAAATATTTTTTCTGCCTTCACTATAGAGGTTATAAAAACATTCCAGTATTGGTTGTAAATCAAGGGGTAGAAGGGAGAGGAGAATTTATTGAAATTTGAATCTGTGCTGGGCAAACTGATGGAGCTGAGGACTGATACGTCACTGGGTCCTGATGAATTCCATCCTAAGGTCTTAAAACAGATAGTTAAAGGAATAGTCCATATAGGCCGGGAATCTCCCCAAAAAAATCTAAATTCCCAACATGCAGGAAAATGGAAGTAAATCCTGCCAGTTTTTTTTAGCATGATTTGCAGAATGAATCTCTGACACTCCGTGCATTATAGAGTGCCACAGCAGGATTCATTTAGGAAATCAGGGGGCGGGACATATTCCCACCTGCGAGGCCAGCAGCTAGCGCTGAGTGGACCACTGCGCCTACATCGATCTCTGTGCTGTCAGATGGGTGCAAGCGCAGTGGCCCCGCATTGCCGGCCTCCAGATTGCTGGCCAGCCCCACAATCCCCCATCGCCGACCTTCTAACCCCCCACCCACCGATCGCTGGCCTCCCGGACCTCCCCAGGCCAACCCCGATGTCCTCCCCTCCCCCCCCCTCCTCCCCCTCCACCCCATCCCATCCCCACAACGCCATGCATTTACCATGGACAATCCACCTAATCTGCTCATCTTTGGATGTGCAGGTTATGAATTTTTGTTCCTTTGCTGCTGCTGGATCTAAATCATGGTACTCCCTCCTTAACAGCACTGTGGGTGTACCTACACCACAGTGACTGCAGCAGTTCAAGAAAGGAACTCATTATTATCTTTTCAAGGGCAATTGAGGATAGACAATGAATGTTTGCCAAGCCAGTGATGCCAACATCCTATAAATGAATAAATGATTAGCAGCGAGTGACGGGTGGAGTCCTGTAGGGCTCTGTTCTTCAGCCTCAACTTTTTACAATTTATGTCAATGACTTAGATGAAGGGAGTGAAGACATGATCACTCAATTTGCAGATGGCACAAAGATAGGTAGGAAAGTATATTGTGAAGAGGACATAAGGAGGTTGCAGATGGATATTGATAGATTGAGTGAGCAGACAAAGATATGGTAGATTCAGTTTAATGTGGGAAAATGTAAAGTTGTTCACTTTGATAGGAAGAATAAAGAAGCAGAGTATTACTTCAATGGAGAATGGTTGCAGAATTCCAAGGTGCAGAGGGATCTAGGTGTTCTCGTGTATAAATCATAAAATGTTAGTGTGTAGGTACAGCAAGTAATTAAGAAAGCTAAAGGAATGCTATCCTTTATTATGAGAGGATTTGAACATAAAGCTGAGGATGTTATCCTACAGTTATGCAGGGTACTGGTGAACTACATCTCAAATATTATGTGTAGTTTTGGTCTCCTTATTTAAGGAAGGATATAAATGCATTAGAGGCAGTTCAGTGGAGGATAGCTACTTGGAATGAGCAGGTTATCGTATGAGGTAAGATTAGACAGGCTGGATTATTATTTTGCACTGAAGTTTAAATGAGTAAGAGTGACTTGATTGAGTATATAAGACCCTGAATGGCATTGACAAGGTGGACATGGTATTTCTTCTCGTGGGTAATTCCAGAACTTGGGAACACTGTTTTAAAGTTAGGGGTGACCTTTTAGGACAGAGATGAGGAGAAACATTTCCTTTTGGAAGATTGTGCAACTTTGGAACTCTTTACCTCAGAAGGTGCTGGAGGCAGGCAGTGAATATTTTTAAGGTGGAGCTCCATAGATTCTTGTTGGGCAAGGAAGTCAAAGGCTATAGGGGGATAAATGGGATAGATGGGAATATAGAACTTGAAATACAAACAAGGCAGCCTTGACCTTATCAAGTGGTAGGGAAGGCTCAAGGAACCAAATTACCTACTTATGCTCCTATTTCTTAAGTTTGTAAGCCCCTGGACGACAATGAAAATGGCAGTATCGTAAGGGAAAGTCTAAATAAAGTATTGGTACCGAGAGAAGTTACTACTTTCTCCGAATGAGCTCTCAGTACACCACCCTACTGAGCACTGGAATCACTTGAAGATTGAAGAATAAGTAATCTGGTGGCAGCTATCAGATACTTCCTATGTAATGTTTATCTGTAAATCAATGCATGCCAATCAATGCATGGAAAATTTAGAATCACCCCTGTCTCCTCCCGCTCCTGGTGGCTATGCATCGTCTTCTCCTAAGGGGACAGAAAGAGCATTGAAAGCCTAATGGCTGGAAGGCCATGAGATGTCAAAGGGTGGGCCTCAGTGGGCAGTGACTGTGAGGGGGGGGGACATGGTTGGAGATAGGTGCATGGGGGTCAGGTGCTGGAAGACCGCAGGGTGTCAGGGAGGATAGAAGGCGTAACATTTGGGACTGATGATAGAACAAGGTGGACACTCACCCTTGCTGCTCGAGTGAGATCATTGATCTTTTTCATGCATTGCTGGCCGGTCCTATGTGCCAGTGCATGGGCAGTGACTGCCACTGCTACCACCTCCTGGTCCACTCTACCTTCCCAACCCTGATTCGACACTCGGCCGGGGGAAAGAATGTGTCCCTCCTTTTCTACACTGCGTCTAGCAGATGGCCCAGTTCTTCCTCAGTAAAGCAAAGAGCTGATCTCCTTGTTGCCATCTTCCTGGCGTGACTGTGTGTCCATCTTTGGAGCTTATGTGGAGCTCTCTCTTGTTAAGGGAGCCCAGCTGCATTCAGTTTGGGCGAGTCATGTGTCGCGAGGTCATTCCAGTGAAAGTACATGCAGGCAGCTTTGTTGGAATGAGAAGGGGAGGCAAAGGGAACCTTGCAGGGGTGCTGATGGGGCGGGGAGGTGGAATCTGCTACTGTGATGATTGGAGGGAGGGAGGAAGGGGGTGAGAGGGGGAACTCTGCCACTGGGGGGATCTGGGGGTGAGAAGTAGGTACTCTACCACTGGTGGAGATTGGGGGAGGGAAGTGAGGGGGGGGGAACTCTGCAAGCAGGGGGAATCGGAGGAGGTGTATGGGGGGTGGAGTCTGTAGTTGGGGGGATCAGGGGAGGGGATGTGAGAGGGGGGAGCTCTGCAAGGGTGGTGTGGGGGGGTCTGTGCCCGAGGGGGGGTGGAATATTTTGCGGGGGGATGAGCAATGTCCATGAAGGGTTCCAATGTCTGTGGAGGAAAGAGGGGAGGGGGTCAATACTTGTGGCAGGGTGGTGCCAACAGGAGAGCTACTGTTACACTTGTTTTAGGGCGCATGTGCAATAGCACCCTCCGAGCTGAGCAGTCGGCTTGCCAGCGAGCTTAGGCCCCAATCCTCTCCCTGCTGGTTAGAATAAGACTGTGCCCCATTCTCGGAACTAAGTGTTGCATGATTTTATTTTTTCCCTTGCTAAAAAAGCGGATCTGAAACTCTCCTGTTGTGACGCTCGCCTGGCACTTAGAAACTTTTTGGTAAGATTGTCCCTCAGTCTCTGTTCTCTCCTGTAACTTCTGCTTCCCTGCGGAAAGCAGATTCTTGCAATGCAACTTGCTCAGTGCAAGCTGCTGTTTATTAACTCTTTTCACACCACAGCCCACAGCATGATCAATTCTGTTATTGCATTCTGATTGACCCAAATGAGGCAAAGCTATTTCTTAATTGACTTAAAGGGTTCATGGTCAGTCCAGGTATGATCAGTTTCTGATTGGTTTCTCGAGGGTGATGGTCATCTACTGATATAATTTCCCAGTGTCTCCTGAATGCCCTCTAAGGTCTCAATTACTTGTGGCAGAATCCCTCTCATCAAAGTTGGATTTTGTTATTTAACTTATTTCTTGTTAAGATAAAATAATGCATTCTGATATCTTCCATGACCATTTGTTCAAGAGGGAAGAAAGATGTTGTTATGCCTCAGACCCCTTTCAGTGACTTTTTTTAGATTACATTTTGAGTGATGTCTTTCTTACTTTTGTTACTTGGAATGAGTTACTTTACTTTTAAAACAAAGGATAGAATGGTAAAGTTGCTTATAGCACTTAAATCTAATAAATAAGTTTTCAAAGTGGGTAGTACTTTGAAGTTACATCGGGAACATTTAGAATACAATAAGTGAGAATGGTTTTGATGTCTGCTATTATTTGATATAAGACAGCACGCAACATGGATTCATCAGTCCAGATGTCTAATTGATCTATAGGGTATCGGCATGTCCTGCAAAACTTCATTCAAATAGGTGCTTATTAATGTGTTTCTGCTAATAGAACTACTCTGCCATAGTATGTTTTTGTGGTTTCTGTCAGTGCTTGGTATAAGTCAATTAAAAATACAGTATATCTTTACACGTCTTAGAAAGTTACAGAGATTACGCAAAGTCTATAAAAATACATGGAAAATCAATGCTTGAAATTAATTGATGTACCAAATATAACATAACACATTCAACTAACATATTAAAGTTTAAAAGAACTATAGAGTTACAAAAGCTATTTACAGAACTTAATTCTAAACTTACAAAACCAAAGATGGTTACATACTGTGAAATAAAGCGACTTATCTTAATCATCACAAGTTAAACTGTGCCAATTTAATGCACAAGGTGGAATGTTTTAACTCTTGTTTTTCTTTGCAACTTCTTTGAAGTTAGAGAATGCAACTGATCATTTTAACTGTTAGGGAGGTGGATGGTTCCACACCAGTACTGCTCAACCTTGATGTCTTATATCATTGGCTCAAGGGGCACATTTTGGGCGGAATTTTCCAAAAGAAATGGTGGTGTCAAGTCCTGACTGAAAACCAGCATGTTTCTCTCCAGGAACACAGCTGGTTTTCTCACCAGATCTTGAGACACTCTGTGGTTTGCACCGTCACTATGGCGGGGCGGTAACTGATAGAGCTGGCAAGGCCGGCTGCAGAGAGATTCAGGCACCATCTTTAAAGAACGCCCTGATCTGTGAAAATAATAGACTCCCCCATAGCCATGGAGGAATCCCACTGTGCCTCTCCACCCCCCACAAGCTTCAGGGTAATCCCCCTCCACAGAGGTATTGGGGGACTTACTCTCTCCTCTCTCCCATCCTCCAGTGTGCACCCGTCTCCCCCTTCACTACACATAGGGGAACCTCCCACTAATGGAGGAGGGTAACCCACATGGCAATGTTCAACTCAGTGCCCCCAGCACTACCCCCTGACGCTACCCCCGGCACTGCCCTTTGGCACTTCCCCCAGGGGACACTACCATGGTGCCAGAGGACAATGCCCAGCTTTGGCTCTCACCAGCGGTTGTTGGGGAAGATCTCAAACCAAGATCTCATTGGCAGAAATCCCATTATGGTCTTTTCATGAGATTTAACGGTCATAACAGGATTTGTGCCCATGGCAAATGGACGCACCAAATCTCATCCATTTTTTCTCCCTTGTCAAGTTTGAGTGTGATGCTGAGACCAGGCATGTGATGAGCTAGTGTCTCAGAATTCAGCATAAAATCATATCACCTACTTTGATTCTTTTGATAAATACCATAACTAAACTACAAACTAATTGTAAATAATTATCAACATTAAACTTTCCTACAGTTTGTTCATGATGAAACAATTAATTTCTTCATGTTCTTTGTGACCATTGTCTCAGCAATGAATCCTTCAACCAGCTATCACCGCCCCCAAGCCTCAAAAACTGTAACTTTAGGATGTTTCTAAAATTGAGCAGACCGCATTTTAAAATTCACGGGCAGTGGCAATGCACACAGCATAAACATTAACCAGAGAATCTGGATCATTCCATTCTTTTAGAATATCTCTCACTGATCTTCCTTTGTTTTACCAATTAACAGACAGGCCCAGGCTACTCCAGATAGCCTCTGCCTTATCTAAATCTGGAACCAGAGCTGCCGTTTCACATTTCTCCTTTTCAAAAAATCACATTGAACTTGATTATGTTACAATCACCGTTTCACACCGTGTTCGGCTTTTAATTAAATCTAGCTCATTACTCATTACTAAATCTAATACAATTGTAAAGGCGTAGAGCTGGAGGTAGTTATGAAGTTAGGGGGTGGGCAGCCATAGACGGATTGGAAAATAAGGATAAACATTTTTAAATCGAGGTGTTGCTTTATTGGATGCTAATATAGGTCAGTGAACACAAGGACTTAATGCGAGTGAGGATGAGTTTAATTTTCTGCAAGATGGTACTACAGGAGATAAAACTGGAACTCATAAAGCTGTGGACCAGAGAATTTTACAGGAGGTGGCCATCAATGACAGGAATGTCATCCATGTTGCTCCATGGTCCTCTTCTCTCTGTGGGAAGAGTGAACAGGGACATGATTGAACGCAACTCTGCAATGATCATCTTTCATTGACAAAATAGGGAGTCATTGTGAAGCCCTAAAGCTAAGTTCATTCCAGGAATCCTATCCTCAGATCCTTCCTTGCAGCTGAACACCCCCACCCCCTGCCCCGGGTGTGACAGTGCTTTCACAGAGGTTTGATGTGAGTGAGTACAACCTGTGCTATGAGCCTCAGTCAAGTTGCCTCCTTTGGAGCAGACTCGAGTCCAAACTTGCACTAATGTGAACACTGTAATCATTGAGGCAAGTAAAGCCAGAACCTCCCCGCTTTAAGGTGCAGAGTCTTTGGAGCTTTTTGCAAATGTACTTTACCCATTGCCCCTTTACAGTTGAAACTTTACTGTTCGGAAGTACTTTGGGAATCCTGAAATGCATTACATAAATTTAAAGTCTTTCATTTTTTAGACTACTTTCTGCATCCTGTTTTAACATCAAACGTTTCCTGATCAGTCATTGCTGACATTCAGAAGAATACGGCTCTCTCTCTTCACTGCCCAACACTAGATATCTCCTAACCCCAACCTCAAAGGTGCTGGTGCTCAAAGCACTTCCTTTCTACTGGTGACTGCTATAAGTTTTCGGTGAAATCTTGACAAATCATCCCAGAAATTGTCTCCATGTACTTCAACAGTCCTCTTCAAACCTCCAGCATCTAATGAATAGTAAAATGTGATGTACACTTGAGTAGTTCTTGAAATGCTCTGCAATGACTTGTTTGCTCCCAATCAGCTGGCCAATGTTAGGTTAGTTATATAATAAACAAAAGCAAAATACTGCGAATGCTGGGATCTGAAACAAGATCAGAGAACAGTGGAAAACTCAGCAGGTTTGGCAGCATCTATAAGGAGAGAAAACAGAGTTAACGTTTCGAGTCTGTATGACTCTTCTCTAGAGTATTTTAGTTAGTTATGGTTAGTTTATGTTTAGGTTATAACTAACTTTAAGTTAGTAATGTTAGTTAGCTCAAGCACAAATCACAATACACGATGTAGCCTTCTTAATGAGTGCCAAAAGCCATTTTAAGTGGCAATTGATTCCTTAACAATTCTCCAGGCACCCATCCCTAGTGCAAGCTTCAACCTGATTTTGGCTACCTCAAAGGCTCTTTTGCATCTAAAATATCTGGGGAGAAATCATTTCCTGGTGGTTTTGTTATAAAGTAGGAATAAAATAGCTAGATGATAAAAATAAAGAGCGACAGGGTCAGTTGTAAATAAAGGACAAAAATGTACTTGAGTTGCCTGAATACAACAGGCAATTTGCTGCCAATCTGTGCTGAATTGGGAGCAATTTTGTGCAGTTTGGCCATGACCAGCAGGAATTAAGCTGACATCATCCAAATTAATTTCATCGAGTGTCCTTACAGCTGTCAGGGCAGGGAGAGGAGTGCCATCCCATTAATTTGTATTGGATTCAATCTCAGGTGCTGGAGCTGGAAGGTCAGTGTTTAAATGAATTAACCTATATAATTCCAGTCGGAGGAAATTACTCAATGTATTGTGTTATCAAAACAGCTGAAATAAAATGCTGTAGCTTTAATTACAGTTGTGATTTTGCTGCAGTAAAGTTGCCACACAGCCAGAGATTTAAATGAGAATACCAATAGGACACCATAATCTTCAAATTAATATGGGGAGGGGGGTGAAGTCAGGAAACTCTTTTGAACACAAAAGCTGAGATTCTATGGCCCTGTTGTGATGGGACCTGGTGTGAGAGATTCTGTGTTTCAGCCACCAAAGGTCTATTGACTTCCAGTGGGACTGGGCGATCCTGCCCAGTGTATTGTGTATTGAAAATTCAGAACTCTAATATCTAAAAAGGTGTGAGCTCTGGGTGCATCAAATTTTTTAATAGTGAAGTCAATAGATTTTGGTGAGTTGAAGGGATCAAGAGTTTTGGAGCAAAGACCCATAAATAGAATTGAGGTACAGATCATCCAGGATCTAATTGAATGGTGCAACAGGGTTGGGGAGATGAATAACCTATGCTAATTCCTATACTGTACTGCAGTTTCTGCTTCAACAGTTAATACTATTATATTTTTTAGAATAATTACTACATTTTATTTTTTTGTCCATGATTATCATTCATCATCTAACCTGCAGAGTGCATCTGGATTTCTTCTTTTTGGTTCCGTCAATTTGATAATCTTGCTTCCAGTGACAAGTCAATCAGCATGATTCTGCACAGGTATCATTCAATGCAGTCACACCTACCTGAGAGTCCACCTCATTCCCTAAAAAAGGTAATATTCCCCTTGTTGGGGAATAGACAGTATATAGGAATGCAGTGAATATGGGAGATACCAGATGAAAAGCAAGGAGTTGTAATGCTGTCTGTTCACAGACGTTATTTGCACTAAAGAGTTCAAAAAGGCTGAATGAGCAGCATAAACGTGGGGAGAAATCCTTGTGCTCAGCCCTTTAGTAATGGGAAGAATTGAAGCTGACCTGGTATGAGACCATTTTTGCATGGATTCTTGATCCACAGGGATACAAGTTTGGAAATCTGTATCCAGAAGTTTCCATATCTGAATTGCAACAGATCAAATTTCCAGACATGGAAATTACCTCACATTCTGTTTATTAAATTAATTTACAGGATGTGGGTATCACTGACTTATCATCATCATTGAGTTACTAAGTATAGCTTCCCCTCCAATTCAATTTTCAAGTTTGCTGGCGACACCATCGTAGTACTCAAACAATGAAGAGACAAAGTACAGGAATGAGATAGAGAATCTGGTGAACTGGTTCAGCAACAATAATCTCTCCCTCAATGTCAACAAAACGAAGGAGATTATCATTGACTTCAGGAAGCGTAAAGGAGAACATGCCCCTGTCTACATCAATGGGGATGAAGTAGAAAGGATCGAGAGCTTCAAGTTTTTAGGTGTCCAGATCATCAACAACCTGTCCTGGTTCCCCCCCATGCTGACACTGTAGTTCAGAAAGCCCACCAACGCCTCTACTTTCTCAGAAGACTAAGGAAATTTGGCATGTCAGCTACGACTCTCACCAACTTTTACAGACACACCATAGAAAGCATTCTTTCTGGTTGTATCACAGCTTGGTATGGCTTATGCTCTGCCCAATCCATCACGCAATCCAGCTTCCCATCCATTGACTCTGTCTACACTTCCTGCAGCCTCAGCAAAGCAGCCAGCATAATTAAGGACCCCACACACCCTGGACATTCTCTCTTCCACCTTCTTCCTTCAGGAAAAGATACAAAAGTCTGAGATCACGTACCAACCGACTCAAGAACAGCTTCTTCCCTGCTGCCATCAGACTTTTGAATGGACGTATTTTGCATTAAGTTGATCTTTCTCTACACCCTAGCTATGACTCTCTCATTTCCTTCTCTATGAACAGTATGCTTTTGTCTGTATAGCATGCGAGAAACAATACTTTTCACTGTGTGTTAATACATGTGACAATAATAAATCAAATCAAATCAGAAGTGTTGTCAGAAGTGCACCTAGTTGTGTGCTTTTTTTGATTTGTTTACTGGGTGTGGGCATTGATGGCGAGTTCAGCATTTGTTGTCCATTCTAATTGCCCTTGAGGCGGTGATGACCACCTTCTTGAACCGTTGCAGACCCTGTGGTGGGTACACCCACAGTGCTGTTAGGAAGGGAGTTCCAGGATTTTGATCGAGCAACAGTAAAAGAACGGTAATACAGTTCCAACTAAGGAGGGTATGTGATTGAAGGGGATCTTGCAGGTGGTGGTGTTCCCATGTTTTCTGGCCCTTGTACGTCGAGCTGGGAGAGGTCGCTGGTTTGGAAAGTGCTAATATGTCTTGTGCATGGTATAAACTGCTGCCATTATGTGTTGGTGGAGGAGGCAGTGAATGTTTAAGTTAGTAGATGGCATAGCAGTCAAACAAGCTGTTTTTTCCTGGATGGTGTCAAGCTTTGTGAGTTTTGTTTGAGCTACATTCATTCAGGCAAATGAAAAGTTCTGCATCGCACTCCTGACTTGTGCCTTGTGGATGATTTATAGAATGTGGGGAGTTAGAAAGTGAATTACTTGCCATAGAATTTCCAGCCACTGACCTGTTCTTGTCGCCACGTATTTACATGGATGGTTTAGTTTCTGGTCAATGGTAATCCCTTGGGTATTCATACTAGGGAGTTCATTGATAGTAATGCCATTGAATATCAAAGGGACATGATTAAAGTCTCTCTTTTTGGAAATGGCCATTATCTGGCACTTGTGTGGCACAAGTGTTTCTTGCTACTTATCAGGCCAAGCCTGGATGCTGTCCAGTTCTTGTTGGTATGCAACTGAAGGTGTTTGCGCCCAGGAAACTACTCTGAGGGACTCCTGCAATGATATCCTAGGTTTAAGATGATTGGCCTCTAACCACCACAGCCATCTTCCTTTGTGCCAGGTATGACACCAAACGGTGGAGAGTACCACCCCCCCCCCCTCCCCCCCCCCCCCCCCAATTTCCATCCATTTTAGTTTTGGTAGGGCTCTTTTTTGCCGCACTCGGTCAAATGCGACCTTGATGCCAGTCACCCTCACCTCACCTTCTGAGCTCAGTTCTTTTCTCCATGTTTGAATTAGGACTGTAATTAGGTCAGGAGCTGAGTGGCCCTGGCAGAACTAAAATTGAGCATTAGTGAGCAGGTACCAATAAATAGCACTGGCGATGACTCCTGTCACTTTTCAGATGAATTTTGATTTGATTTATTATTGTCACATGTATTAACATACAGTGAAAAGTACTGTTTCTTGTGCGCTATACAGCTAAAGCATACCGTTCATAGAGGAGGAAACGAGAGTGCAGAATGTAGTGTTACAGTCATAGCTAGGGTGTAGAGAAAGATCAACTTAATGCAAGGTAAATCCATTCAAAAGTCTGACAGCAGCCGGGAAGAATTTGAGTAGAATGTGAATTGAATGCGAGTAGATTGATGGGGCAGCAATTTGCGATGTTGGATTTGTCCCACATTTTATGAATGGGGCACACTTGGGAAATTTGCAAAATTGCTGGGTGGATGCCAGTATTGTAGCTATACTGGAACAGGTTGACTAGGGGCATGGCTAGTTCCGGAAGACAAGTCTTTATAACTGTTGCTGGAATATTATCGGGGCCCAGAGCATTTGCAGTATCAAATACACTCAGCAGCTTCTTTATCATGAAGAGTGAATTAAATGAAAACTGTTATGCTGGGAACCTCAGGAGGAAGCTGAGATGGATGATCTGCTTGGCACCTCTGGCTGAAGGTGCCTGCAAATGCATCAGCTTTGCACTGAGCCGTTGCACTCTCCAGAATTGGGAATATTTATGAAGCCTCCTCTTCCTGTCCATTGTTTAATTTTCCATCAGCATTCATGACTGTGGTAGGACTGCAGAGCGAAAATCTGAGCAGTTGTTGTGGGATGGCTTAGCTCTATCCAACACCGGGAATGACAATGGTTAATCCTGCAAAGCCCTTCTAACAAACATTTGGGAGCTTGTGTTAAAATTGGGAGTGCTGTCCCACAGACTAGTGAAATAATAGCCTGACATAATCATACTCACAGATGCGTACATTACGTATAATGTCCCAGACACCACCATCACTGAACATGGCCTGTTCCACCAGAGGTGGCAGCACAGTGGTATATAGTTGGGAAGTAATTGCCTTGGGAGTCTGCAGCAGTGTCTCCAGACCCCATGGAGTTTCATGGCATTAAGTCTAACAGGCACAAGGAAACCTCCTGCTGATAACCATCTTGGTGGCATGGTGGCACAGTGGTTAGCACTGCTGCCTCATAGTGCTAGGGACCCAGGTTCGATTCCAGCCTTGGTGACTAACTGTATGGAGTTTGCACGTTCTCCCCATGACTTCTGTGTGGGATTCCTGTGTTGGGGTTTCTTCTGAGTGCTCTGGTTTCCTCCCACAATCCAAAGATGTGCAGGTTAGGTTGATTGACCATGTTTACATTGCCCCTTTGTGTCCCAAGATATGTAGGTTAGGGGGATTAGCAGAGTAAATAGGTGATGTTACAGGGATAGGGCATGAGTGGTATGATTTCTCACAGAGTCAGTGCAGACTTGATGGGCTGATTGGCCTCCTTCTGCACTATAGGGATTCTATGATCTACCATTCCCTTCAGCTGATGAATCAGTACTGCTTCATGTTGAACATCATTTGGAAGTGGTGGCAAGGGCACACAAGTAGTCCTGAGTTGCAGCTTCATCAGGTTGACACTTCATTTTTAGTTTAATGTGGTGCTACTCCTAGCATACCGTGTTACTCTTCATTGAACCAGGAATGATCGCTTAGCTTGAGCCAATCATGGTGGTGAACATTGAAGTCCCCACCCAAATTCCATTCCATTCAATGAAGCAGTACTGATTCAGTTGAGGGGGAGCAGTAGATGGTAATCAGCAGGAGGAATCCTTTGCCATCTTTGACTTGATGCCATGGGACTTTATGGGGTTCAGAGTCAATATTGAGGACTCCCGAGGCAACTCCCTCCTCACTGTATACCACTGTGCTGCCACGTCTGGTGGGCTTATCCTGCCAGCAAAGCAAAACATTCCCAAGGATGTTGATGGTGATGTCTGGGAGGTTATCTATAAGCTATGATTCTGTGTGTATGTCTATGTCAGGCTGTTGCTCAATTAGCCTGTGGGACAGCTCTCCCAATTTTGGCACAATCCCCCAGATGTTAGTGAGGAGGACTTTGCATGATCGACATGGCTCGGTTTGCCATTGTCGTTTCCAGTGAAGAGGTCATTGCCAAGTGAGGTCATTGCTGCATGGTCCATCTGGTTTCATTCCTTTTAGATTTTGTAGTGGTTTGATAATGGCTTGCTAGGGTGCCATCATATTGCTGTGGGTCTCAATTCACAGGTGGGCCGGATGAGAGATTTCCTTCCCGAAAGAGTATTAAAGCACCAAATGGTTTTGTGGTCACTGTTACTGGGTGTAGCTTTTAATTCCAAGTTTAATTTCCAAGCTACTATGGTGGAAATTGAACCTGTGTCCCCAGAGCTTTAGCCTGGGCCTCTGGATGACTAATTTCCAATCCCTCCTTGCAAAGGGATCTTGTGGTCCTGCTAACGTTAAAGGAGATTTGAATGGCTCGCCGCATCTGTCACTAAGGAACCTACCATGGCAGGCCCAAAAAATCTTGCCCTTTGACACAATATCACTGCCTCACCTGGGAGAAATGAACTATGCCAAATATGACCATGCTACCTAAATGAAGAGTGACTGTAAACTTTCAGGATTTATTGCATAAAGTAAATGCTCAGTCTTTCATTTGAGTGTGTGGATGCTTGATTTTTTTTTAAAATGGTTCTTTGCTGCTTAACAGCTCCTCCTTCTATCTGAGTGGCAAAATTTGCATTGAATAACTTGGCAGAAATGTCTGATTGTGTGGGAACTGCAGCATTGTGGACTGATGAATAATTAAATTACCCAATGTTATTTGTTGAAGTGCATGACTTTGCAAATCACTTCCTGTGAATGAATTGCAGAGGAAAGCAGTAAAGATTATACAGTTTCTAACTTTGCCACACATGTGCTTCAAATAGGGGTCTGAGCTGCAAAGAAGATTTACTAGTGTCTCACTTACATTGTAATGAATTGCAGCTCTAGCAAGCCAGATGGTGTTTGAATACAGAGCCATGGTTTGAAGTGGTGGTCATATGTAAGTGTGGAAACTGGGTCGGAAATGACAATAGAAAATGCAGCAAACAGATTCTGGATCCTTTAAAACAGTCTTGTAACAGATTGACTAGCATTCTGAAATGGAGATTGCTTCAGCCATGTTTATACACTAACATCAAGTCAGCCTGAACAAGTCTATTGTGGTCCTTGAATTCTTCATAGGTTGGAGAAAACACCAGCTTCAAAAAACAACTGCTACATGTATATTCCAATGTTTACTGCCTAACAAATGGACACTAATGGCATAATTAAATTGAAATTACAACAAGGAAGCAGGCCTTTTCACCATCCCATGTTTTTACTCATCCTTCACATCAGTAATAATTTTAATTACATTTGTTCGCTGCAGTCTCAAATTTCAGGTTTCAAAATTCAGATCCCATGCTGCTGGGATGGCTTTACATCCATTAAGTTAAAGTCAATGCCGCACTATCAATAAAAGTTTGGATTTTGGGAAATCTTGGAATTACTTGGTCTACTCAACCACCAGCCAGATCGCTGGAGAAAATGTAGCCTTGGGTCTGGATTGATACGTTGAGGGTGTATAATGCCTCCCAACACTCAAGCGTAGATGTCAGCAACAGGCCCACCTTTGCTTGGTCGCCTCACACTGCTTTAACCTTCTGGCAACAGCCCTTTAACTGGTGTGAGGCAGGACTTCCACCTGTCACCAAGAGGAAATTCCATCTTTTAGAGCTGCTGGCCAATTGGAGGCCGGCAGCTCTCCTGCACAACTAGAACGGCGATCACTGCCAGACTTGGAGGAGACCCAAGAGGAAGAGGAACCATAGATACCTCAAATCCAGCTAACTCTAGGCTGTTGCCAGGGGTGAGTTACCAGAGCCTGGTGAGTGGGCTCTGAGGGATGGGGTATGTGTTGGAAAGAGCGGAGGATATTTGGATATGGGGAGGTAAAACTATTGGGGAGTTGGGGGGGAGGGAGGGGGGGTGAGGGGGAGGGGGGGTTCCAATTGGCACGGAGGCTGGGAAGGATATGCACCCCACACCTTCCCCCTTTCCTACACCAGCAGCCTGCAGGGTTAAGAATGTTGGGCTTCACTCTGGGAACAGATGATCCCACTCTGTTTTACCTTAAATGAAAAGAGACATTTTAAAACAATCTTATAACATCTTGCATTCGTAACAGAGGTCCCAAGTCAGCTATTGGTATGCTGTAAGTTCTGTAAGATAAACATTGATGTGTTGACTTTCTGCCAGAAATTTTATGTCTTATCTTCCAATTCCATCCTCTTAGTTTCTAGATCTAGCTTAATCCGCGGATGGGAAAGTTTGGTGTCCCTGATAATTCACAGCTGTGCTTTGAATCTTTTGATTGATTATATGTTCCATCTATCTAAAGTTTATTTATTATTGTCACAAGTAGGCTTACATTAACACTGCAATGAAGTTACTGTGAAAATCCCCCAGTCGCCACATTCTGGCGCCTGTTCGGATACACTGAGGGAGAATTTAGCTTACCCTCTGTCATATCATCCACCTCGGTCCTGTTCTTGAAGCCTCGGCTGCAAATTTCTATTTGTGCTGTCATCTCTTCTGGATTTACCTCCAATGCTAGTTAAAGGCCCCCTTCATTCTCAAATTTCAACTCATGGTAAACTCTGTCAGCCATATCAGGTATTGTTCAAAGCCTAGATAGCTTATACTCTACATCCTCATGAGCCTCCACTTGCTGAAAATTTGCCATTGCTGCAATTTGAAAATCCTATCCTTAGATACACCCCACAGCCAAGCACGTGCTCCATACTCTTGTAAATTTGATCAGTTGTATGTACCTCCCTCCATCCTCTCCACAATAGTGGCATCAGCTTTACTGATGGAAGAACAGGAACTCTCTTCCGAAATTTCTCGACTTTACTTCATTTTTCCCAATTCGAAACAAACAAGTTTTTTGGTTGCACTTTTAGTCAATCTCCTACTACAATTTAGAATCCTATTAATTATCTAATCTCACTCCATGCCTCCCTTCTGAAGCACTGTGGGAGATTTTGCTGCATTTAAAGGCACCCAGGAAAGGGAATATCATTCAGAAGCCTGGAGTAATTGTACAACCATAAAAGTTTGAATCCCACTAGAAAAGTTGGGAGTTTTAAATTCAATTACCTCAGTAAATCTGGAATAAAGATTTGGCAGCAGTAACAGCAATGTTGAGTTTGAAATTGTCAGATTGCCTTAAAAAAAACCCACTGCTTAGTAATGATTTTTAGCAAAATAAATCTGCTGTCCTTATTCAGTCTGAGCCACTGCAATGTGCTTCACTCTAAACTGTCCGATGAAATAGCTTAGTAAGCCACTCAGTTCTGTCAAATCACTACATACATCTCTAAAAAGAGTAAGATCGGATTGACCGAGGCATCGGCTTCAAATGCAATAAAGCTCAACAGTCAATCCAGCAAAATCCTCCTCACTAATATTTGGAGAGCTGTCCCATTGATATAGCCTGAATCAGAGAATCATACTTTTAGAATCATAGAACCCCTACAGTGCAAAACGAGGCTGATGTGCTATCAATCAAGCAAAGACTAGTTTGTATGCAAGAACAAACAGGCTTTTATTAGCAAAAGACTTGGAGCACATCCATGCTGATGAACTGGTCCAGAGACTGAGGCAGAGGGTGGGGAGCAGTCGCCTTTATACCTGGACCAGAGGGGGAGGAGTCCCAGGCAGGGCCGGCAGGGGCATGTCCAGGCATGTCACATACACATGGGCAATAAGCTAACAGTGGTTTACCACAGAGGCCATTCAATCCATCGAGTCTGCACTTGCTCTTCGAAACAGCATCTTACCCTGGCCCATTCCCTATCCCCGTGCATTTAACATGGCTAATCTACCAAACGTGCACATCTTTGGAGGAATCCGGGAGGTAACTGGAGCATGCAGAGGATGGGGAGAATGTGCAAACTCCACACAGACAGAATTCCAAGGTCAAAATCAAACCCAGGTCCCTAGTGCTGTGAGGCAGCTGTGCTAACCACTGTGCCACCGTGCCGTCACATACCTAATATCACTCAGGGGACTTAAGTTGGGAACTTCAATGTCTGTCACTGAGAATGGTTTGGTAACGGAACAATTAAAGGAGTCCTGAAGAACTCAAACTGAGTCTGTGGCAGATGGTGAGAGAACCAACAAGGAGAAAAACCTACTTGATCTTGTCTTCATCAATTTAATAGTCACAGATACATCTGCCCATAACAGTACTGGTTGGAGTGCCCATTGCATAGTTCCTATGGAGTCAAAGTCCCATCTTCATGCTGTGGATACACAATCGATTGTGTGGTACCAACTTTATGCCAAATAGGATAGATCCACAACAGATACAGCCATTCAAAACTGGCCATCTTTGAGAAGATATAGACCATCAACAACTGAACAATTGTATTCCACTACAGCATATTACTCACACGACCATTACCATCAAATCAGGCAATCAAATCTAGTCTAATGAACATTGCGGAACATGCCATGAGCAGCACCAGACATGCCCTAAAAATGAGACATCAACCTGGTGAAGCTACAACAATCACCAGGCAAGACTGTTCTCTTCCTGTTGGGGAGCACTTCAGCGGTCACGGGCATTCGGCCTCTGATATTCGGGTAAGCGTCTCCAAGGCGGCCTTCGCGACACACGACAGCGCAGAGTTGCTGAGCAGAAACTGATAGCCAAGTTCCGCACACACGAGGACGGCCTCAACCGGGATATTGGGTTCATGTCACACTACTTGTAACCCCCACAGTTTGCCTCGACCTGCAGAGTTTCACTGGCTGTCTTGTCTGGAGACAATACACATCTTTTTAGCCTGTCTTGATGCTCTCTCCACTCACATTGTTTTGTTTCTTAAAGACTTGATTAGTTGTAAGTATTCACATTCCAACCATTATTCATGTAAATTGAGTTTGTGTCTTTATATGCTCTGTTTGTGAACAGAATTCCCACTCACCTGAAGAAGGGGCTTAGAGCTCCGAAAGCTTGTGTGGCTTTTGCTACCGAATAAACCTGTTGGACTTTAACCTAGTGTTGTTAAACTTCTTACTGTGTTTACCCCAGTCCAACGCCGGCATCTCCACATCACTTCTTCCATTGAGCCAGTGTCTTATCCAATTTACTACCTCCCCATGTATACCTAGCGACTGAACCTTCCTAACTAACCTCCCATGAGGGACCTTGTCAAAGGCCTTGCTGAAATCCAGGTAGACAACATCCACCGCCTTCCCTTCATCCACTTTCCTGGTAACCTCCTCAAAAAGCTCTAATAGATTGGTCAAACATGACCTACCACGCACAAAGCCATGTTGACTCTCCCTAATAAGTCCCTGTCTATCCAAATATTTGTAGATCCTATCCCGTATCACACCTTCCAATAACTTGCCCACCACCGACGTCAAACTTACTGGCCGATAATTTCCCGGATTTCTTTTGGAACCTTTTTTAAACAACGGAACAACATGAGCCACCCTCCAATCATCCGGCACCTCCCCCGTGAATACTGACATTTTAAATATGTCTGCCAGGGCCCCTGCAAGTTCAACACTAGCTTCCCTCAAGGTCCGTGGGAATACCCTGTCCGGTCCTGGGGATTTATCCACTCTGATTTGCCTCAAGACAGCGAGCACCTACTCCCCTTTAATCTGTAAAGGTTCCATGGCCTCCATACCAGTTTGCCCTATTTCCGTAGACTCCATACCCGTTTCCTCAGTAAATACTGATGCAATAAAACCATTTAGTATCTCCCCCATCTCTTTTGGTTCCATACACAGTGTACCACTCTGGTCTTCAAGAGGACCAATTTTATCCCTCACTATCCTTTTGCTCCTAACATACCTATAGAAGCTCTTTGGATTTTCCTTCACTCTGTCTGCCAAAGCAACCTCATGTCTTCTTTTAGCCCTCCTGATTTCCCTCTTAAGTAGCTTCTTGCACTTTTTATACTCCTCGAGCATCTGATGTGTTCCTTGCTGCCTGTACATTTCATACAACTCTCTCTTCCTCTTAATCAGTGTTACAATCTCCCTCGAGAACCAAGGTTCCTTATTCCTATTTACTTTGCCTTTAATCCTGACAGGAACATACAAACTCTGCACTCTCAAAATTTCTCCTTTGAAGGCCTCCCACTTTCCATTTACATCCTTACCAGAGAACAGCCTGTGCCAATCCACACTTCCCAGATCCCTTCTCATTTCATCAAATTATTCATCAAACAATGAGGTATTTGAGATAGTGTAAACAGGGATTTCCACACCTAGCATAGAGGAAGATGGTTGTGGATGTCGGAAGTCCGTCATTTCAGCCCCAGGGTAATACCACAGAGTTCTCCATGGCAGTGGCCTAGGCAAAACCATTTCAGCTGCTTCATCAATGACATTTGATCCAACAAATTGACAGTTGTGAAGGTGTTTTTTGATGATTGTACAGTTCTTTGTTCTTTGTTGTTCTTTGCTATTTGTGACTCTTCAGGTATTGAAGCACCCATGTTCACAATACAATAAAACTTGTAAACTGGTCAATGGCAAGTAACATTCACTTCAGAAAAGTGTCAGGCAGTGATCATCTCCAATTAGAATGAGTCTAACAATGTATCCTTAACATTTAATGTATTGCTATCATTGAATCCTCCACCATCAATGTCCTGGGGTCACAGAGATATTACTGGACTAGCCACGTAAATATTAAGGATACAAGAGCAGGGATGGGTTAGGTATTGTTAGAGGGGTTCAGAAAACCCTGGGATTTTAAAAAAACGAGTAAGAATACTAAACAGGGGAATTTAACTTAGAGTAAGGACCGTAATGTGCCTTATGCTTATTTTTTACAAAGGTACTACTTACATAGACACTCACATAACTACTGCTATGGAAATTAAACATACATTTTAGACTTAAACAAGTGTTTTTGAATGTATTGTGCACCTTGGCCAAAATGCAAACTGCCCTGGAGCATAATGGGAAGAGTAAACTAGACAGCCACATTCTTTAGGAACAATAAGCCACAGAATACAATTATATTATCAGAAAAGTCCTGGAGAGTTCACATCCTCATACTCTAGAAAATGAATAGAAATATTCACAGTGTATATAAAGTATCCAATTCCACTGATTAAAATATTCAATTCTTACTGATAATAAGGCAGAACGAGATGGTAGGAACATCACCTTTTCAACTCTGTGGCTTACGGTGAGAAAACAACCTTCAAACCTTACAGATTTACATAAGTGAAGTTGCTTAGTAACAGTGGGTAGGAACTTCCAAATCCTCTAGACCAATGAATTCCTAATTCTGCAAGAAGGTAGGATGCAATTGGCCAAGGTAAATAATGTGTACTAATGCGATTGGAGCATCCAGTTAGGGTGACAGGGCCGGCAGGAGAAATGAATTCTCAAAAATGTATAACCGTTTTGTCATTGCATTGTAAGCTTCAGAAAGGAGTAGGCGTGTCCGGCTGCCATTCTCCCAGCATTTGTTGGTCAATAAATACATCTTCAACCAGCATACTGTCATTCGCGAGTCTTTTTGTTCAGCTGGGTTCAGCTCAAGACTTAGCACCTGAGAGAAAAGGACAAAAGGAGGCCCCAACGAGATATAGCTAGGTTAAGGAACTGGCAAATGGAGTATAACATGGGAAAATGTGGAATTGTTCATTTTGGCAGAAAAAATGAAAACAAAATATATTATCTAAATTGTGAGAGAATACAGAGCTCTGAGATACATCTGGGTATATCCAGGTGCAACAAGCAACTAAGAAAAGTTTATTTCAAGGGGAATTTCATTCAAAGGTAGGGAGGTTATACTTCAGCTTTACAGGGAAATCTGGGGTTCTGTGTGCAGTATTAGTTTCCTGATTCAAGAAAGGATGTAAATTCATTGGAAGCAGTTCAAAGAAGGTTTTCTAAACCAGGATTTCTCAAGCTTTCCCAGCTATGGAACCCTACTGTATTTGGGCATGGACTGCTTCTGTATATGAGGAGTCACAAATGATACTGAACATTGTGCAGTCATCAGCAAACATCCCCACTTCTGACCTCATGATGGAAGGAAGGTCATTGATGAAGCAGTTGAAGATGGTTGAGCCCAGGATGCTACCCTGGGGAACTCCTGCAGTGATGTCCTAGAACTGAGATGATTGACCTACAATCAACACAACCATTTTCCTTTGTGCCAGATATGACTCCAGCTAGTGGAGGGTTCCTCTCCCAGATTCCAGTTGAATCCAGTTTTGCTAGGCCTCCTTGATGCCATATTGGTCAAATTCTACCTTGATATCAGCAGCAGTCACTCTCATCTCTGGAATTCAGCTCTGTTCTCCATATGATTTTCACAGTAACATCATTGCAGTGTTAACGTAAGCCTACTTGTGACAATATAAATCAAATAAGTAAATACATGTTTGAACCAAGGCTGCACTGATACCAGGAGCTGAGTGTCCCTGGTGGAACTCAAATTGAGCATCCGTGAGCAGATTATTACTGAGTGAGTGCCTCTTAATAGCACTGTTGATGACCCCTTACATTACTGAGAATTGAGAGTAGACTGATATGAAAGTAATTGGCCTGGAACAACTTGGCTAGTGCTGTGCAAGTTCTGGACCAAAAGTCTTCAGTACTATTGCTGGAATATTGTCAGGACCCATAACTTTTGCAGTAATCAGTGCCTTCAGTGGCACAGTGGTGAGAACGTGAAGCATGATGGCACAGTGGTTAGCACTGCTATTTCACAGCACCAGGGACCCAGGTTCAATTCCAGCCTTGGATAACTGTCTGTGTGGAGTTTGCACATTCTCCCCATGTCTGCATGGGTCTCTTCCAGGCGCTCTGGTTTCCTCCCACAGTCCAAAGATGTGCAGGTTAGGTTGATTGGCCATGCTAATTTGCCCCTTACTGTCGGGGGGATTATCAGGGTAAATGTGTGGAGTTATGGGGATAGGGCCTGGGTGGGTTTGTTGTCAGTGTAGGCTTGATGGGCCAAATGGCCTCCTCCTGCACTGTAGGGATTCTATGATTCAGCCATTTTTTGATATCAAGTCGAGTAAATCAAATTGGCTGAAGACTGACATTTGTGATGCTGGTAACTTCCAGAGGAGACCGAGATGGATCATCCAGTTAGCATTTCTGGCTGAAGATTGCCGCAAATAATTCAGCCTCATCTTTTGCACTGATGTGTTTGGCTCCCCCATCAAAATTTTCCAATGACATAAAAATATGTGACCTGATGAGCAGTGTAGATTGAAGCATATCATTACAAAGATATATTAATAGATTAGGTGAATGGGCAAAATTGTGGGAAGTAGATGTAAATGTAGGCAAATGTGAGGTTATCCACTTTGAAACCAAAAGAATAGAACAAAGTAGTTTTTAAATTATTAAAAGTTAGAAACATTGGCAGTCCAAAGAGAACAAGGAGTCCTGGCACATGGATCATTAAAATGTTATAAACGAGTAGCAAAATAATCAATAAAGCTAAAGAAATGCTGTTATTTATATTTAGAGAATTGGAATTTAGGCATGTAGAAGACATGCTTTAGCTACACAATACCCTGTTTAGACCACACTTAGAGTACTGGGGGCAGTTGTTGGCACCATGCCTTTGGAAGAATATGATGGTCTCAGAGGGCGAGTAGTATAGATTTACTAGAATAATATGTGGGGCTGGCTTTTATAGTCCTGAAATGGAACAACATGAAGACAAGATGGCAAAGAATGCCTGCTGAGTGGGACAGCTGGATCTTTCTATAACATGAATTGTATCCATCTTCAGCAAGATAAATGATGACATTGTGGTGATTGGAGGATGTAACTACCCATCAAACAATGTGTCTGCCAAATTGTTACTTCTGCCTACTGGCAAACTGTCAAGTAAAAGATCAGCATTGTAAATGTGGAAAAGTCTTCTACCACCAGCTTTGACAAAGGGTCGTCTGGACTCCAAACATCAGCTCCTTTCTCTCCTTACAGATGCTGCCAGACCTGCTGAGATTTTCCAGCATTTTCTCTTTTGGTTTCAGATTCCAGCATCTGAAATAATTTGCTTTTATTTATATGGAAAAGTCTTCAGTTACATTTTTAAAAATCTAATGGATAAAAAGTTAGAGTACATTTCACACTATTGAAAAGGTAGCCTATGATGATAAGAATGTGTAAATGTTCAATTCCATTACTTTTATGTTTTCATTTCAAACATCTGTTGAGATAATGAGTTCTGAAGTCAGTTTGTTTGCTTAGGTTGTTTTATGGACTCTTGGCTGCAATCCATCTGCCTAATAATTTTACAGATGATTGACTTTGTTTAGTCAGCTGGTTTAAAGAGTTTGTTTGCTCACTTGAAGAGAGTTAAAGGGCATATTCAAAAAATCAAAGCAAGATTATGGGCGGCACGGTAGCACAATGGCTCACAGTGCCAGGGATCTTGGTTCAATTCCAGCCTCCAGTGACTGTCTGTGTAGAGTTTGCATGTTCTCCCCATGACTGTGTGGGTTTCTTCCGGGTGCTCTGGTTTCCTCCCACAGTCTAAAGATGTGCGGGTTAAGTTGATTGGCCATGCTGAATTGCCCCTTAGTATCAGGGAGATCAATAAATAAGTGTGGTTATGTGGAAAGGACCTGGGTGGGATTGTTGTTGGTGCAGACTCGATGGACCAAATGGCCTCTTTCTGCACTGTTGGGATTTTATGATTCTAAGATCCTTTCAAGTAAAACAAGGGAACATTTCCAAATGCAAAGTGTGACAGAAGTTTGGAACTTTCTTTTGTAATGGCAATTAATGCTGGATCATTTGTTGTTTTTAAAACAAAGATTGACACGTTTTTGTTAACCAAATAACAAGATATGTGAGCAGAGGTATGAACGATTAAGATAAAAGATATGAGTTAGCTCACAGATGAGCCATGATGCCACTGATGGAAAGGTTTGAAGAGCTAAATTGGCTTTTCCTGCCCTTATGTTTCATCCCAACTAGGGTAATATAGCTCTATTTCTTCATCTTTGCTGGGTTAAAATCCTGGAACACCCTACCTAACAGCATTATGGGAGTAGTTTCACTATATGCCTGCAGTGGTTCAAAAAGAGACTCACCATCAATCTGTCCTGATTATTCCCAGACAAAAAGTTTTGATAGCATGTCTCTTTTTTTCAGCAAAACTCAAGTTCTGTACTACAAAATAACTACTTGTGTACTTGAGATGGAAATAAATATTGATATGCTAACCCTGTATTGCATCTTGGTCAGATCACACTTACAGTACTGCATACAGTTCTGATTTCCATATTATTAAAAGGATATAGAGGTACTGGAGAGGGTGTAGAGAAGATTTACAAAAAAGATATTGGCAGTGCATGGATATACATAATCAGGAAAAGATGAAGAAACTAGGTGACTTAATGGACACTCAGCCACTCTGTATCCTCATTTACATTCCCTTTGTCCAATTCCACATCTCACACCCTGCCCCTCCCCACCAATAGTATAAATAAATCTGTTGATTCTCACTCTTAGCTCTGACGGAGGGTCATCTAGACTCGAAATGTTGGCTCTATTCTTTCCCCACAGATGCTGTCAGACCTACTGAGATTTTCCACCATTTTCTGTTTTTGTTTCCGATTCCAGCATCCGCAGTATTTTGCTTTTATCTTGAAGAAACTGGATCTCTTTGCTCTTAATAAAGGATGCTGAGGCGTGAATTAACAGAGGTCTTTAAAATTATACACAGTTTGGATAGAGTGGATACAGAGAGAATATTTCTACTTGTGGGAAGTGCATAATTAGAGGCCATCAATATAAAATAGTCATCAAGAAATCTAACACTGAATTCAGAAAAAACATCTTTGTCCAAGAAGTGGTGGAATGTGCGACTCGCTACTACAAGGAGTGGCTGAAGCAAATATTATGGATGCATCTAAAGGTAAGCCACATGAGCAAATAAGCAAGAAGTAAATAGGTGACTACAAAGATAGATTGAGGAAAGATGAGAGGGAGGTGGTTGAGTCAAGTGTAAATGCCAGAATGGACTGGTCAGGCTGTCTGGTCTGTTTCTGTTTCTATATCCAATGTAAACCCTGTAATCCTATATAAGATAATAAAACCTACCTAATTCCCTGATGAACATTAGTTCTTAGTGTTCCTAAATAAGTTCTGGTGAATTCAAATTACCATCCAGTGAACCCTGTGGCTGCACTATGACCATCCCTGAACCCATATAATTCCTAACAGAGCTCACAAGAAAAGAGAATTAATTCAACCCTCAAACCGACTTTAAACAACATGGCACATTGCAACACAACAATGTGTTAGACTTTCCTTTATTTCACAAGTCCCTGCTTGCAGCAACGAGTGCTTAATATTCCTCATATTTGATAGCCAGACAGATCTGTTCAGTACTGAATGGCTGCTGTTCTTTCAGACAAATGTAGTGCCGCGTTTGTCTTTTTAATGGGATTCACTTGGTATTCTCCTGACACATTTAACTGAAGTGCAGTGGGTTTTCCCGAAATTGTTCAAATTATACCGAAATTGAACCACTCTTTAGTGCTGAAGTGATTATTCGGATGCTCTCCCCTACAGCCGGAGATCTGCTTCCTTATTCTGCTGCAGTTCTGCCTGTTGCCATGGTGAGAGAAAGGAAATTGAGACGGCACTTACAGGCAGAGAAAAAAGTAATGCATGAAGCGAATGCTAATGATAAAGCACCGTGGCACTACACTGCTGTAGATAGAGTCTCAGAAATTTCCTATAGCTGAATGTAATGAAATGCTAATCTCCTATTAATGTGCTGTCCTAAATCATAACTAAAACAGTGGAATTATTTAGTTACTGATGCTAACAAATTAATTCAAAAGAATTTAACTTATTGCTTCAGAATTATCATATAGAATACTTTCTTATCAATTGAGTAATTGTATGTCACTGATAATTTTGGAAACTATGTCTACTGTGGGGTTCTACTGTGCAAAAGGTATCGAGCAGATATTTGCTCCTGAAACCATTCTGCTTAATTTTGATGATGATGATTAACATATTTTAGCTAAATACTCACTTTTCCAGTGCATAGACAGTCCCTCAGTTTTTTTTTAGGGTTTATTACAAAATAAAGCACTATTAATAAGCATACATTTAATTTATCATTGTTTATAGTTGAAACTTATAATTTCGAGCTCACATATAAAACCACTTGCAAAACTGATCAATCACAACTAAAGCTTATCTTCAAAGTAGTTGATGGTTGAAAACATATTTACACTACTATAATTGGAAGTCACAAGTAAGGAGCATAAGAATGGGAGTAGACCATTCACCCCCTCGAGTCTGCTCCATAGATCAATTAGTCATGGCTGATCAGTACCTCAAGTCCATTTACCCAGCTTAATATCCATTCCAAATACTATTATATTGGAAATCCCACTTGGCCCAGCCACTTAGGAGAGAAAATTCCAGATTTCCCATACCCTTTATGTGAAAAATTATTCCCGAGTTCCTTTCTAAATGGCCCACGCTAATCTCCACAGTGTAGATTTCTTGATTAGAGAAAATAATTTATTTGTATATATCTTATTGAATCCTCTTAACAGGATAAACACTTGATTAGATCAATCCTCAATCTTCTTTACTCAAGGGAACAGAAGCCAAGTTAATGTAATCTTCCTTCATAAACTGATGTTCTAAGAACCAATATCATTCTGAAATTCTAATCTTATCCATGCAATTTATAAACCATCACTCGCTATACATCAATTTTGCTTTTACAATTTTGCAAAGAGCCACCAATGGAATAGGATGAGGAGTAAAAGAAGTGATTAGCCATCATTTGCCTAAGGTGTTGGAGATTCAGGTGGGATGGGTATCCCTTCTTAAATCTATGATAATAAACAAGAGAGCCTGTAAAAGAATGAATTAAGAATGTTTAAACACAAATGATCAACATTGCTGATAAAGTATTAGAAACTTGAGCACAGTGCATAGAATTATTATAAACCTTCATCAAAAATTACAATACAGAACTAAATTCAATTTTTGATGGAAGTTGGAGGATTTTTTTTACATTTTTAAATAAAGGTTAAAATTCTGTGTTTAAATTGTGAAATCCAGGCCGCTATTCTCCCATCGCGACCCACAACTTTTCTGGCAGGTCAGGCCGGGAGATGCACCTGTCGGCCATTTCGCGGGTTCCCCGACAGCTTTTACGACCCGTGCGCATCTCCCAGCCGGAGAAAAATGGCGCTGCCGAGAACTAGCAGAAAACCGGTGGGCCGCTGATTAGCATGAGTTTACATTCCTTTGCATGCAATTATCGGAATCGACATGGCAATCTCTGCCCACGTCTGCTTCTCCCACCTCTTTGGCGTGATGTAACTTTGGCGTGAATCAGAGTAGGTATTTAAAAGTCGCAACCTGGTGTGGCAGCCTTTAACTGGCGTGAGGAGGCAAGTGCTGCTAGCGGAGCACGGGGGATGTTGCAGGCAGGCCCTGGAGATGCCTGGTGGGCTTTCTCCTGCTGCCTTCATGTGTTGGCCCATGGACCAGTGGTATCTGGGGGGAGGGGAGGCTTCTACTTCCTCGCTCTCTGGGTCAGATTCCATCAGGGAGTCCTGCTTCCTCCTTGGCAGTGCTGAAGCGCACCGTGAGAGGCAGCATCGAGTGTTCCCGTTTCCCCACGCCCCCTCCCGCCCCCCCTGGGCAGCGCTGAAGCGCACGTGAGAGGCAGCATCGAGGGCTCCCGCTTCCCCCCACCGCCCCCCCCCCCCCCCTCCCTCAAGCAGCGCTGAGGCTGACTGTTGGAAGCAGCCTTGAGGGCTCTCCCTCCCACCTCCACAGCACTTTGCAGTGGCATTGTCTTGCCACGGGGTGTGGTCAGGGACTCTACTAAGTGCTGGTGTTCTGGGGTGGGCGAGGAGTGTATCATGTGCTGATTGAGGCCTAACCAGATGAAGCAGCTGCTGCTCCAGGCCGGGGTGCAGAGGTTCAGACATGGACTGCATGGAATGTGCTGTCACTGGGGACACATCTGGTGCTGATTTGCAGTCTGTCCCTGCCCTGTGACACAGATCAGCAGCACATGCCCATAATGAATGCTGCAGTTGCACACATAGCAATGGCTCAAGGATGGCCATTTCTGCACACCGACCTGCATAATCTGTGCCAGCATTTGTCATGATGGGAATCTCACACAACCCTAATCGGGCCACACATGGCACCATGGATTGTGTGGGGTTGCCAGCTTCCACAAGTGGGGATGCTGGCCCAAGTGAAGGATTGTGATGGTGCTGGGTCTATGCAGCCAATGGTCATAATCCGTCATTCTATGTCTTTCCAAACCCCACTGTGCAGATGGATCTCAGTTTGCTCGATCTGGAGCTGGCTATTTGGTGGCAGCAGGTGCGGAGGAGGAGGCGGCAGCTCAGGAGGTGGCGGGTGTGGAGAGACCACCACGGGAGCAGCCATCATCAGACCCTCAGGAAAGAGGGCAGAGGGCTGCCGCTGAGGGCCAGGAGGTGGGTGAGCAGGCTCCCGAGAGGGTGCACAGAAGGTGGAGGGTGCTGAGGGCAAGGAGGTACAGGCCCCACAATTCCTTTGAGGCCCTCTCGGAGAAGATGTGCCGTCGCCGGCTGCGCCTGTCCAAGACCGCAGTGTGACACATTTGTGAGGTGCTCTCACACCTGACACCTCAGGGGAGGGGCGGCCACCCGCTCCCTGTGGACGTGAAGGTGACGGCTGCCCTCAATTTCTATGCCTCTGGATCATTCCAGGCACCCAGTGGCGACCTAGCTGGGATCTCCCAGGCCTCAATGCACAGATGTGTGCAGCACGTCACAGATGCCCTGTATGCCCGGGCAGGGCAGCTCATTAATTTCGATGTGTGCCATGCACAGCAGAAGGCCTGGGCTCTCGGCTTCGTATCCATTGCCGGGATTCCGAATGTGCAGGGTGCAGTGGACGGGACACACATCGCCTTGCGGGCCCCCCATGCAGGGCCGCAGCACTTTTTGAACCGGAACGGGTTCCACTCACTGAACGTCCAAATTGTCTGCGACCATCAACTCAAGATCATGCAGATCGATGCACGTCAGCCAGGGAGTGTCCATGACAGCTTTGTGATCCAGCGGTTGGACATCCCTGGGCTCTTTGAAGACCAGCCCAGGCCCCCGGGATGGCAACTGGGTGACAAGGGCTACTCGCTAAGGTCATGGCTGATGATGCCTGTGCGGAAGCCCAAGACCGAGGTGGAGACCCGCTACAACAAGGCCCATGCAGCCACCCGGTCCGTCGTTGAGCGGTGCATCGGCCTGCTGAAGATGTGGTTCCGCTGCTTGGACCGCTCTGTGAGGGGACCCCTCCAGTATGACCCTGTGCGTGTTTCACGAATCGTGATTGTTTGCTGCGCTCTGCACAACATCACCCAGCAGTGGGGAGACCAGCTGGAGCAGGAGGAGGAGCGTCAGGAGGTGAAGTGGACATCCCGCCATATGAAGAGCCGGAGGAAAGATGGCGGGTGGCAATGGCAGGTGTCCGGCAAGGAAGGGCAGCGAGGGATGCCTTGATTGCAGCCCGCTTCACCCAGCTGGTGCTGCAACCAACACACATCCACCACACCTCAGGAGCAAGTGCAGCCATTATTCCCCCTCCAAACTGACCTGGGGCCTCAGACTACCGCATCACCCTTCCCCTGCTCCTGTCATCCCATCACCCTCTCCCCCAGAAACATCCAACCCTATTCATGTGCCTGGGCTGACAATGGTTGCGAGTCTTGGTTGAAGGCTGGAGGATGATGACGACTCGCTGTTGTGCACACTGGGATCCTGCTCATGGTGCCACTCAGGTCTGACTCCTATCTGTACTCCGAAAGCAGAGGAGATGTCAGGGGTAAGTTTTTCACTCAGAGGGTGGTGGGTGAGTGGAATCGGCTGACGTCGGTGGTGGTGGAGGCAAACTCGTTGGGGTCTTTTAAGAGGCTTCTGGATGAGTACATGGGATTTAATGGGATTGAGGGCTATAGATAGGCCTAGAGGTGGGGATGTGATCGGCGCAACTTGTGGGCCGAAGGGCCTGTTTGTGCTGTGGCTTTCTATGTTCTATGTTCTATGCTGCCACCCTGGCCCACATAGCTGTAAGGTTTGGGGACACATGCTTTTTGGCCAAAAGACAGGGGGGGGTTGGGGTGGGGGGGCACTTACACCCAGGATCTGGTGGATGTTGGGGAAGGTAGGGCAGGCACTCTGAAACATGGGCTGAGTCTGCAAGGCTCAACAGACAGCACCTCTATGTTTGGGAGTTGGGACACTGAGTTGTCGCGGGGGCGGGTGAGAGTCAGCGACACATTAGTCACAGCGTGATGTGCAATTAACAGAGTTTATTGTGCTCTTAACATAAATGATTACCAAACCCTGACTAATGCTGACCTTCACCCGTGTCCTCAAGTGAACTACAACTTTCTAACTTTGTGCTGTCTACTGCTTCTTCTAGGTGCTACCCCAGGATGCACATCGGAGGTGGAGATGTCCAGTTGTGTAGCCTGTGATGCCCTTGGTGGATGTCCCCTGGGTGGCCGGGGTCTAGCGTGCGGGGATTCGGGTGAGAAGCTGAACTGAGAAAACAGTCGGAATTTAGAACAGTTCTCCCACCAATTGGGCACTTTTGGGAGAATCGCGGCACTAATTTCCAAACACATTATTTCCACATTCTTCTTATTATCTAAACAATATCTAACATTGTAAAATAGCATACAGATTAAATAATATTTGAATTATGCAATGGCATATTTAGTTATTCAGTAAATTGCTTTCCCTAATCCTCAAGGAAGTAAATAGTTTATTAAATATAATTAAAATAATGAAAATAATTCTATGAATCAGATTTGAAGCTATTCATAAAAATAAATGTGTACAATGATTTACTGCACTGGAATGTCAAACACTTCCACCAGCATTGTTGATCCTCTTTATTTACATTCTTCTATTCTTTTATAGATACTCAGTTTATCATCAGAGATTTAAGAAGGGTGACCAGCAACCGGCATTTCTACACAATGTACAAATGAGGCCAATCACTTTCATTCCTCCTCATCCTACTCCATAAGCTTTGTACATTTTCCTAAGTACTGGTGAGGTTTAAAGGTGGTGTGAGAAATTATAGGCTCAAATATCAACCTAGAACTTGACAATGAAATATATTGTCACTGAATACCATAAGCTGAACCGCAAGAAATCTTTAATTCATAAAGAATGGATAGGGTCCATAGAACTATAGAATCCCTACAGTGCAAAAAGTGGCCATTTAGCCACTTTCAAGTCTGCACTGACTCAGGGTGGCATGGTGACACAATGGTTAGCACTGCTGCCTCACAGCACCAGGGACTTGGGCTCAATTCTAGCCTTGGGTCACTGTCTGAGTGGAGTTTGCATGTTTTCCTTGTGTCTGCATGGGTTTCCTCTGAGTGCTCTGGTTTCCTCCCACAGTCCAAAGATGTACAGGTTAAGTGGATTGGCCATGCTAAATTGCCCCTTAGTGTCAGGGTGGCTAGCAGGGTAAATACATGGGGTTAAGGGGATAGGGCGTGGGTGGGATTGTTGTCAGTGCAGGCTCGATGGGTCAAATGTCCTCCTTCTGCATTGTAGGCATTCTATGACTCTCTGAAAGAGCATTCCACCCAGGCCCTCCCCTCTACCCTGTCCCCTAACCCCGCACATTTACCATTGCTAATCCACTTGCCCTTCATGTGTTAGACTGGAAACCAGAGCACCCAAAGGAAACCTAGGCAGACACAGGGAGAATGTGCAAACTCAACACAGACAGTCACCCAAGGCAAAAAATGGAATCCAGGTCCCTGGCATTATGAGGCAGCAATGCTAACCACTGTGCCACAATGTCATAAAACTTAGAAACCCATCTTTCCTTTCAAGTAGATCGAAAAGAACTAGAATATTATTTTGAAGAGAAGCAGAGATCTCCAGGCCAATATTTATCCCTCAATCAACATACAAAAAGGGATTGTCTGTTCATTATCACATTGCTGTTTTCACAACTTTCCTTTGTGAAGTGGGCTGCCATGTTTCTTACAATGACTGTAATTCAAAATAAAATTTTTAAAGTGCTTTGGGATGTACTGTAGTGGTTTATGTTATGGACAGGATTTTCCACTTCCGTTTTTCTTGGGCAGGTTTAGTGACGGGAGTGGAAAATCTCTTGAGGGACCCAAATCACCTTTTACATCAGCGAGATATCCCACCGCAATCATTCCCTCCCCCGCCCAATGCTGTCATGGGTGTCCTGTCTGGCAATGTCAGGAACCTCATTTCCATTCATTCGCATATTATTATTGGGCCTCTGTGCAGTAATCAACCCCATGTTCCAAAGTCCATCCATAGTGGTGTGATATCACAATAGCATGATTCATGACCGCTTTTAAAAGGTGCAGCTCACAAGCTGACCTGTGAGGGAAGTCCAGAGATGAGCACTCAGCTCACAAAGTGGCACCGATGATTCAAAGAGTGACAGGGCAGCAGGAAAGTACTTGGAGAGGGTACAGAAAAGATTTACCAGGATGTTGCCTGGTATGGAGGGCATTAGCTATGAGGAGAGGTTGGAGAAACTTAGTTTGTTCTCACTGGGATGACGGAGGTTGAGGGGCAACCTGATAGAAATCTACAAGATTATGAGGGGCATGGACAGAATGGACAGTCAGAAGATATTTCCCAGGGTGGAAGAGTCAATTACTAGGGGGCATAGGTTTAAGGTGCGAGGGGCAAGGTTTAAATGAGGTGTATGAGGCAAGTTTTTTACACAGAGGGTGGTGGATGCCTGGAACTCGCTGCCAGGGGAGGTAGTGGAAGCAGATACGATAGTGACTTTTAAGGGGTGTCTGGACAAATACACGAATAGGATGGGAATGGAGGCATATGGTCCCCGGGAGGCTTGGGGGGTTTTAGTTAAGTCAGGCAGCATGGTCGGTGCAGGCTTGGAGGGCTGACGGGCCTGTTCCTGTGCTGTAATTTTCTTTGTTCTTTGTATATCACTTATGGAGTTTCACCTCTCCTGAACTGAGGCCCTCAGTAGTGATCTGTGCCCTTGAGGTTCAGTGTCACTGGAGGCTGAAGCTAATGTTTTATGGTGTGAGCAGCAGGGCAACGTGTGAGACAGCACACATTGACCATGACTGGAATGAGTGGCAGTATCCCTGCATATTGTGGGAGATGTCCTCATTCTCTATGGGAAACTGATGTGTTCAGTCACTGTGAGGGAATGCTATCAATGTGCTGGCAACCTTGCAAAGAGCACATAGAAGAACATCTGGACTAAGCGCCCTGCCTTTTTCTGGTCCAGGAATCAAGTTTTCTGACTGGCACTACAGGAAGACACCTCATCAGAACAAGGAGCCATAGAGAGGATACAATAAGTGAGAGTTATTTTACAGAGATGGACGCTATCTACAAGTGCCTACTACCTGTGTCCACCCTGTGCAACCAGAGCTTCTTAACTTTTCTAACCCTGCCGCGACATCTTGGTGTATTGCCATGGTCCTCAATGGAGATTGAGGTGGCCTGCTATAAGCCACAGTCTGTTGTCTGTGATGACTTGGGCGGGTGTTCTCTTGAGGGCCCCAGCCTGCTTTCAGGATCTTATTGTGTGACAGTACTCCCCTCCTCAGCCTGTGAAGCTGGAGTTGAAGCAGTCACAGCAAGAGGGAATTCAGATGGGCTGGATACTCCCAGAATCAGCTGGGTGGATGGCTCCAAACTGTACACCAGCTGCATCTCCTTCCTATGGGTGCTTCGGTTAGAGGGGCAGCTGGAGTTAGTTTGAGAAGCCCCACCATCCTCTAGCATTGGTACTCGTGGATGTGCCCCATGGAAAACATGTCCTGCAGCAGAACAGGACAGAAGTCTTGCATCAAGATATCCACTATGGCCACCACCCTCGTGGTTTTGACCTGGCTTCCTCGGACTGTTGGCACCATCTTCTCGGACGGAAGACAGTAGGACTTCTCCATTCTGCCTTTCAGTCTGAGGAATGTGGGATTCCTTCCCGATGTTCCCAACTTTGCCTTTGGAGCTGTATCAATGGAGGCATGACTGAGTCCAGAGGCATGTCATTTGAGTGGGCCTCAGCAGATTCCTGGCCTCCAGCAATTGTCCGAGCGCCGGCACTCTGGGATGTTCCTGCCTCCGCTTGCTGTGGTTTGGAGTGAGATGCGCAGCAATTTATGACCCCAAGGCTTTCTACCATTGAGTCTCACTGAGATGTGAGTCTCCGTGCAAGTGGAGGGTATGGGTGAAAGTAGCAATGGTTCTTCAATGTCAACGTCTGAGAAGTCATCTTTGCTGGTGTCAGAGCTTTCTTGAACTTTGGTTGGTGGACTCCCTGGACTACTCTCCTGATGTGCCGAAAGAGAAGGGAGATTTCATTAGTGCCTGGCAGGAACCTTCACATTCAGGAAATCTGATTCATGTCAGTTTTATGAGAAGGATGATGCTGTACAAGATCCTCACTTGCTTCACCGCCGCCCACTTCACCATTGCCACAGGAACAGTTGAGTTCCTCCCTGGCCAGATGTAGGGCTCCTCGAAGTCCGAAAGGACTTTAAACTCAGGCATCACTCCTTTCAACTGGGATCTCTCCCTCTTCTTATGTGCCAGCTTGTCTCGCATGAAAACAGATGGAAAGAGTGTAAGCCGGATGCATGCCAGGGCAGATGGTAAGGATGCCTGGCATGTCTCAATGGTGAGTGGGAGCAATGAGGTGATGACAAGATGAAGATATGTGTGGGAGAGTGAGGGGTAGTGTCCATTGAGCTGGCAGTAAGTAAGCTCCCTGTGGATATGTAATGAGTGTGTGAGTATGAGAGTTGAGAGAAATGGGAAGAGATGGGCAGAACGAAGGAGATCATTCATCCTTTCCCAGTACTGGATATCTATCCTCCTTCACAATGCATTAGTGCTGGCCATTGTTGCCACTGCTTCCCATGCTAGGTTGGTGTCCCTGCTAGCTGGTCTTCTCTCTTGTAAGGGTAGAGAACTTCACACTACTCCTCCACAGCACCAAGCAGTCTGTTGAGGGAGATATCTGAGAACCTGGGGGTAGCCATGGACCAAGAAGTAGTGGTTGGTATGCAATGGGGCGGCCTTTAAGTGGAGCATCCCTGTGATTATAGCACTCAGGTGAGATAAGCGAATCAGAGACCAGATGCTATCACTATGGAGATGGTGTGAATTCCATCACCTGATAGTTTTCCAAAATTCCCAACAATAAGGCACGAAAACCCATCACCACTGTCAGCAAGCTAAATGCCACTTGTCCACCCAACATCGGACTTTGCCAAATATAGGGAAAATTCCACCCTGTGTCTTGCAGTTTCCAGAAGTATAAAATATTGTACTTTCTGCCATAGCTATTGGACCTTTCATCAAGAATATTTTTCCACATCTCTGCACTTGAAGTTGAAGGGAACATAATTTGTTTGGTACATACTTTAATGCAGTAATGAGCGATTTAGCATTCTGCACATGTATGATACATAAATGCATTTGAAATAATATTGATTCTTGATTTGTTGATTCCTGATCTATTAACACTTGATTTGCACCCCATCCACCATCTTAAACATTCATTCCCTCTACTGGGACACAGAGTGACATGAGTGTGTACTGCAGCAACTCACCAAGGCTCCTTAATCCAGAGAGAGAAAATGCTGGAAAATCTCAGCAGGTCTGGCAGCACCTGTCAGGAGAGAAAAGAACTGATGTTTCGAGTCCAGATGACTCTTTGTCAGAGGGCTTTGACAAAGTTCCAGTATGAACTTTCCAGAATCACTGTACCCAAACTAATGTAGAGAACATTTAAAGAAGATACATGAAAGCCTCATGAGTGTGGAAATGTAAGTTTAGAGCTAGATCAGCTAAGTAGTGGAAAGACATTGAGAAAGTGGTATCTACAATGGTGGAAAGTTCATACTGGAGAGAAATCATCATCTACTCGAACAGATCCACAAAAGGTCTATGTGGAGCGCCAGAAAGACTGCAAAGGTTATTCATGAGGGTTATGATTTCACTCTGAAATACAAGCTGGAAGAATAATTGTACTTGCATATGTAGTCTCTCATTTGTTGCTACAAGAGTAACACAAGATAATTTAAGTATAAAAACCCATCAACTATTGAATAGGACACCACCAAAACTGAATCATTTCAGAGAATACGCTGGCAAAGGTGAAGAGTTATAGATGCTCTCTGAGCAAGGAATCCCAGAGGTGGCCTGATAAGGTACTGCAAAGGCAGCCAGCACTGCAAAAGTTTTGGTCAGTCAGGAGTGATATCTCACAATATGTATTGAATTCTTTTGCATTCACACATTACTGTCAAAAGCTGTCTTTCTATGTTGCCACATGCACTTTACTTTCCCTCTTGTAGCCTGTCTGCCCCAGAACCTTTTATAGAAACAGGTGACAGGTTTCATCCTGTTGTAGTATGATTTATTTCCTTGCATGTGACGCTGACCATTGCTGATCATCTATTCTCATCATTTGTAAGTTTGCCTTTTTTTGATTCTTTCATGGGATGGAGATGTCGCAAGGCCACCGCTAATTGACCTTGAACTGAGTGGCTTACTGGGCTGTCAACCACATTGTTCTGGATGTGGGGTTACATATAGGCCAGATCAGGTAAGGATGGCAGATTTTCTTCTCTAAAGGAAAGACATTGGGTTGATGGTTAGATTTTAAATTCCAGATTTTTAGTAAATTCAAATTTCACCAGCTGCCATGGTGGGATTCAAAGGATTTACCAAGGTCTCTGGATTACTAGTCCAATGACAATACCACCATGCCACCACCTCACCAAGTGGAGAGAGATGAAAGAACTGAGAAGTTTCCTTGGCTTGATAAAATGTATGAGTTCTTTCATGTCTCACAAGTAAGGACGCATCTGTAGTTTACATTTCAGAGATAACTGTGGCTTTTTCAGGACTTGGCTTGACTCCATCAGGTGTATTCTATTCTGAAGGACTAATATTGTGCAAACTTCACAATGTGGTTGTCTGCATTTAGTTTGATCTCATTTTCCTTGTTCTTTTCCAGGCTTCATGTAAATGATCTTTTTCATCCACACCATGATTCTGGGTATCATTCACTATGCCATTGCTCCTTTGTATTCCTTGTATAATTCATCTCCTTTCTAGTAGAACACATCCAAAATGTGGAGGCAGGAATCTGTACCATTCAAAGGGTGTGTTGAATATTTTCAACAGTGAGTATTCCTTAGCAAATTTCACGTTCAGTAGCCATTTCTGATACCCGCTTGCTGAAAGACTTTATGCCAGCCAGTGCTGGCTGAATCTTTCCAGTGTTGGAGAAAGGTAGCAACTTATCTATATTGCTTAATTAAGATCTTTGGGATCCAGACAAATGTGTAGCTATCCATTTGGCTTTTCTCTCACCATGATGGAACTTACACAGCCTGTAAACTCTGCAACTCTGGTGATCACTTTCTTTTCTTCCACCTCTTGGAGCTATCTTTCAATCTTACCTTTACGTTCAATTGATACTTTAGATAAGGGATGGATCAATTATGATATGATACTCAAAATCTTCAGCACATCCAACCATCTCATCAAAATGCTCTGGATACTTCTGGAACAAATCTTTCTTGCTTCTGATCCGGGGTCACTTTTCAATGGGCGTACTACCTTCAACCTTCAGTGATATTTCATTTCATGGTTTACTGAGACCAGCTGTAGCTCTTTTCAACCCGGGGATAGCACGACCAGCTGCTTCAGTGATGTGGATGGTGGAATCTTCCCCTCTGTGAATGCTGCCTGAGGCAAGAAAACCAGCGTGCAGCTTTTTAGCTGCACAGCCGACTTTTCTCTCCAGATTTTAGTGCACTCTGTGCAAAAGAAAAATCTGGGCCATAGTTTGCACAGTCAGTCTGGTGATGCCAGCTCCTCAGAAGATGTAGTGCCATCTTTAAAGGGCGCCCCGATCTGTGGTTAAAAATAAATTGTCCCCCAAATCCCATAGACACATAGAATCACTACGCAAGCTTCGGGTGACTCCCCCCACCCACCACACAGGCAATGAGCATGACCTGCCCTCACACAAGCATGAGGGCCCTGCACCCAAATGCATCAGGATGCCCCCGCACCACAATCATTGGCATGTGCTTCCCCCACCCCTCAAGCATTGTGGCAGCCCGTCCAACTCCCCCTACTGGCATCGGAGCATTCCCACTACCCCCAGCATACATATGGGGAACCCCCACGATGGGGCTCCCCAAGAAGCACGTATCGGCACTGCTAGATTAACATTGCCAAGACACTGCCCCTCTACCCCGGGGAATATACTTTCCTTGGCGCTCCCAGTGGGTTCCCTCAACTGCTTCAAGTTTTAAAAAACCTGTTGTCATGTCGGCAAAGTATGAACATTCAGCGAGGGAGGAACATAATTGTGCTGTAGCCCTATAATGAGATTTGGTTTTATTAAAATTTATTGAAATGAGGTTCCCACTCTAACTCATTACATCATGGACGAGGCATATGGAAAATCAGGAAACTTGATCTCGCTGACTAGAACCTTGACCAGAATTCTCCCCAAAAAAATTCTAAGTGTCAAATTCACTTAAAAACTGGAATAAATTCCACTGGCGTGTTCAGCGAGAGTTTCAAAATGAATCTCCCACATTCCATGCAGTGCAGAGTGCACTAGCGTGAATCATGTTGAAAAGTGGTGGTCAGGGCCTATTCCCACTAAAGAGGCTGAAATCAGCGCGCTGAGCAGGCCAGCGTGAATGTGCCGATTCCTGGAAGATTGCTAAACAAATCCTCCCAGCATTGAGATCGCTGGCCCCTCACTCCCCTACAAGAACATCACTGTCTTCTCACACCACCCCCACCCATACACATCGCTGGCCTCATCGCTCACCTCTCACCACCCACACGCGCATCGCTAGTCTCTCACCACCTTCCCCTCCTGCACATTGCCGATCTCTCACCCACCCCACCCCCCACCCCCTTTCCCCCTCCCCCCCACCCCCATCTCACAGACATTTCTGGCTTCCCCACCTCCCACTGACCTGGACATCGCTGGCCCTCCCCATCTCCCACTGATTCAGACATTACTGGCCTCCCCATCGCCCCCCCCCCCTCACCCCCCCCCCCCCCCCCCCGCCCCCCCCCAATTCACCCATAGAGCATGGCCTGACTGTTGCCCTTCACCCAGAGCGCTGTGCTGCCATGCACATGCCTTCCCTGTGAACATTCCCCTCGTTGAGTGAGACCCTTGAACATTGCACCTCCTCTCCCACTGGACACAGTACCTTGTTGAGTTCACCCAATCAGCACCTAGGAGATGGCTCACCTTCCATCAAAACCAGGCTGCATATACATTATTCACAATTAAACTTAACTAATGGGCCCATGAATGGTCCAAACCGACCGCACCTGGAATTTCTTTACAAGGAAGAGCTGTATATAAGCTGCAAGTATGGACACATGGACAGTCATGCCAGGAAAAGTGCACCCAGGTTCTCAGATAGTGAGCAGGCCCGGCTGCTGGATGCAGTGGAGAAGAGGTGCGAGCTGCTCTACCCCACTGAAGGCCATCACCCAAGGTGTCGCGCAGCCAATGCTATCTGGAAGGCTGTGGCTGCAGCTGTAAGTACTCGGGCACTGGCACATTGTTCCGGAGACCAGCCGGAAAAAGATGAACAACCTTCTTTGCGCAGCAAGGATGAGTGTGTATCCCATTCTGAAACCAGTACATGTGCTGTGCTTACTATGTGACACCATCCCCAGACACCTCAAAGGCAGCCACCAATCATCCCCCTATCCATCAGCACTGCCTCCAACTCCTGTGCAGCCCCCCCTCAATCAGCACCCCACAATGGGTCCCAGCCCCTGCAGCCCCTCCCCCCCCGCCCAAAGCAGGTTGACACTCTGACACTCCCCCATCCCGATGGCCAGCCCTAATCAGCCCTTCCCTCCATCTGTCACTGATCCAAAGTGCAGAGGGGCAGCGGGACCTCCCACCCCCACCGATCTTCCCTCGCAGATTTCGAACAGATAAGTTCTGGAAACTGTTTTAAACAAGAAAATAAGCTAAAGTTTAAAGCAAAATGACTGGAACTTAAAAGCAATGCTTAAAAAAACTTTTTTAAAAAGCCATTGCTACAACAGCCGGAGATGCACTGTACCTACATTGAGGCCTTGTTGCAAAATACACCAACGAAAGTGAAGCCAATTGTCTGTAGAAAAAAATTACTACATAGCCTTGGCAGTTAAGCATTCAACATGGTACAACATTTAATGAAACAGCCACAATAATGCGCGATATAACTCACGAGGCTAGAGGTACTCGGGGAAATAAAGGCTTTTATTGACTATTACAATAGAGCCACCATATATAATACACGGTCCCAGACTAAAGGGTCCCAGACAGAGCAGTGACCTTTATACCTCTCCCAGGAGGCGGAGCCCGACTGGGATGTACCATAAGAACTATATTACAGGTAGAACAGCCCAACCCTAACCCCAACAGTAACATGTAGAACAGCCCAACCCTAACCCCAACAGTAACATATATACAGACTCATAGTACTGGCCAGACCCTGGCTCAGCACTACCTGGTGGGAACCAACAATGGTTCACCACATTCACCCCTCCTTTGAAAACAAAGGCCGGCGGGGTACAAACACAGAACAATTGTTCATCAGTCTACAAGTTCAGACGGTCTGGGGGACCGCACCGTCATTGTGACCTCCTCAACACCGGCGAAGACACCGGTGTAGGCACTCGCGGTGGCGTTCTCCCCAAGGCGGTGTCCAACGGCTCCTCCAATGTCTCACGGGCTGGTAGATCCCGAGGTGGTGACAATCCGCTGAACTCGGGCACGCCTTGAAGTGGCGACCATCTCCTGGACTCAGGCAAGCTGTACACGGGAGTAAAAGGGCTAAGTGATGGTCCCGATGCTGCCCACGCCGTGTCAGGAGGGGAAACAATAGTTGGGGGGTCTCTAACAGGAGGTATGGGAGTGACAGGGGTTTCCAAGCCCCCTGCTGGCGCCAGGTCTCGAATCGAGACCGTGTCCTCTCGCCCGTCAGGGTATACCACATAGGCATACTGAGGGTTGGCGTGGAGGAGATGGACCTGTTCAACCAAAGGGTCGGACTTGCGGGTCCTAACATGTCGCCGCAGGAGGACAGGTCCTGAGTACGTCAACCAAGACGGTAATGAGGTCCCAGAGGAAGACTTCCGAGGGAATGAAAACAGTCTCTCATGGGGAGTAGCGTTGGTTGCCGTACACAGGAGTGAGCGTATGGAGTGGAGCGCATCAGGGAGCACCTCTTGCCAATGCGAGACTGGAAGGCCTTTAGACTTCAACGCCAGTAAGACAGCCTTCCAGACTGTAGCATTCTCACGTTCAACCTGTCCGTTACCCCTAGGGTTGTAGCTCGTGATTCTACTAGAGGCAATTCCGTATGAGAGCAGGAATTGCCTCAAGTCATCGCTCATGAACGACGAGCCCCTATCGCTATGGATGTAACAGGGGTACCCGAACAGGGTGAAAAGATCACAAAATGCAGCGGTCATATCGGAACAAGGAATGACAAAGGGGAATCGTGAGTATTCATCAACCACATTGAGGAAGTACACGTTCCGATCTGTCAAGGGAAGGGGGCCCTTAAAATCTACACTCAGTCTTTCGAATGGACGTGTGGCCTTAACGAGTTGTGCCCTGTCAGGTCGGTAGAAGTGCGGTTTGCATTCCGCGCATACCCGGCAGCTTCTGGTTATAGACCTGACATCCTCCACCGAGTAGGGTACATTCCGGGCTTTTATGAAGTGGAAGAGCCGAGTGACCCCCGGATGGCAGAGGTCATTGTGGAGAGCCTGCAATCGATTCTCCTGCATACCAGCGCATGTTCTATGCGACAGGGCACCCGAGGGCTCGTTGAGTTTCCCTGGACGATACATGATGTCGTAATTATAGGTGGAGAGTTCGATTCTCCACCTCAAGATCTTACCGTTCTTGATCTTGCCCCGTAACGTGTTATTGAACATGAACGCTACGGACCGCTGGTCCGTGAGCAGGGTGAACCGTTTTCCCGCCAAGTAATGGCGCCAATGCCGGACGGCCTCCACAATGGCCTGGGCCTCCTTTTCCATCGCCGAATGTCGAATTTCGGGGCCTTGGAGGGTGCGAGAGAAAAAGGCGACGGGCCTGCCCGCCTGGTTAAGTGTGGCGGCCAGGGCGAAATCAGATGCATCACTCTCCACCTGGAAGGGGATGGACTCATCGATAGCGTGCATCGTGGCTTTCGCGATGTCGGCTTTTAGTTTTTCAACGGCCAAACGAGCTTCTGGTGTTAGGGGAAAAGAGGTAGACTTGATGAGCGGACGGGCTTTCTCCGCGTAATTGGGAACCCACTGTGCATAGTAAGAGAAGAAGCCTAAGCATCTTCTCAGTGCTTTTACGCTAGTGGGCAGGGGAAGTTCGAGGAGGGGACGCATACGGTCTGGATCAGGGCCAATGACTCTGCTTTCCACCACGTATCCGAGGATAGCGAGGCGGCGCGTGCGAAATACACACTTCTCCCTGTTGTAGGTCAGATTCAGGCGAGATGCAGTGCGTAGGAATCTAAGAAGGTTGGCATCGTGGTCCTGCTGTTCATGGCCGCAGATGGTGACGTTATCCAGGTACGGGAAGGTAGCCCGCAGTTCGTTATGGTCCACCATTCGGTCCATAGCACGCTGGAAGACCGAGACCCCATTCGTGACACCAAAAGGAACCCTTAGAAAATGGTACAAGCGACCATCCGCCTCAAAAGCCGTGTATTGTCGGTCCTCTGGGTGAATGGGGAGCTGGTGGTAAGCAGACTTTAGGTCGATGGTGGCGAACACCCGGTACTGCGCAATCTGGTTGACCATGTCAGATATGCGCGGGAGGGGATACGCATCCAGCTGCGTGTATCTGTTAATGGTCTGACTATAGTCTATGACCATCCGGGGTTTGTTCCCACTCTTGACCACCACGACCTGCGCTCTCCAAGGACTATCGCTAGGTTGTATGATCCCTTCCTTGAGGAGCCGCTGAACCTCGGATCGAATGAAGATCCGATCCTGTAACGCCTGCTCTTAGTCGCGATGGGCTTGCAGCCTGGCACGAGATTCTGGAATAAAGAGGGTGTGGTAATCTTAAGCGTCGAGAGGCTACAGATGGAGCGCGTTGGGCAATTTAGAGGCTGCGAGTCTCCCACTGAAAGCGGAGGGAGTGGCCCACCGTACTGTAGGGTTACACTCTTCAAGTGGACCATGAAATTTAGTCCTAGGAGTATTGGCGCGCAAATGTGCGGTAACACCAGGAGCTTGAAGCTCTCGTAAACCGTGCCCTGCACCGTCAGATTTACCACGCAACTCCCTAGCACAGTGACAGACCGGGACCTTGACGCCATCGAAATTGTCTGCTTGACCGGCTGAATCCAGAGGCCACACCGCTTCACGGCATCTGGGTGAATGAAGCTCTCCGTGCTCCCACTGTCAAACAGATAATAAATCGTGCGTGTGTTTACCTGTATGTCCATCATGGACTTGTCGAGTCTGTGAGGCTTTGCCTGGTCCAGGATGATCGACGCCACCGTTGGTTCATGGGCGCCACTGCAGGCAGCTGAGATGGATGATGACGACCCCTGCTGGTCATTCGCGGTCGGTGCCAACCAAAATGGCTGCCCCCATAGGTCGCACGTGGGCGATGGCGCCAAAACCAGCGGCCCCTGGTGGTCGCGCGTCTCTTGCGACTCCGTCGTCTGGAATGGCGACGTCCTGGCCTCGCACGTGGAAGAAGCCCTTGACGATGCCGACGATGAGGAAACCGGCTCCCGGGAGTCACACGCTGCACTGCTGTTCCTGGATGGAAGTTTGGATCGGCATACCTTCGAATAATGCCCCTTCTTGCCGCAGGCGGAGCACAACACCGCTTTAGCGGGACATCGCTGCCGAGGGTGCTTCACTCCCCCACAGAAGTAACACCACGGGCTGCCTGGAGCTGCTGCCGTCGTCAGGCCCGAGGGTGGGAACGCAATCACGCAGTTTTTCGGTCCCACTGAATGAAGTGGGGTCTGTGACTGCCCCTGCCACGCTGTCTCCACGTGGTCATCAGGGTACATCGCCAGACTTTTGGAGGCCGTTTCTAGCGCATCTGCTAGCTCTATGGACTTAGTGAGATCGAGATTACCTTGCTCCAACAGCCGAAAGCGGATGTAAGACGAGCCGATTCCCGCCACAAACGCATCTCGAGCGAGGTCGTTCATGTTCTGGTCTGCCGACACTGCTTTGCAGTTACAGCCCCTGGCTAGCTGTAGGAGCTCGCACGCATACTGTTCTGTCGTTTCGCCGGGCTGCCGCCGTCGAGTGGCTAAGAGATATCGAGCATGCACCTCGTTCGGCGGTTTAATGTAGTGCTTCTTAAGAAGCTCGAGGGCCCCTTTGTAGTCGGTGGCCCCACGGATCACTAAATATACAGCGTCGCTTACCCTCGCGTGGAGGACCCGGAGTTCGTCGGCGTCGGTGGTGACCGCTGCGGAGGCTTCGAGGTAATCCTGAAAGCATTTCAACCAGTGGTCGAAGGTGTTCGAGGCGCCCGCCGCACGTGGGTCCAACGTGAGCCGTTCGGGTTTAAGCATTTGCTCCATGTTCTCTGTGTCATTTTTTTTTCAACGAAGAGAGTTCAATTGTAGTCAATAAAATTGATGCGCGATATAACTCACGAGGCTAGAGGTACTCGGGGAAATAAAGGCTTTTATTGACTCCAACAATAGAGCTACCATATATAATACACGATCCCAGACTAAAGGGTCCCAGACAGAGCAGTGATCTTTATACCTCTCCCAGGAGGCGGAGCCCGACTGGGATGTACCATAAGAACTATATTACAGGTAGAACAGCCCAACCCTAACCCCAACAGTAACATGTAGAACAGCCCAACCCTAACCCCAACAGTAACATATATACAGACTCATAGTACTGGCCAGACCCTGGCTCAGTACTACCTGGTGGGAACCAACAATGGTTCAACACACACAAGAAGGAACAAAGCACAAGCGATAGGATAATCAGAGAAGACCCCAGATAGAGGAAAATTCTATAAAGAGGGTCTGTAAACAACACAAGACCTCAGCAAAGCAAATTAAAACCTCAAGTAAGAGATTTTGCTGGAGTTCAAAAGTTGGATAAACTTTACCAAACACTGCAGCAAATAGAAAATGTTGTAAACATTTGTGATCCGTAACCTAATGAGAAGCAACCCAACTATATCAAAGCTAGAAAAAAAACAAGCACTCTGATAAAGGGTGGAATTGCTAGAGATCTATTAGGGCCAGTAAGAAACAATGCAACATTCACCAACAAGTGGTGAAGAAATTGGAGTTAGAGCATGAAGATGAGAATAAATGGTAAAAAGAGTTGAGAGAAAAAGGACATGCAAAACTCAGCAACAGAGGTCATAGCATGGAACTCGAAGGGCCAAGGAAATCTCTTATTTGCGGAAGGATATATTGGCCTTGGAGGGAGTGCAGAGAAGGTTCACCAGGTTGATACCAGAGATGAGGGATGTTGATTATGAGGAGAGACTGAGCAGATTGGGTTTGTATTCGTTGGAATTTAGAAGGCTGAGGGGGGATCTTATAGAGACCTATAAGATAATGAAGGGGCTGGATAGGGTAGAGATGGAGAGATTCTTTCCACTTAGAAAGGAAACTAGAACTAGAGGGCACAGCCTCAAAATAAAGGGGGGTCAGTTTAGGACAGAGTTGAGGAGGAACTTCTTCTCTCAGAGGGTGGTGAATCTCTGGAATTCTCTGCCCACTGAAGTGGTGGAGGCTACTTCGTTGAATATGTTTAAATCACGGATAGATGGATTCCTGATCGGTAAGGGAATTAGGGGTTATAGGGATCAGGCGGGTAAGTGGAACTGATCCACTTCAGATCAGCCATGATCTTATTGAATGGCGGGGCAGACTCGAGGGGCTAGATGGCCTACTCCTGCTCCTATTTCTTATGTTCTTATGTTCTTATATAATTGATGCCATTAATTTGGTGATGGGTGCAAGAACTGCCAGTCTAAGAGTGAAATGCAGCAAAGATTTGATACAGGGCACTCATGTAGGACATCTTGTATTACCTACTGCAAGAGTTACCATACTATTGAAGCAGAAATCGGAATTGAGGTATCATTTGCCAGAGCTATTATTGGGAATTCTCTAGAGATCCATTTAAACAATTGAACTATCAGTCGGGTGGAAAACACAAGTGAGTTTGAGGTATTTGCATTTTGCAGAGAAGTAGAAACTGTCCAGTGTTCGTGAGTGCTGGGGAGGACATAGCAATGGACAAACCAAAAGAGAGAACAGAGCTGTTGAACAAGTTAGCAATTCAGGAGAATTGTCTCATGAAGAGGTAAGAATAAAGAAATGTTAGAAGGAAATGATGGATTCACCTTGGAAGAAACACAAGCAGATAAACTGAATGGATTGCAGAAGCAGAATGATGAACTAAAGAACGATTGTGATTCTCTGTTGACAAGAAATAATTATTCTGACAGAAAAAAATTGCAGTGGCTTGAGGAAGAACTCTGATGTGTTCAGTAACTGATTGTTAACCTGGCAAAAAATGTCAGTCGACTGAAAATTTCTTGCAAAAGTGCTGGAAATCAAGGTTGGAATGCTAATGGAGCAATGTTTACATGAAACAAATGGATTAAGAGTAAAACTTGCAAATGCTGAGAATGAGGCTCATAAGTTTCATAAACTAGGAACATTAAAATTAGGAACCATCAAAAATAATTAAATCTGTAGAAAAGACGAAAATGAGGTGAATTAACTGACAGCTAACTAAAAGAAAAGTTGCTAAAATGAAGTCAAGAGGAAGGATAGCTTGATGAGATGGTGTGAGATGGAACAGCAGAGAGCTCTCTTGGCAAAGAGGGGACCACTTGGAGCTTTCAATCCATCAAGGGGTACTTCAGATGAATATCAAGACACAGGAGAACAATTATGAAAGCTTGAAGCTGGAAATGGCTCAGACCAAACTGCAACTGATAAAGACAGAGTGCAGGAAACTTAGTGGTGGAGGAGGAAGTATATGCATAGAATAAATAACAAATCTAGTCTAAACAGAATCCATAGAGTCCCTGCAATGCAGGGGAAGTCCATTCAACCTATCTTACAATCCGAGAGAGCACTCTACCCAGGCCCATTCCCTGCCCTCTCCTTGTGGCCCTGCACATTGATCATGGCCAATCCATCTGATCTGCACATCCTTGGACTGTGGGAGGAGGCTAGGGCACCTGGAGGAAACCCATGCAGACATGGGGAGAGCGTGCAAACTCCACACAGAAAGTCACCCATGGTCAGAATTGAACCCTGGTTCCTGGCCCTGTGAGGCAGCAGTACTTGCCACTGTGCTGCCCAGAAGACTGGTTGATATGGAACACAAAAGGAAGAGTTTGTTAAATTAAGCCACTCGGCCGAAGGAGATGTGTTAAAGAGAACTAGACAAAGCAACAATTCAGGCAGAGAAGGAAACTGAGATTACATTCCAGAACAAGATTGCTGAAATGGTCACACTAATAGAAAAACACAAGAACCAATAAGATAACATGGTTGCTGGAAAACATGTCAAATAGAAACACTAGGCAGAGTAGAAATTTTAATCACGCAACCTAAATAGCAGAAACAGAGTACTGTGACCATTTCCTTCACAAGTGACAACCGAGATTGTGCAAGAACTGTCAAGATGTAACATTGTGTTGTATTGCAAGGACAGTACCTGCATGCATTGTAGAATAAATTGCTTGACAAAAAAAAGGATCAACAGTGGAATGAAGAGTGACACCATCTGCAGAGCAAAGTATGTAGTCCATGGTCAGTGCACAGTCTGGAACAGAACTCAGAAAGTAACAAGCCTGTATGGAATTCCATGCAAGACTATATTTGGAACTGTGCATAATTGAAGCTTACTAGTAGAAGTGTTATGTTAAATGGAAGTCTTAAGATCCCTCCATTTAACAATCGCTACATTGATTTACAAATGTCTAACTTGTGTGTGTAATGTTTATTTAGAAAGTGAGTTGTGTGGATTGATTTTGAAGTTTGTATTGGGAAGTTAAAGGGGGAGGGACGTTGTGTACATGGGGTCTGTCTCTTTCAGACAGTACAGCAATAGAGAGTCACCTGACTTGAGGGACCAATGGAAACCGAGAGTGAGTGTTCACACCAGAGGGTGGAGTCCTCTCTCAGGAGAATCTTCTGGAAGCCTAGAGTAAGCATGTAGAACTGGGGCTCTGCCCCAGGGCAGCCTTTGTGCTGTATAAGCCTCCTGTACCTAAGTTTCTCTATTCAATAAATACCTTCCTTGGTCCAAACAAGGTCTGAAGCCTCTCTTAATAATTCCAGATGCCGGTCACACAAAATATTTAAGAACTATTCTCCACTGCAGTCTGCTGCTCCTTTCCAGCTGGAAGATTTTCAATGATCCTTTACATTTGAGAGCTTGCCTGCTGCCTCAAATTGCTCAAGTGACCTGCTTCTACTGCCTCCATACCAATTAAGGAGGTGCCTCATTAAAAATCCTAGAGAGTGACTGTATCTCCATGATGGGGTGGGATGAGGGGTGGGGGAGGTGTGGGGTAGGGGTTAAGGAGCCAGAAAAAATCCCAACTCCTGTTTCTCCTCCCAGAGGGAAAATTCAACCCTGAATGACAAATACTAATTTTCATGCTGAAATTCTGTCTGCTTTGGTAGAAGTGTATGCCTGCACCGTCTTCGCTTCCTAGCTTTGAAGCATCCCAATGCATAAATTAATAATATTTCTGAGTTCAAAATAAAGAAAACTATTTATTCTCACACATTAATTCCAAGTTGCTGGTGTGTCATACACTCGGTCTTGTACGTACAATCACACACACAAACATTGGATACTGATAAAGCTAGTACACTTCTACAAATTACAGTTAATTCAGTCTCCAATTCATGATCACATGGCATTGACGCTTTAAAGTTGAAGTGAGGGTCTTGTGAAGTGAAGTGTTCACAGCAGGCTGTGAGGTTTCTTATAGTTGAATATCTTGGAGGTTGGTTCTCAAATAAACTATGAGACTGGAAGAGATTAAATATTTTGGTTGCTTGATGACTTGGAACTAGTTTCAAAGTCTGGTTCTCAGATGACTGATGACATGTGATTCTGACAAATTTGCTGGGTCCTGGGGTAATAAAGGTGCAGTCCCCGAAAATAATTTTGACCACATGACCACTGTGGTCCACCCAGTCTAATTTGGATGGGGCAAGCCACCCTGATACAATAGCAAGTTGATAGTGGACATTGAGTTCCAATCTTTCCTTTTGTCCAGAATGAAACATGGAAACAGACATTTTGGAAACTCCATAGTCTTTAGTTGTTGATCCATCCTTAAGCAATGAGATGTGTGAATTCCACAGTGTGTGTACTCTCACCTATGTCCACATTTAATTAGGTATATACCAGAGACTTAATGCTGCTTGTAGTCCAAATGTCAAAAGTCACATGATTAGCAGCAGCCATCTTAACAGTTTGTTTGTGTCCCATTTTTAACAGTGCTAACTGGAAATTCAATATTTGACATGCCTGTACTAGATGAGATAACACTTCTTATAATTAGTCCCAACTGGTCTGAACGGAAATAAAGTACTTGCATTTATAGAATGCTTACTTAGCTTCAGAATGTCCCAAAGCACTTCAGTCAAATAAATGTACATTCGGAAGCACAGACACTGTCGTTTTCCAAACAAACACAGGTGCCAATTTTCTTGCAGCACAGCCCCTCAACAGTAAATTAATGACCAGTTAATCTATTTTTGACAGTGTTAGCTGAGGGCAAAATGTTAGTCAAGATATCAACGGACTCAAAATAGTGGCCTGAGATCCTTTATGTACAATTAAGTACATAAGTACATTAAGTACTGCCTCCATCTGACATTAACCTTGGAGTGTGGATTAAATCCACAACATTATATCATAGAGATAAAAATGCTGTCAGCTGAGCTGACTCCTTGGCCACATCTACCTTCTTTTTACTAATAGCACAAAGCTGTTTGAGAATCTAACATTTCATTCTCAGCATATGTTGAATTCTACTCTATTTGTGATTACATCCTTGCAGAACTGTTCCCCTTTTTAAAACTAACTCTCAGATTTTGAGTAACCATTTAAAGATTCATCTTGAATTAACAGTAGCACTGGCTGAAATGTTAATTGATGAAACATCTGATTTATTCATGTATGTTTCAGGCGATTGCTCCTACAACAATAAAGGATAACTAATTTGTACAGGTTCTGATGAAACTACATCTTTGGTCCTGTTACTGTTGAACAGAATCTTATCAAGCTGATATCAAACAGTGTCTTTAAACCTTGTGGCTGGAGAATCATCCTGATATTTATCCTCCTTGTTTTTCGCCAATAATTTCTCTCCTTTGGAACATGCAGATGAAGAATGCAAGCTGTAATGTACATGGGTAATATCTAACTTTATTATTGGTCTCAGACCCTCAGATGAGTTTCACTGCAGCAACTGATTTAAGGGCATTAGCTGCACTTCAGGTTATTCCCAAGCTGAATCACATTTACAACATTTGGTTCCAGCCTGGTTGCAAACATAGTAGTTTTTTTTAAAGTTTATTTATTAGTGTCACAAGTAGACTTACATTAACATTGCAATGAAGTTACTGTGAAAATCCCCGAGTCGCCACACTCCAGCGCCTGTTCCAGTATACTAAAGGAGAATTTAGCAAGACCAATGCATCTGCCCTGCACATCTTTCGGACTGTGGGGGGAAACTGGAGCATCTGGAGAAAACCCAGGGAGAATGTGTAGACTCCGCACAGACTGTCACCCAAGCCAAGAATTGAACCCGGGTCCCTGGCACTGTGAGGCAGCAGTGCTAACCACTGTGCCGCCCTAGAGAGATGCATGCTTTGGTGCAGAAATAACCAGAATGTGTCATGTTTTATCACTTGCAGTCTTAACACCAGGCATTGATATCGAAGTTGGCACAGGAGAGATTGAACTTCTCCCAGACTTATGAAAAATGCAAGTTATGAAATGTGTTGAAATTATTTAAGCCAGTTCAGTTCAGTGCTGGTTTACTGAAAATTGCAAGATGTGTTCTCCATAACATCACACTCTGGAGTCTTGCACCTTGAGGACAGTGAGACCCTGGAAGAAGATAGTTCATCATAGGTGAGGAGGAGGTAAGAGAAGAGGTGGATCTGGAAGTGGAGGGAGATGCCGGTGAACAGAGAGATGGCCCTGTGCAGGTAAGGTGGTATCCTGTTGCAACCTCAATAAGAGGACCTCCTCCCCCCTTCCCCCAACCGCCCCCCCCCCCCCCCAACTCCTTCATGACTGTCAGCATTAGATCCAGTTGTCATCAATGGAGCAATGGACAGTCATACCCAAGGTGCAAGGCCTCCAACTCTCCAATGACATCTCATTTCCCTCTGATGCTGCAGAAGGCTTTGGCAAAATCAATAGATTTCTCCCTCAAAACAGCTAGCAGCCTCAATAATGGTTGCCATAGGGAGTCTAAATCAGTCCCACATATAATCTGACCACCCTCCATTCCCACCTCCCACTGCTGAAATTGGATAGAAACCGAACTCCATACTAATTCAGTGCTTGCCCATATAAACATTTCAGCTTCAGTTTCAACCTGACCAGGACCTTGATGGCTGCCTCACAGCAATTTAATGCTGGGAGCAGCGTTAATTCCTTTAAGACAAGACTTCTGACCCTTTCACCAGAGGAGGTTCTGCTGGTAATGGCCAGCAACTCTGAAGTCACAGTTGTGATACCGGGAGCACTGGCTACTGCTGGGATTACAAGCACTCCCAAATATGGATGAGCCCAACTATATTTAGGGTTGGTGGTCTTGGTGAATGTGGGTGAGACAGGTGGGGGGGCTGAGCTGAAGAGGCCAGGAAAAGTGTTAAAAGTGGAGGACTGACTACCTTAGGGGTACTCCGGATGTTTCCAAAGGCCTGAAATGGATGTTTCCCCCCTTGCCTGACAGCAGCCAGTGCAACTAAAAGTACTGGGCCTTGCTCCATGGAGGGTAAAATGCAAGCAGGACAGTGGATAAGGCCACTAATTGGCTACTTAAGGGCCTCAATCGGCTTAAGGATGGGCGATCTGCCTGACATCCTCCCCAAGCTCAGAACATTTTCAGACTGATTGGGGGCAGGGCAGGTAGGTGGTGGGCAGGCCACCCATTTGATTTTATGTGCCCCCCTTCCTTCAGATCTGGTGGGGCGGGAGTGTAAAATCCAGCTGATTCATTCAGCTAGCTGCACCTATAAGGATTACGCCAGGAACAACAAGCCAATCACTTGTTCCTGGGAAAGCTTTAAGAAATGATAATTGGAGATAAAACTAAGTCAGTCACTTGGACAAAGAGTGGATTAATTAAGGAAAGCCAGCAGGGATTTGTGAAAGAAAAATTATGCTTAACTTGACTGAATTTTTTGATGATTAGGAAGTCAAATGGAATGTTGGCATTTATTTTAAGAGTAATGGAATATAAAAGTAGGGAAGCGTTGCTGCAGCTGTACAGGGCATTAGTGTGACCACATTTGAAGTATTGTGTACAATTCTGATCCCCTGAAATGAAAAATAAATAATTGCTTTAGAATTGACTCATTCCTCGGGTGAAGAGCTTATCCTATGAGGAAAGTTTGAACAAGCTGGGCTAATACCCATTGGAGTTTAGAAGAAAGAGAGGTGATCTTGTTGAAACATGTAAAATCCTGAGGGCACTGGATAGAGTGCATACCCGGAGCATGTGGAGGAAACTAGAACTAAGGGACATAGTTTAAGAATGACAGGCCTGCCTTTTAAGATAAAGTTGAGGAGAAATGTTTACTCTCAGAGGGTCTTTAGAAAATGGGCCTCTTTTACCCAGAAGCTAGTGGAGGCTCGGTCTTTAAATTTATTCAAGGCTGAGTTAGATGGATTTTTGATAGACGAGGAAGTCAAGGGTTATCAGGGGAGGTGGGGGTGTGGGAAGAAGAGGCAGGAAAAGTAGAGTTGAGATCACAACTAGATCAGATATGATCTTATCGAATGGCAGAGCAGGCTCAAATTGCCAAATGGCCTACTCTTGTTCCCAGTCCTACGTTTGTAGTTTTTTATGAAGTACAGGTTGATAGTAGTAATGCAGTTGATGTGTTATTTGGTAAAATACCAGATAATAGGCTTGTCAGCAATGTTGAGGCCCGTGGAATAAAATGAATAATGGATGCATGATCATGAAGTTGGCTCAGTAAATAGAAACAGAGCAGTGGTAAACAGTTATTTTTTGGACTGGAGGTATGTGGTAACTTGCAACCACAAATAAGGTCGTCGAATGCATTGTTTAAAGAATGATCTTCTTTAACTAAATAAGTAACAAAGTTTAACAATATCACTAACTCAGTGGAATAATAATAACAGTAATAACTATGAAAATAGGAGCACTAGTAAAACAGGTCTTGCTTATAGAATGCTCTCTAACAGACTGAGAAGCCCTCCAAAACCCACATGCTCAGAACCCTCAACAGACACCAGTGCAACAATGACATAGGATAAAAGACTTATAAGAACACACGGTACTCAAAATAAAACTCTGTAACACTCCTCTCCCTTTATATTTCAATTCTCCATCAGGACAGAAATACAACAAAAGAAATGTCTTAACTATACAAAGGTCTGTCAGGAGCTTTGCAGTTGTGTTGCAATCTATGCAATTGCATAGCTTATAAAGGTTGATCTGAAATCATAGGTGAATAGGTAGATTGAGAATCTGTACACAATTGTTCAAACGCATCCACATTTGCATTGTTTTTCCATGCTCATGATGTTTTACTGATAAGCTAACAGTATAAGTGCCCAGCATTGTATTCTTGCTGACTCCATGGAAGGAATACATTTTGACTCACTGTAAAGACTTGTCATTGGCTTGTGGTTGTTACATATGGTGAACGAATGACCATAGGTACTGATGGAATCTTCTCATCACAAAAGCAAGAGCTAGACTCTCTTTGTCCAACTGTGAATTTCTCTTTTCAGCCTTTATCAGCATTCTTTGATGCAAAACTGATGGGTTTTTCAAATTCGTCCTCCATGAGATGAGAAAGTACCACTCCCACAGCACAGGACAAGACATCACATGACAGGATAAGTTCGCTGTCTGGATCAAAATGGACTAGCAGATTAGTTAATTTCAGTTGCACTTTCAATCTTTGAAAGCTTTCTTCTGTGTGGGCTCCCACTTCCATTTGGTTTCAATGTGCAGATGTAGTTGAGGTGGAGTCAACATTTTTGACAGGTCTGGACAGAACTTTCCACAATAGTTTACTAAGCCCAAAGATGACCTGAGCTCTGACACATTCCTGGGCTCCAGAGATTTCTTAAATTGTTAAGTGATACATTTTAATAGGAAGAATGAGAACAGGCTATATGAACAACAGGTAGAATTTGAAACTGGGTGCAACAAGAGACACAAAGGTATATGTCCATAAATCTTTGAAGTTGGCAACACAGTCTGGGTAGGCTGCTCACCACAAAAAACACCCGCTGAATTTTAGAAGAGTCTGAAGGCTTTAGAGAGGGGGCAGAAAAGATTTACAAAAATCATTTCAATGCGAGCCTTCAGTTATGTGGACAAATTCGAGAAGTTGAGCCTGTTTCCCCTAGAGAAGATAGAAGGAGATTTGGTAAAAGTGTTCAAAGGCTCGACTGAGTAGTTTGAAGAAATTGTTCATGCTGATAGAAGGACTTGAAATGCAATAACTGAGAATATGCCAAATACACATACAATCAGGAATTCTCAGAAGGCATTAATACCTGAAGAGAAAAAGAAAATTTCAGGACTACCAAGAAAAAGTGAGGCACTGACACTAGGTGAGTTGTTCATTCAGAAAGTCAGCATGAACTCATTGGATTGAATGATCTCCTTCTGTACAGACATCATTCTAAGATTCTGCTTTTCTATGAATTTCAATCCAAATAAATAAATGCTGATGTATTTGTAGAATGCAAACACAGCAAAGGAATACATAATAAATGATAAGATACTGAGAACTGTAAAGGAAGAGAGGATACACAGAGCATGACCACAGATCATTGAAATAAAGAAAATAAGAGCAGGAGTAGGCCATTTGTCCCTTGGAGCCATTCAATATGATCATGACAACACCATACTCCTGATCTCTCCCCATATCCCTTGACACTTAGTCTAGAAATCTACCTAATTCCTTATTAAATATATTCAGTCACTTGGCATCCATAGCCTTCTGTGGTAGAGAATTCCACAGATTCACCACCTTCTGACTGAAGAAGTTTCTCCATAACTCAGTCCTAAATAACCTGCCCCATATCCTGAGATTGTGATACCTTGTTCTAGACACCCCAGCAAGAGGAAACATTCGTCGAAATCTTGCTGCTGTTTCCGCCAATGAGATCTTACTGATGGCGCACTCCTGTACCGGTTTTCCCTGCTGCGTGGAGTGCATTCAACGGGAAACCCATTGACAACAGTGGGGCTGTAAGATCCCACTGTCATAGAGGGGGAGGAAAATCCTGCCCAAATTTCCTGCATCCAATCTATCAAGCCATGTCAAAATTTTATATGTTTCAAATGGATTCCTACTCATTCTTCTAAATTCCAGTCAATAGAGGCTCAGTTGACCCAATCTCACCTCATACGACAATCCTGCCATCCCACAAATCAGTCTGGACAATCTTCACTGCACTACCTCTAGGGCAAGCATATAATTTCTTAGATAAGACCAAAACTGCACACAATACTCCAAGTGTGGTATTAACAAGACCCTGTACAACTGCAGTCAGACATCTTCACTCCTATACTTAAGTCCTCTTTCAATGAAGGCCAACATACAATTTGCTGTATCTGCATGCTTGATGTGGGTAGTACAATAAAACCAGATCCCTTTGTATATAACCATTTCTCAGTCTAATGAAGGTAGCAGAACAGATAAGGTGGTAAAGAAGGCAAAATGGATATTTACCTTTATTTCCTGAAGCATAGTAGTGAGGTGATGCTGGAACTATGTAAAACAGCTAGTGTACACAATACAGTTCTGGCATTACAGGAAGGATACATTCATACCAGAAGACATTTACAATCATGTTGCTTCCAGGAATTAAGAATTTCAGTTACACAGAAAGATTCAATAGGCTAGTGTTGTTTTCTTTGGAACAATATAGGCTGTGAATTCAATTGAATTCTTTCATCTATGAAGGGCCTAGATAGGGTAGATAGGAAGGACCCATTTCCATTAACAGAAAGGTCAGATACTAGGGGCATAGATTTAAAGTAATTGGCAGAAAGAATAAAGGGAATTTGAGGAGATGTATTTTTACCCAGGGATTGGGTAAAATTCCACCTGTCCATGAATGAAACCTATCTGCTTTCTCTTACAGACACCAGCAAGTCCAGACACACCTATAGACCCAACATAAGCCCCAGAATTTGGGCCACCTCAGACAACAAAGCTCTGGACCGATTTGTAGAAGACCCATCACTGTGTTTACCTGCACCCTCCATCAGCGGAGAGAGACACAGCCCGGTGGGTCACATTTATAGAGTAGGCTCAGGGTCACATCTGGAAACACCTCACTGACCGGTCCCCACAGCAGTCAGAGGCAATGACAGCCCAGGTCTCTAGCATTCAGGGAACCTCTGGGGATCAGAAGCTAATCCTGAGTCTGATGAGCCTCTAGGAATGGCCATATCTCACATGCTGGAGGTGCAACAACAGGTGGTAAAAAATCAGTGAGCATTGCGAGAGGCACTCAACAGATTAGACTAAAGGATGGAAGAGTCTATCTGTGTTCTGTCTGAGGTTGTAACTTCAACATGAGAACACCTCAAGGTCTCCATGGAAAGCGTAGTGATAACCTTGTACACCTTGGTATATTGAGTAGATTGGGCCTGTACTCGTTGGAGTTTAGAAGGCTGAGGGGAGATCTGATAGAGACATAAGATAATGAAGGAGCTCGACAGGGTAGAGGCAGAGAGATTCTTTCCACTTAGAAAGGAAACAAGAACTAGAGGACACAGCCTCAAAATAAGAGGGAGTCAGTTTAGAACAGAGTTGAGGAGGAACTTCTTCTCTCAGAGGGTAGTGAATCTCTGGAATTCTCTGCCCATTGAAGCAGTGGAGGCTACCTCGTTAAATATGTTTAAGTCACAGGTAGATAGATTTCTGATCAATAAGGGAATTAAGGGTTATGGGGAGCGGGCGGGTAAGTGAAACTAAACCACTATCAGATCAGCCATGATCTTATTGAATGGCGGGGCAGGCTCGAGGGGCTAGATGGCCTACTCCTGCTCCTATTTCTTATGTTCTTATGTTCTTGGTCCAGCAGATCATGCTGGATTTGCACTTGGATATGCACTCCATTGCTATCATTGGTGGGGTCCATCAGCAGCTAGGCAAAGGTGGGAGGCGAGAAGCTAGACCTCTCTCCCGGTGCCACTTCTCTTCAGGGTGTCAGGTATGGTCGCTGGGGCATCCAGAGGGAACAGGACACACAGCTGGAGACTAGGGACCATCTATTTAGGTGACTCAGAACCTGTCCAACCGATCCCAATCCCCTGTGCCAGTGACCCCAACACCACCTCTGGCTGTACAGGCCATGGAGGGTGCAGCTGAACCACAACAAAACACACAAAGCATGCCAGGGCCTTAGTTCTCGATTCTCTCGAGGATGCCCATCAAAAAAAACAGGGCATTGCAGTCAGAAGGCCAACTCCACCTCTTTTGCAGATGTCGGGGTGCACCGAGACATAGCGGTAGGGTTGGAATAATTAAGAAGCTTTGAGTTCTGTGTCACAGGTGTTCAATCACTATTAATATAAAGCACCTTTGTAAATACATTTCTGTTCATGAGAATGGTCTCATCATTTGAAAATGTTGCGCATATGCATCTTTGTGCCCTTGCATGTGTAAGAGCGAGCCATGCTCCCAATCAATGTTCACCTCATTTTGTGAACCTCATATGTCATATGCAGCTGATGCATGATTATTATAATAACCTTGTGTTATAACAGGGAGATGTGTTAAATTCTTCATTGAAGTATCTGAAAAACTATTCTCATAAATGTGGCCACCACTGCATCAAGTCTTTTGATGCAACTTTGCACTGTGGTGGCGACTATTATTTCCTAGAGTGCAGTGATGGAGGCTTTGCTGCTGACCTTTGCAATAAATAGGGCCTAGTGAATCATGAGGGTTGAAGGTATGAGGCTAAATTCTGCAATTGTTCTTGATGTCACTGCTGAAAAGGCCTTTCAGTCCACCGGCATAGTGCAAAGGGATGGAAGGAATGTGGCTGCGTGCCATTATATATACCTTGATCATCCAGGGATCCTCATATGTTTTGAGTATAAACAGTTTGAGGGGTTCCATGATAATGTATGCATTCCTGTCTTTAATCTTGGGCTCCATCTTCCACAGCCGCAGTCTCCCCTCTGCCTCCCATCATCCCTCACCTCTTCCAACTGCACCCTTACCTATTGTCTCCCATGTCTCCTTCCTTTCCCCCCCCACCCCACCAACCCTATCTTTGCCCATTGTCTCCCATGCCTTCTTCCTTCCTCCCCCCTTCCAAACTCACCATAGCCCATTGTCCCTATGTCTCCTCTTCTTTTGCCCATCGGCACCCCCACTCCGGTCTCAATGTTGGTCTCTGTCACATTTGCAGCCCTGCCTGAGCCCTTAGGAAGACATCCGCCTGAAGATCAGAGTCAGCCAAGGAGCGGACCAACTCTACATGTCCACCAGTGTAGCATCTCAAAGGTATTGATGAGAACCCGGAGCAGCAACGTTGCAGTTAGTGAGTGTTGCATGCACCTCAAAGTCAGGAGTGAAGTGAGGGCTGGCTGCAGTACGTCACTTATATCCATGCGTGTTTCAGAGCAGTCTAATTTCCCATTGACCTGGCACTAGATTGAGAGGGGCTTTGTGATTCTGGCAAATAGTGTTTCTAATGAGCATGTTAACAAATTGCATTCCTGCCATGGATCAGCGGGAAACCTGCCATCAGCCATCATGAAAATGCTGAGGAAAAAATTTCAAATAGTTTTCCCACTGATTTTGGACTCTCTCCAAATTATCTGGTCCCTCTCACCACGGAATCCATTATGGATAGGAGGGGAATATTCTGTCCCACAATTCACATGTTCTACTCGCAGCAGGTCTGCTGAAGTTAGCAACCGCTGATCTATATAACAAAGAAATCTTAAGGAATCAAAGTTTAGTGTGTGTGCTATAAATACAACATGCTATGCCTTGTGTGAGTGATAAATAGCTATCTCACTTTTATTTCATTTCAATAAACATCTGTCTTATTCATTAGAATTCTTTCATTGAATTATATATCATATTATAGGATGGCACAGTGGTTAGCACTGCTGCCTCACAGCCCCAGGGACCCGGTTTGGATTTCCGGCTTGGGTCACTGTTTGTGCGGAGTCTGCACATTCTCCCCGTGTCTGCATGGGTTTCCTCCAAATGCTCCAGTTTCCTCCCACAGTTTGAAAGACGTGCTGGTTAGGTGCATTGGCCATGCTATATTCTCCCTCAGTGTATCCGAACAGGCGCTGGAGTGTGGCGACTGGGGGATTTTCACAGTAACTTCATTGCAGTGTTAATGTAAGTGTACCTGTGACTAATAAATAAACTTTAACTTTATATACCATTAAACATTGAATACCTCCTTTGCAGTCAATTTTCTAGCCTTAGTTTCTTCTTTTTTCCATACTCATTAATGTTCCACCTTCCATTTCTAATTTTGCTTCACTTCCTTCTGAATCTACATTCAGGTTCCTACTTGGTGGGCAAGCTATTTAAATCCTCCCCACCAATCCTCGTAAACCTCCACACCAGGATATTGATCTCAGCACTGTTGAGGTAATTTGTTCATCTTCTACAAGTCCCTCCAACCTCAGCACCTGTCCCATTGCCACAAAGTCCAAAGCTTTTATTTTTGCACCATCTCTTCAGCCACATATTTAACTGTACTATCCTTCTGTTTCTATACTCACAAGCACACTGGAAGTAATCTGGGATGACTACCTTAGAGGTCTAACTTCTTAATTTCTTTGTGGCTCCCTAAAATCTGCCTGCAGGACCTCATCCCTCCTTCTTCTTATGTCTACTTACCAATATAAACCATGACCTCTAGCTATTCACCCCCCTCCATCAGAGTGTTCTGCAGCTGCTCAATGATATTTCATTGACCCTGGCACCAGCTAGGCAACCTAACTTGGAGTCAAATCTGTCTCTGAAAAACGCCTGTCTATGTGTTCCCTGTCATTATTGCTTTCAAACTTCCTTCCTTCATTCCTGTATAGCTGGGCCACCTATGATGTTATGGTCTCAGCTCTGGCTGAATTCCCCAGAGGAAGCACCACCTAACAGTATTCAAAACCAAATACTGGTTAGGGATGATGATCTACTCAGGAGATTCTTATACTACCTGCCTGGTTTTCCTTGACTATATGATAGTGGACTGTTCCCTTTCTGCCTCCAGAATTAGCTAGCTGAGTAAAGTCTATGAAATTGGGAGACAGATGTATCTGTTTCTCGCGAGTTCATAGAAACAGAACAGTGCAATGCTTTGTTTGGAGAATCGAGGACCAAAAGTCACGACCCAAATTTATAGAATCCCTGCAGTGCAGAAGGCCATTCAGCCCATTGAGTCAGCACTGACTCCCTGAAAGAGCATCTTACCACACCCATCCCTCCCTGCCCTATCCCCATAACCCCACGTATATACCATTACTAATCCTTGGACACTAAGGGATAATTTAGCATGGCCAATCCACCTAATCTGCCCATTTTTGGACTGTGGGAGGAAACCGAAGCATCCAGAGGAAACCCACAGAGACACATGGAAAACGTGCAAACTCCACACAGATGATCACCCAAGGCTGGAAGCGAACCAAGTCTCTGGCACTGTGAGGCAGCAGCGCTAACCACTGTGCCACCATGCCACCCTTGTTTTGTAATTAATTACATGATTCTATTTCCTTTGAGGGACAACTAAGATAGTCTTGCAGGTATATTTCAGAATCTTTCTTGTTGTGATGTGAATGATTCTACATCTTTTTTTCATAGAATGTCTTTGATGGGAAAACTAAAATTGTAGTGAAATGTTCAGATGGAAGTAAAGAAGTAGAGTAAAGTAGTTCATCCAAAAGTTGGAGATTTCCTATTCACATGGGAAGAATTAAACTGGACTATTGCTAGGTCGTCATGATGTATATGATAGAATTGGTGCACACAACAGACATCATAAATGTTTTAAAAATTATTACTGTCAGTCACCCTCGAAGGATCAGCACCTGGAGCCAAGGATATTATTAATATTAGGTTATTTTTAAAAATACGAGGACCTAGAATTGAAGGTAAACTTGAGGGTTGGCTATCGACTGGGAGATACAAGTCAGAGATTAGAGAGAAAGGGAATGTACTCTGATTGGTGAATGTGAGGAGGAAGATTAATGACATAGATGAAGGAGTAGTGAGTTCTATGTCCAGGTTTACAGCTTAGTCCAATGCAAGAGATCTCCTAGCTGAATCAATTTCTCTTCTGTGGAAATTGATTCAACTTTAATTTCACCAAACAAACTATCCTTCAGGCTAAACAAAGATCATGAACATATATATTGAAGAAAACAAAGAGAAATCTCTATGCGTCTGTTTGAAGTCTCACTGATCATTTTATTAAAAGTTTTTCAAGTATTTACATGTGCTTCAGCTCATCTGGTCGATTCCTTGGACTCCTTGTATGGTGTAAAATTGCAGTGAAATATGTAACTTGCCTGCAGGAATAGGGCTCCTAAGTTAAAGGACCACCTTTTGTTTCACACTTTCTGATGCTACTTATCTGTAAAGAAAATGTTTTCCAGCAAAATAGCAACAAATCCTCCCAAAATCATTGCTACATTTTTGCAAATTTGGCAATATCAAGTGATACAAACGTTTGATTCTTATGTTTGATGAAGTTGAGACTCATAAAACCTGGTCCCGATGTTACCTGATTCAGTAAATGCACAAATGTGCAACATGTGTTGAGAAACTGATAACAAGCTCTCTAAACAGAAATGTCAATTTACGGATTAGCAGGCATATGCAATTCATTAAATGTTACTGAGCTGAAAATTAGCACTTGAGGGACTAATTAGTTAAAGGAGGTTTCAGATACTAACATTTCCTTGTGCGCTGTTGGCCTGTGCCTTGTGGAAGCTTTTACAAAGGTAATTTTAATGTCGCTATCCTGAATGGTTTGCACTAATATTCCAAGGAGCGATGTGTGTAAAATTACAAACTACCTTGCTGAATCAGATAGACATTCAGTTGGTGCATGACAGTAATTTAAAAAAGGATTTGCAGCTATGCTGAGATTTCCTTGAGAGTCTTTCCTCCTTAAATCTTGGGTTGCTCCTATTGGCTTAGAGGTATCGGCCATTGAACTGGTAAACCACAAACCTAGGTCGATGCACTCGAGCTCCTTGCCACAGAGAGCTGTGGGGGCAGAGTTATTGTGTATATTTAAGACTGAGATGGTTAGATTTTTGATCAGTAAGGAAATCAAGAGTTATGGGGAAAGGGCAGGAAAGTAGACGTGATGAATATTGGATCAACCATGATCCTATTGAAGGGAGGAGCAAGCTTGAGGGACGGAATCGTCTACTCCTGTTCCTATTTCTTATGGTCTTATAGTTCCCACATGGAGCAAGATGTACATGCGACACATGAGTTGCACTGCCATTTCTCTATTTATGAGAATATATACCACATTTTAAATAAATATATGCATAAAAGCAGGAAAAAGAGGAGCAGGACAATGCCCACGCTAAACAGGAAAATGAACGGGGCTGGCTCAAGAGTCTGAACTCAGGACTGTGTTACTACCAGGGAACATTTGATCCAGGCATATTTCATCTGAGTACATCTCAACCAGCAGATGCTCTGAAACTCACTTTGTGCTGCACGTGTGAATGCATCCATTGAGGACACAACCTTGAATAAATCCAATCTTACTGCCAATGCATGATTCTCATCTGCCCAGCTATTTCAGTATCCTCAACCAAAGACCATTGCTTTCTTTCACCAATTCATCCCTCTTTTTCAATCTTACCATTAGAGAACGGAAACCCATGTCTGAGGTCTTGTTTCAATATTTACTGTCTTAGTAAAAAGTCACAAAGTTGCTGTACTGTTCAAATGATAGAGAGTAAGATGAAGTAAAATAAGTACTGGATACATAATGGGACTGAAGCTGACAAATCCACAAGACCTGATATCCTAAATCCTAATGTTTTAAAAGTAATAGCTGCAGAGATAATAGATCATTGGCTATGATCTTCCAGAATTCCTTAGATTCTATCATGGTCAGTGATTGGAAGATAGTAATAATTACCCCTGTTCAAGAAAGGAGGGAGAGAAAAACAGGAAACTCGGGCAGTAATAATGAGGGAATTGCTAGAATCTATTACTAAGTATGTGATAACAGGTCAATGGAAAATCATTTGACTAAGCAGAATCTACATAGTTTAATATAAATGAGATGGTGTTTGACTAATTTAAAAGTTTCTTTTTGAAATGTAAATAGAAAAGGGAAAACCAATGCATGTAATATGTTTGGATTTTCATAAGGCATTCAATAAGATGCCATACAAAAAGGTTGTTACACAAGATCAGGACTCTTGAGATCAAGGGGAATACATTTGCATGGATGAAGGATATTCTAACAAAGAATATGGAGGGTAGAAATGAAGAGGCAATTTTCAAGCTACAATTTGTAACTGATGGAGTGCCACATGGAAAAGTGTTTGCACCTCAACTACCTACAATCTATATCAATGACTTGAATGAGGTAACAAAGTTAAATATATCCAACTTTGCTGACAATATAAATATAGATAGGAAGGTAAGCTGTGACAAGAACAGAAAAGTATGTAACGGATATAGGCAAGAAATGTGAGCTGGCAAGAAGGTGGCAGCAAGAGCATAATGTGGGATGTGTGAAATTTTACTTTGGTAGAATGGAAAAGCAGGATATTTGTTTAAATAGTGAGAGACCAGTTAATGTTGGTTTTCGGAGGGATTTGGGATCTCTTGTATGTGAATTGCAGGAAGTTAAAATATAGGCACAGCCAAAGGAAAACAAATGGTATTTGTTTCTGTACTATTAAAGGGTTTTAATAAGACCACACTAAAGGGAGAGGTGGTGGTGTGATGGTATTTTCACTGAATTAGTAATCCAGAGACCCAGGATGATACTCTGGCGACCTGGGTTTGAATCTCACCATGGCAGATGGTGAAGTTTGAATTCAGTTAAAGTCGAGAAGAAAAAGTCTAATGATAAACATGACCATTGTCAATTGTTGTAAAAACCCATGTAGTTCACCAATGTCCCATGGGGAATGAAATCTGCATTCTTAACTTGGTCAGGCCTACATGTGACTCCAGACCCATAGCAATGTTGTTGCCTCTGAAATGGCCAAACAATCCACTCAAGGGTAATTAGTGACGGGCCTGGCCAGCAATGCCCACAGTCCATGAATGAACAAAAAGAATACTACAAGTACTGTATGCAGTTTTAATCTCCTTTTCTAAGCAAATGATATGCTTACTTTCGAGGAAATGCAATGACAAAGAACAAAGAACAAAGAAAATTACAGCCCTTCAAGCCTGCACCGACCATGCTGTCCAACTGAATTAAAACCCCCTACCCTTCCGGGGACCATATCCCTCTATTCTCAACCTATTCATGTATTTGTCAAGACGCCGCTTAAAAGTCACTATCGTATCCACTTCCACTACCTCCCCCGGCAACGAGTTCCAGGCACCCACTACTCTTTGTGTAAAAAATCTGCCTCGTACATCTCCTTTAAACCGTGCCCCTCACACCTTAAACCTGTGCCTCCCAGTAATTGACTATTCCACCCTGGGAAAAAGCTTCTGACTATCCACTCTGTCCATGCCTCTCATAATCTTGTAGACTTCTATCAGGTCGCCCCTCAACCTCCGTCATTCCAGTGAGAACAAACCAAGTTTCTCCAACCTCTCCTCATAGCTAATGCCCTCCATACCAGGCAACATCTTGGTAAATCTTTTCTGTACCCACTCCAAAGCCTCCACATCCTTCTGGTAGTGTGGCGACCAGAATTGAACAATTTTTAAACTCAATACCCCGGCCGATGAAGGCAAGCATGCCGTATGCCTTCTTGACTACCTTCTCCACCTGCATTGCAACTTTCAGTGACCTGTGCACCTGTACACCCAGATCCCTTTGCCGATCAATACTCTTAAGGGTTCCGCCATTTACTGTATATTTCCTATCTGTATTAGACCTTCCGAAATGCATTACCTCACATTTGTCCGGATTAAACTCCATCTGCCATCTCTCCGCCTAAGTCTCCAACTGATCTATATCCTGCTGTGTCCTCTGATGGTCCTCATCGCTATCTGCAAATTCACCAACCTTTGTGTCGTCCTCAAACTTACTAATCAAACCAGTTACATTTTCCTCCAAATCATTTATATATATTACAAACAGCAAAGGTCCCAGCACTGATTACTGAGGAACACCACTTGTCACAGCCCTCCATTCAGAAACGCACCCTTCCATTGCTACCCTCTGTCTTCTTTGACAGTTTATAGTGGAAACCAACTGGTAGTACCTTACAAAGTAAATGCAATTTGGAAGCTTCTCATCTTCAATGCAGCTTTATCCCAGGTATTTGGAATACAAAAAGGAGAAAGTTATGCTTTAGTAGTGTAAAGTTTTGATCAGATTCAATTTGGAGTTCTGCCTTCAGTTTTGAGCATGGTACCAGAGGAAGGATTTATTGCTCTTGGAGCAGGTGCAGTAGAGATTCATCCAAATGATCCTGGGGCTTAAGTTATGAGAATTGGTTGTATAAACTTGGTTAATATTCCTTTGAATATAGAAGATTAAAGGATGATCAAATGAAGATATCTAAAATGATAGTGATTCATTGGGTAGGTAAAGGGAATATATTTCCTCTGATGAGAGAACTCAGAACAAGAAGTCACTATAAAATTAGAACCAGTCAATGCAGAGTGAATCAGAAAGGACTTATTCACGCAAACAGGGGTAGAAATCTGAAATGTTCCACTCCAGAAGGCAGTGGATACGGGCCAACTGACAACTTGGGATTGATACATTTTCGCTGGAATTCATGCTGACAGGATTTTCCCATCCTGCCACATTGAACGGAGATTTGGCTGGCTGCCAAATTCTCTGACTTTGCTTTCGTGGGAGCATGGCATGAATGGCAGATAAGATCACTCCCTTTGTTTTAGATGAAGATGTATCAACAATGGGAAAATTAAGTTGTGGTACAGTTCAGCCATGGTCTAATTGAATGGTATGAATTTGTTCAAGGGGCTGAATGGGCAACTTCTTTCCCTTGGATCCAATGTCTTCAACAGAAAAAAAGCAGGCAGATATTCCACTTGAAGTACTCCTGGCCCTACAAATAATATTTTAAGAGTTTTCTGAACTGCTATGTGACACCTAATTGCATTATTGATTTTGTGTCACATGGGAGTATGGTGTCTGCTACTGATGCTGAAGTGACAGGGCCTGAGTGCACACAACATGATGTTTATGAACCTTCTGTCCTCCAGAACTGTCAGGATTGTCTGCGGTTGGCTCTAATTATTCACGGTGAGTTCTTGGCCCATGGCTGCAAGACAGCATAAATAAGTAGCACAAACTCACAAAGATGCCATCAAGTCAATTTTTAAAATTACCTAACTTGATTCACACATTATCACTATTGACAGCTATTTCCTTCTGAATTTCATTAAGTTGCAACTCTACTTCTTGGACTGCAAAAGCTATGAAAAGATGTGAATTTACCCTTTAGAATATTAATGGAAATGGCATTGGGAAAAGAGCAGATGAACTTGCTGCCACATTACCCAAATAAACATTTCTTTGTTATTCAAAATACTCTTCTGATACCCAGCATGGCAATATCTGAACTTGCTGTGCTCCAGGAAGTCCTGGAGCACACACATGTGCTGTAATTGTCCAGGGAGTTTAAACATTCAGTGGGTTGATTTGCTCTGCCTAGGACATTACCTGAGAATCTCTTACACTGATCTCAGTGTTGGAGACTTGGGCTAGATGTGCGGGTTAAACTGAATATTTTCCCTGGAAATATTACACAGTTTAATCTCTGGTGTAACTCAGTGATGAGGCAATGTAACTGAACAAGGCACCACAACTGAAACCTCCCTTATCACCTCCCCAAACTGACTCTCTCCTGCGAAATCCCTCAATCTGACTACATCCCAAACCAATGAGACCATCTCCCTGATCCAGCCTGACTACCCTACCGACTTGACCCAACTATCCCCCCAACTCAAGCCGACTAACCTCATGACTTGACTAACTCCCATCCCAACTGTCCTCCCGACTTTAATACCCTCCAACTTGACCCTACACAATTACCCCCCTGACTTGACTCAACTACTGCACCAGCTCCCACCCCCCAACTTGGTCTCATGCCCACATGTCTGCCCTTCGCCTGTTGCAATATTCCAATGAAACTCAACACAAACTGGAGGAACAGCATCTCATCTTCCAGACTTAATATTGAGTTCAACAAATTCTGTCTGTGAACTCTCTCGTCAATCTTGACACTCAGTTTTTTAATCCCAATTTTTGTCCCAACACTGCCCTACAGGGCCATCAGCCACTTGTTCTTATGTTTTGTTTTCACAGAGTGCTGATCTTTGTTCTGTTATCTTACCTTTATGCCAGTATCAGCACCATGAGGCCATAAGATATAGGAACAGAATTAGACCATTTGACCCATTGGGTCTGCTCCACCATTTGACCATGGCTGATATTTTGCTCAACCCCATTCTCCCAGCCTTTTTCCGTAAGCTTTGATTCCCTTACCAATCAGCAACCTGTCTATTTCTGTCTCAAATACACTCAATAACCTGGCCTCCACAGCCTTCTGTTGCAATGAATTCCATTGATACATACTCTCTGGCTAAAGAAATTCCTCCTTATCTCAGTTGATAGAATCGTAGAATCATAGAATACCTACGGTACAGAAGGAGGCCATTCAGCCCATCATGTTTGTACCTACCACAATCCCACCCAGGCCTTATTCCCATAATTCTACGCATTTATCCTGCTAATCCCCCTGACATTAGTGTCAATTTAGCATGTCCAATCAACCTAACCCGCACATCTTTGAACTGGAGGAAACCCACGCAGACATGGGGAGAAAGTGCAAACTCCACACAGACAGTAACTTGAAGCCAGAATTGAACCCGGATCCCTGGCGCTGTGAGGCAGCAGTACCAACCACTGTGCCGGTTCCAAAGGATTGTTCCTTTACTCTAAGGCTGTGCCCTCAGATCCTAGTCTCTCCTGATAATGGAAACATCTTCTCCACATCCACTCTTTCCAGGCATTTCAGCATTCTGTAAGTTTCAATGAGATCCCCCCTCATCTTTCTAAACTCCATCGTGTACAGACCCAGAATCCTCAAACGCTTCTCATACGTCAAGCTTTTCATTCCCGGGATCATTCTTGTGAACTTTCTCTGGACCCTCTCCAAGGCCAGCACATCCTTTCTTAGATACAGGGACCAAAATTGCTCACAATATTCCAAATGTGCTCTGACCAGAGCTTTATAAAGCCTCAGCAGTACATCCCTGCTTTTCTTTTCTAGTCGTCTTGAAATGAATGCTAACATTGTATTTGCTTTCCTAATTACTAGGTCAATCTTAAGGGAATCCTGAACTAGGACTCCCAAGTCCCTTTGAACTTTTGATTTCTGAATTCTCCCCCATTTAGAAATTAGTCCACGCCTCTATTCTTTCTATCAAAGTGCATAAACTCACACTTTCCCACATTGAATTCCATTTGCCACTTGTTTGCACACTCTCCTAACCTGTCCAAGACCTCCTCAATACTACCTGTCCCTCCACCTATCTTTGTATCATCTGCACACAATGCCCTCAGTTCCTTGATCTAGATCAATTATGTATTGAGTGAAAAATTGCGGTCCCAACACTGACCCCTGTGGAACTCCACTAGTCTGAGGCTGCCATCCTGAAAAAGGACCCCTTTATCCCCACTCTCTACCTTCTACCAGTAGCCAATCTTCTATCCATGCTAATACTTTGCCTCTAATACCATGGGCTCTTATCTTATTCAGCAGCCTCCTGTACAGCACCTTGTCAAAGGTCTTCTGGAATTTGAAGCAGTTAACATCCACTGGCTCTCCTTTGTCTAATCTACTCATTACCTCCTCAAAGAATTCTAACAGATTTGTCAGGCCTGACCTTCCCTTGATGAAACCATGCTAATTTTGCCCTATTTTACCTTCTTTAGTATTTAACACCATCATTAACACTCCCTTTGTCTTGTGCCCATAACATCTTTGAAAAATCTCCTCAATTCCCTCTGAAGCCTGACCTGCTAATCTGCTCTATCTACTTCACTCCCTCTTAAAATGTATAAAATGCATCACTTTTCCCGCTCTCTTTAACCCTGAAGAAGAATCATATGGACTCAAAACATTAACTTGTTTTCTCTCTCCACAAATGCTCCCAGACTTGTTGAGCTTTTTCAACATTTTCTGTTTTATTCCCTTACATCCATCTTGCTTGCTACTTCCTCAGAAATTCTAGTTAAATTAGTTAAATACAAATTTCTTCTGACGAACCATGTTGGCTCTACCTAATGTCATAATGATTTTTAAATGCCTCATTATAACCTCCTTCATAATGGCTTCTAGCAATTGCCCTATTATATATGTTAGGCTAATTGGCCTATAATTTTATGCTTTTTGAGTGCCCTTTTTGTTGAATAAAAATGTTACATTTGCCATTTTCTGTCAGCATCCTTCCAGGATCAAAGGAATTTTGGAAGATTATAACCACCGCCTCTACTATTTCTGCAGCCACTTCTTTTAAGACCCTAGGATGTGGGCCTGGAGCTATGTCATCCTTTAGGTCTAATGGTTTTCCTAGCACCTTCTGCCTGGTTATTGTTTTACGTTCCTCCTTACCTCTCACCTTTTGATTTTCAAGTTTCTTTGGAAAGTTTTCCAAGTCTTCTACAACAAAGACAGACACAAAATATATGTTCATAGCCTCTGCCGTTCCCTTGTTTTCCATTATCAATAACCCAAACTCATTCTCTAGAGGACCAACACTTGCATTACTTATTCTTTTCCTGTTTAAATACCTGCAGAAACTCTTACTATCTGTTTTCTCCCAAACTCTACTTTCTCTCTTTTCTTTTTTTGGTCATTCTTTGCTGGTCCTTTATATCTGACCAATCTTCTGGCCTACCACTAATCTTTGAGGATTTGTATTGTGTTTCTTTCAATTGGATACAATCACTAGATTTCTTATTTAGATGATGTATCTTTCTCTTCTTTCATACTGGAATAAATCTTTGATGAATGTTATTAAATATCGGCTTTAAAGTCTGCCATTGCATTTCCACTGACCGATCTTTTTCAAGTTTCCTTAAAGTTCACATTGGCCAGCTCTGCTTTCATACCATTAGGGTTATCATTACTTAGCTATAAAACACTAGTCTTAGAACCACGTTTCCCCTTCAGACTAAACATGAAATTCTATCATCTTATGATTCCTGTCACACATCACCTTTACCATGATGTTATTGATCATTACCAGATCTAGAATAACCTACTTCCTGGTTATCTCCAGAACATACTGCTCTAAGAAATTGTCCCAAAATACACTCCATGAACTCATTTTTCAGGCTACCTACTTTTGTCTTCTAATTTATCCAATCTACCTGTAGGTTAAAGTCATCCATGATTATTGTGATACCATTTTTATTTATCCATTTATTTATTCTTAGATACTCTGTCCTACAGTGTGACAACTGTCAGGAGGGCTATATACTACTCCCACAAGAGGCCTCTTACCTGTCCTATTTCTTATCTCTACCCAAATTGAATTTAAATCTTGCTCTTTTGTGCTAAGTTCATCTCTCTCTACTGTATTAATAACATCCTAAATTAACAGAGCTATTCCATGACCTTTTCCTAGCTTCCTGTCTTTTCAAAATGTTAGATGTCCTTCAATATTCAAGTCCCAACTCTGGTCACTTTGCAACCATGCCTCTATAATGGCTATTAGATCATATATATTTATTTCTAACTGTGCTAACAATTCATCCATTTTGTTACAAACGCTGCACACATTCAGATACAGAACCTTTAACTTTTACCATTATTTAAATCTCTGGCCTTATCTGCTCTAAGTTTGAATGCTGTCTGCACTCTGATTATCGTGACCTACATTGTTATCCTGCCCTATCCCCTTGCTGTTTCTCTTTGATTTACCATGCCTCCTCTCACATGAGCCCCCAGTATTTAGCATACAGCCTTTTCTACCACCCTCGTTATATGACTCACCAGAATACTAATGCCAGCACAATTCAGGGGAAGGCCATTCCCATTGGCACAGCTCTTACTTTCTCCAGTACTGGTGCCAGTGCTCAATGAATCAAAACCCATTTTTCTCACACCTGTGAGTAATTATTCTGTGCAGAATCTCCAACGCCAGCTCAGAGTCAGAGACTTTTGCAGAGGGTTCCAGGGAGCAGGGGAATTGCCCACCAGAATTCAAACTTCCCAGGCAATTCCCAGAGATGTCAACTATCTGCACTGTCAGAGTCCCAATGCACAGCTTGGGTCATATGTCCAATCTGTAATGATCTGAAGACCAGAGGATCTGGGCTGTTGTGTCTCTTTTATCTGCAATTTCCTACATGTTCTTTTCTATCATATGGGGACTTGTTTACACCTTGTGGCAGGCTGCTCTCACTTAGAAAGTCCACTTTACAGCACCAGCTGTCAGGATCAAAGACCCAGTTACTATGCATTGATCTAAATGCTGTCAAGACACAGTCACTCGGCAGTGTTTGGTTTGCAATTGAACATCTGAGCAAAGACATGTATTTGGAGCCTAAAGCAGTTCATGACAGGTAGCAGTGACAGTTGCTTACAGTGTCTGCCTGCTTTCCCCAGCGGGTCACAGCATCTGATGCCAGCAGGTGAGGAGAGTGCATCTGTTTCTTTTCACTCGAGGTCAAGGCTGAACCAATTGGGCTGCTCTGAGATACTCCTGCCTCTTCAGATATATCGGCTGCCCCACAGGGTGGTGATGGGAAATGGCTGGAAATACGTTCAGAAGCCAGGATATTCATTGAAAACAAAATAACAATTATAGCTTCAAGTTTAAGCAGCATTTTTCATTAAACTTCAAACTACTTAAATGCATGGCTTTGCGTGAAAAAACATGGAAACATACTGCATCTGTGCAGAAACCTAGGGTATAAATAGGCACTTAAAATAGTTGCAAAACACATTTGATCTAGTTTAGAAATGTGTAGTCAAGAAATTTTTCATTCATATCACACCATTCACAATACCGAAATACTTCAGAGTAAATAAATTACTTTTGAAATAAACTTAAGCAACATTTTCCCATTAATCTCAAAATGTTAATTTAATTATCACTGACAAATGAGAGGAAGGCTGATATCTGGCTGTTACATTCTGATTTGACTTTCCACTCTGCATCTGTGGTCAATTCCTTTCATATCATGTGAGAAGAATCAAGGCTGCGGAATAGAAAGTGAAATCAGAAACGTGGATAGATGAATGATACACTGTGTTAGTGTTATTGTTCTTAAATTCATTTTAATCTCTGGAATGTTTTTACTCATGAAAGCACATCCAGCCCAAAGGTGATGCTGGAACAGAAGAACTTGAGGGGTAATGTGATAAATCAACGCTCCCAGTGCAGAATTCACATGGCCAGATACTTTTTGGGAAATTCAGCTGCAAAGGTCAGCTCAGTGCACAAACCCATGCCCATAAATGGGGGGAAATTGTGTCACATGTGAGTGGGATGCACTGAGTTTTCCATTTAAACTTCCAAAATTTCTCCTTGTCACTTAGCTAACTTTTAACACTTAATGAACAATAGGAATTGAATTACATGGGCCATTGTGACTGCAGTTGTAAAAAATTGTTGTAGAAACTGTCCTTTGATCTTTAACAGTTAAACTACCCTGGCTCACTGTTATCAGACTTCAGATCAGGTCACATGACCCTCCTCCTTCAATTACCCTATATTTTAAGCTGCAGTCCCTCCCAAAATATAATAATTTCATGAACTTCACAATTGTAACACTTCACTAATTTGACAGGTCACAATTTGACTGGAAGGCTGTCATCACCTCCCTGCCCCCCAACGAAACAACTGGATCTCTGACCCTCATCAAATTTTATGGTCTCTTTTCTTGAAAGGAGAGAGAACAGAGTAGTGTGATTGTTTGTAAAGCTCGTGAGGAGTGGAGGAAATTACACCATTTTTGGTGAGTTACTGTGAGTCATGGGAGTGAGAGGACAACAGGTGGGTGTGAGCATTCCTGTTCAGATGGAGATGGAGTTACCTGGAGAGAGAAAAAAATAGAAATTCTGCAAGCTGTGTTGACCTGAGAAGTGTAGAAGAATGACGGGCAAGTCAGATACAGAAACATTGAAAATAGGAGCAGGAGGAGGCCAGTCAGCCCTTCAAGCCAACTCCACCATTCATTATGATCATGGCTGATCATCCAACTCAATAGCCTGCTCCTGTCTTCCCCCCTTATCCTCTGATCCCCTCCGCTTCAAGAGGTATATCAAACTCCTTCATGAAAAGATACAATGTTTTGGCCTCAACTGCTTTCTGTTTGATTTGATTTATTGTCACATGAATTGGTATACTGTATTGTTTCTTGCATGCTATGCAGGCAAAGCAGACCATTCATAGAGTACATAGGGGAGAAGGAAAGGAGAGTGCAGACTATAATGTCACAGTTATAGCTAGAGTGTAAAGAAACATCAACTTAATATAAGGTAAGTCCATTCAAAAGTCTGATGGCAGCAGGGAAGAAGCTGTTGTTGAGTAGTTGGTATGTGATCTCTGACTTTTGTGGTAGCAAATTCCATAGGCTCACCGCTCTCTGGTAAAGAAATTTCTCCTCATTTCATTCCTGAAATGTTTACCCCATATCCTTTGACTATGGCCCCTGGTTCTAGACACTCGCACCATCGGGAACATCCTTCCTGCATCCACTCTGTCTAATCCTGTAAGAATTTTACAGGTTTCTATGAGATCGTCCCTCATTCTTCTAAACTGCAGTGAATATAATCTAAACTAACTCAATCTCTCCTCATACATCAGTCCTGCCATCCTTGGAATCAGTCTGCTAAACCTGACTGTGGGACCTGCTACTCACCCATCATCCCCTCTTGATGTTCTGGGTCCTCTTAGTTCACTATTTCCAGGTTGTTTGACCACACGCTTGCCGCTGATTTCTTCAGCCAGCTCCATCCACGTCTTCTTGGGTGGAGAGGTTGACCCTATACTTGGGAGAGTCCACCTCAGATTCCACAGCAGGACATACAGGTAAGAGTGAGAGACCCAGGATGTACCCTTCTCAGGCTTCATCTCCATTCCCGTGGAAGCCTGAAAAATTCAAGTATTGGTGGTGAGCCCTTGTAACATATGATGTGGGCCCTTTAAATAGAAATCCTTCTGTGGCATAATGTGTTAATAGAATAGTTATGGTAATGAGTGATGTATATCATGACATAACAGTGACATCAACACAGAGATTCTGTAGAGAGAATGGAACAGTCTGTACACAAAAGACATGCCTACTCTGCAACGTATCTTGTACATGTTGTTAATAAAAGCACTTTGAAGTAACTACCTTAGCCGGACCACAATAACTAAAGATAAGATAGGCCATGCAATCAGCATATGATACAGGATGGCAGCAATGGTGACACTAATCTAAGGCTGTTTTGTTGACAAAGGCTGAGGGGAGACCTGAAAGAGGTCTACAAAATTATGAGAGGCATGGACAAGGTGGATAGTCAGAGGTTTTTTCCAAGGGTAGAATTGTCCATTTAAAGGGGGCACAGGTTCAAGGTGGGAGCAGGAAAGTTTAAGGGAGATGTGCGGGGAAAGTTTTTCATGCAGAGAGTGGTGGGTGCCTGGAACATGCTGCCAGAGGAGGTGGTGGAAGCAGGCACATAGGCAATATTTAAGAGACATCTGGATGAGTACATGAACAGGGAGAGAATAGAGGGATATGGACCGAGTAAGGGCAGAAGTGTTTTCTTTATGATTGACACAGGCTTGGAGGGCCAAAGGGCCTGTTCCTGTGCTGTACTTTTCTTTGTTCAAAGAGTTGGTGCCACAGACAGAAATTGGGAAAAACCTGATTGAAGCAAGAAGCTGCAAATATACCTAAGAAGGAGGCAAACAGGAAAGTGGTAACAATGTCAGTACCAAACAAGCAGTCACTGCCCCAACCTACCCATCCAAAAGTCTTGAGTGTCCGCATAGAGGCCAAACATGGGAGTCATGAAAGAAACCCTTCCTCCGGTACTGAGCAGCATTGAGCCTGCATGCTAAAGAGCAGGGACACCAGGTTAATTCTTTACTTTATGCTATAGGATCAGTAGCTGACAATGTTGAATTCTTTACAGACAAAAAATGAACTCAACTCTTGATCAGAACATTCAGTATGCTCGGCAGGTCAAACGCCGAGAGATAAATCATGCTAAAATTTGTTACATCACCAAGGCTCCAAATGACTCTGTTAGCTGAGTGGGCCCAAGGGCAGCAGCCCCACCCACTCAAAAGCCTGCCAAAGTGGGCAAAGTGGCGGGAAACCCGATGGCAATCAGCTTGAGATGCTTGTGCTGCAATGCAAAGAAGTAGCACAGATGCCAAGATTGCCCAGCGGAGAGCCCACAATGGCCCATAACTTCCAACTAGTGGCAGAAAGCCATGGACCACCAAAAGTAGGTTTTTTCCCCTCTCACTTACCTGCATTAAAAAATTGTGTGAGCAGCAGCCTTTGGCCTTCAGCAGGACAATCACCGCAGGCCCCAGCGCAACACAGGGAGGACTCTAACCATGACCTCTTCTGATGCAGACAGGGAATGCCCATTGAGATCCTGCTTGGAAATAGCAGGTTACAATCGAAGGCAAAGCAGAAGGAATTCCCTGCTATTATAAAAGGTATGTTTTGCTATTTCTTTCAAGTAGTTAATCCTATTGTTATTGGCTTAATTAAAGTGTATTTTTTAAATTTTATTTTTATGAATAAGGTAAGTATTATTTAATATGTGTAAATTTACATTGGTTTTGTTATTTGTTTTAAATCTGTGAAACTCCTATATAACTCTGCATTATGTTATATAACTTTACTTGTGGCTTCTTTTGTTTTAATTTAGAATATGGAAATTGAAAGTGTAATTGGGAATAAGAGAGGTCAGAACTTTTCAGACCTTGATTTGGATACCTTATTGCATGAGGTTGAGCAAAGGAGAGTTTACATTTTGGGTGGCGAAAAGTCTAAATATGTTTATCATTAGTATTCTTCTGCCTTGCTTACTTCAATTATAATCATCTCATATTTAACTGTTCTGTTTTGTTGTTTCAAGAAAGCATTTGTATTTTTTATTCATTCTAATTTCATATTTAAATGTTTGGTTTCAATGTTTTAATAAAGCATTAGTAGAATTTTGTAAGTTTAATGAAAAACATTTATTAACAAACATAATTTTACAAGTACAGAAGTTTGATACCATGTAAGCATCGAACGAAACATTTTACTTTAGCAGCTGCATCCAATAGCAGCTGGTGAGGTTTATTCATTGAGCAGTGATCCATTCTCCATCACAAAAACACCATCCACTGGATCCTGCGCAAAGATTGAGATTAAGGATCTCTCAGTTATTTTCAAAGCTGTGCCAGAGGATACATGTACACAAAGCACAGCAGCAGAAAGTGGCCTTTCTCAAGACCCTTTGGACCAGCATTCCTCTTTCTTGAAGAAGGTAATAAGAAAGAAGCTATTGTAGCACCAAATGACCTGCTGGAAGATGAAGTCCTGGAGGCTGATACACTATCCAAATCTACGGGGATAGAAAAATCTAGCCCTTCAATTTTGTTGCCAGTGGCATTTTGTCACCTGAACATTTCAGTGCATAAATAATTAACACCACAGAGCTTCCTCAAAAATTGCTGTCATTGGAAACCTGGCTCACCTGCAGCACTTTTGCTTTTGTGTCAGTAGGTTATTCATTCAAGTTCCATTCAGAAGCTTTGATCCCACAATATTAAACTTCACTTTGGAGTAGTACTGAGATGTGCTGTGAAGTCTGGGGTGCCAAATTCAGATGGGATATTAAACCAAGGCTCTGTCTGTTCTCTCAGGATAATTCAAAAAATCCCATGACACAAATTTGAGAAAGAGCTGAGGAGTTTTCCTCATGGTTCTTGCCAATATTCACTCCTCAACCAAATACTGGTCATGGTGGAAAACATTATATATGTGCATGCCCTTCAGTTTAGTTAAGTGGAGTGTAAAATGGACTCCAGAGATGAAATTTGTTCTTAACAGTAGCTGAAACAAATCTCTCCCAAAGCAATTCTAATTCCAATCAACATTTTAGTCCAGACTTACTTCTCCTCAGGTTACTGCATACTATAATTATTGATCTTGAACACACTCTGCACTGGTTTCTTATTCAATTATTCAGTAGACTACTGGTTAGCCTAATGTTCATCAGTAGTTCTTTCCTATTTAGTATACAGAAATCCACATTAATTTTCCCACTCACAACTATGATGCAACATTGCTAATTAATACTGATTTAATCTGTAATTAAATTTCCCTAATTAAATTTAATTAAAAAGAAAATTGCAGTTTCCATCTCCAGAACAAACATTGTAAAATAATGGGTTTAAAGTATTAGTATTTTTGAACCAAGTAAGGGAATAATGAGATTGGAAAGGAGCAAAGAAGAAATTCAGTTAAAAATAAGACTATTGGTGGGGAGAAAGGAGAACTGATAATGCAAAACAAATATGGAAACCAAACATTGCTGTGCTTTGTTCAAAGGTAATGCAGTAATAAAATCACTGGAATTTTGGTGTGCCTTCATTAGCATATCACTGATTTTAGCCTAACTATGTGAGCTGTAAATTTATAGAACCAGTCAGCTCAATAAGTCAAGAACTTCCCAGCACCAACTGCTGCTTTCGGGGTTAATTGGATCATTGAGCAATAAATAGAGTCATCTGTATCTTACTGATAGTGGCAACCAATTCAACAAAAAGTCAGTAATTTGTCTCCTGTTTATAACCATAATCTTTGTGAATTTAATCAACTGATAAACAAAAGCCTTATCCTGAATACACCAAGTTCATTGCAGCAAACAATACAGAGCATTCAAGAGCTGCACAAACAGGCAGCTGCAGTAATAAAAATCTGGAATATACCATCTGCTGAACCTGAGCCATGAGAGAAGCAGATTTCCATTCCCAAATGGGGTACACTGTCTCTGATTGCTTTTAAATGGAGAGACAGGATAGTGAGTTTTTCGCCAATCTGTTGCAGGGCAGCATGGTGGCACAGTGGTTAGAACTGCTGCCTCTCAGCGCCAGGGACCTGGGTTCAATTCCCGGCTTGGGTCACTGTCTGTGTGGAGCTTGCACTTTCTCCCTGTGTCTGCATGGTTTCCTCCCACAGTTTGAAAGATGTGCTGGTTAGGTGCATTAACCCAAACAGGTGTCAGAGTGTGCTATCTAGGGGGATTTCACAGTAACATCGTTGCATTGTTAATGTAAGCCTTACTTGTGACTAATACCTGGGCCTGGCGAGACGCGCCATCAATAGGTCCAGGCAGCGGGCGATCGACGGGGCCATCCATCCCGACTGTCTGCCCCTCTACCGCGGCTACATTCGCGGCCAGGTGTCTCTGGAGAGGGAGCATGCGGTGTCCACGGGCGCGGTTGACGCCTTCCGCGACCGCTGGGCGCCGCAGGGGCTGGGGTGTATTATCGACCCCGATAATCACCTTTTGGTTTGACGTTTTAAATTTCCTTTCGACTTTGTTTTTGGTTCGGGCTGTTCCCCCCTTCCTTTTGGGGAGCCGCCCCTTTTACTTTGTCCCTCAGTTAATTTGAGTTTGTTTACTTGATTGGTGTCGAAAGAAATACTTGTGACTAATAAATAAACTTTTCTTTACTTTTACTTTAGATGGGACAAAATGCTCTTTTATTTCTGTTCAAAACTTTAATGTTTTGGAAAAACTGTGATAACAAGTATTTATGTTAATAAAACAATTTTACTATTTAGTTTAAAGGCGACAATACTCTGATAAGTGATTTAACAGCTCTGTTCAAGCTGTTGGCAACAAGCATTTATAAGGGTTAACAAGGCCTAACTGTCTCGTTGTGTCTTGATTTTTGTTGGGTGCTCAGCAAGGGAAATACAAATGAGGCTCACCTGTTGAATTCAGCACAGTTTCAAGGTTACCCTCACCTCCAAGTATGCTGCCCACTTTGGAACTCATGCCCAATGTGCTTGAAATCAGCATGAGGTAGGCAATGCTCGGCAGCAGGTGGGCGGAATTGTCACTTTTTTTCTGATTCCCACCCTGCTCTGAAACACCAATCTAAAAATTTAGCGACTAATCAAGGGCCTTAATAGTAGCAAGATGAGCTTCCTGTCTGAGGCCCTGCCTGTCCCACAGTGAAATTGCAGCTGTGTTGGGGTGGACGACATCCTGGAGTGAATACCGTCCATGCAATTTTACTCATCCCACCACCACTTGCGACAAATGCTCACTTTACGTAGGAGCTTGTCTTCACATCCAGAAGTTTCCGCAGACATTCAATCTAATTATCTGCTTGTGTAACTCACACTTGTCCACTGTTAGTTTGTCCGCTTAGATGTTACTCAACATGTTTCCCACTATAAATATATAATTATATCATCTTTGATGCTCCTTTTTTATTAAATACATTTACTTGAACGATTTAAGCTGGAAATAATTTCTGAATGTTTGGTGCTGTACTTGTTACATAAGAACATAAGAAATAGGAGCAGCAGTAGGCCATCTAGCCCCTCGAGCCTGCCCCGCCATTCAATAAGATCATGGCTGATCTGAAGTGGATCAGTTCCACTTACCCGCCTGATCCCCATAACCCCTAATTCCCTTACCGATCAGGAATCCATCTATCCGTGATTTAAACATATTCAACGAGGTAGCCTCCACCACTTCAGTGGGCAGAGAATTCCAGAGATTCACCACCCTCTGAGAGAAGAAGTTCCTCCTCAACTCTTTCCTAAACTGATCCCCCTTTATTTTGAGGCTGTGCCCTCTAGTTCTAGTTTCCTTTCTAAGTGGAAAGAATCTCTCCACCTCTACCCTATCCAGCCCCTTCATTATCTTATAGGTCTCTATATAAGATCCCCCCTCAGCCTTCTAAATTCCAACGAGTACAAACCCAATCTGCTCAGTCTCTCCTCATAATCAACACCCCTCATCTCTGGTATCAACCTGGTGAACCTTCTCTGCACTCCCTCCAAGGCCAATATATCCTTCCGCAAATAAGGGGACCAATACTGCACACAGTATTCCAGCTACGGCCTCACCAATGCCCTGTACAGATGCAGCAAGACATCTTTGCTTTTATATTCTATCCCCCTTGCAATATAGGCCAACATCCCATTTGCCTTCTTGATCACCTGTTGCACCTGCAGATTGGGTTTTTGCGTCTCGTGCACAAGGACCCCCAGGTCCCTCTGCACAGTAGCATGTTGTAATTTTTTTCCATTTAGATAATAATCCAATTTGCTATTATTTCTTCCAAAGTGAATAACCTCGCATTTGTCAACGTTATACTCCATCTGCCAGATCCTCGCCCACTCACTCAGCCTGTCCAAATCTCTCTGCAGACCTTCTACGCCCTCCACACGATTCACTTTTCCACTTATCTTCGTGTCGTCTGCAAACTTTGTTACCCTACACTTAGTCCCCTCCTCCAGATCGTCTATATAAATGGTAAATAGTTGAGGCCCCAGTACCGATCCCTGCGGCACGCCACTAGTTACCATCTGCCAACCAGAAAAGCACCCATTTATTCCAACTCTCTGCTTCCTGTCAGATAGCCAATCCCCAATCCACACTAACACCCTACCCCCAACTTCGTGTGACCCAATCTTCTTCAGCAACCTTTTGTGAGGCACCTTATCAAACGCCTTTTGGAAATCCAAAAACACCGCATCCACCGGTTCCCCTCCGTCAACCGCACTAGTCACATCTTCATAAAAATCCAACAAGTTCGTCAAGCACGACTTTCCCCTCATGAATCCATGCTGCGTCTGCTTAATCAAACTATTCTTATCCAGATAGCCTGCTATTTCTTCTTTAATGATGGATTCCAGCATTTTCCCAACTACAGACGTTAAGCTAACCGGCCTGTAGTTACCCGCCTTTTGTCTATTTCCTTTTTTAAACAGCGGCGTAACATTAGCCGTTTTCCAATCCAATAACTTGTTGAGTTACATTGAATCTACAATACAGAAGCAAGCTATTCCATCCAACAGGTCTATGTCTATACTGACATTTTATGCTCCACATAAGATTGTTCTTATCCTTCGCACACCTTTCTTTTATCCCTCACATGCTTATCTGAATTCTTCTTAAATATGCTTGTGCAATTTGCTTTATTTACTTGTTTCACATTCTAAACATTCTCTGGTAAAGAAATTTCTCCTGAACTCCCCTAATGGATTAATTTGTGATTATCTTAATTTTATGACTTCTACTTTTATTTTTCTATATCTACCCTATCAAAACCCTTCACCATTTTTCAAACTTTTATCTTAGCTGCTTTGCAGCCCTCTCTTTTATAGAGAAAATAAGCTCCAGCCTGTTTAGTCTTTCCTGATATTGCAACCTCTCACTTCCAGCATCATCCTTGTAAATTCTATGAATGTTTAAGTCCTGCAACCAAAAACCTGACCGGAAGATGTTGCATATTTATCTGGAACCTGTTATCAAAATCTTTCTTGGAACTTCAGGTCTAAATGGGCATTCTCGAAGGTATGTGGAGTTGAGACTTGTCCATGAGACTGATCTCAGGTAAGAGAGCTAAAATATTCAAGACTAAGAAGGATAGAAAGGATCCAAAAACATAATGGGTGTTTGTGATTTATATAATCCAGTCAGTTAAGGCAGGAAACCAGATGCTAGAAAAAAAAACTTGCATTTGTGTAACATCTGTCACAGCCTCCGTTCATCCTCACCATTTGACAACCAATGGAGTATTCTGGGAGTGTATTCATTGTTGTAATGTAAGGTGTTGCAGCAAACAAAATGTGCACAGCAAAGTCCTAAAAATACTTAGGTTTTAGAGTGCAAGTTAATAACTATCTCAGTATTCCATTGACAAGCATACTTTTTATTCTACCCAAGTCCTATTTCACCTTGAATAGCCTTGCTATTATGGTCAATACCACTTTGAAACTCTTGGCTTTGAGCTTGCATCTGTGGAGAATCTACTGAAAGGTGTTAGTCTCAATTTCTGGCATTTACAAACATTTTGTTTTTCTTTCAAGTGACTCTTGAAGTTCATCCATTATCTACTGCGCTTGTTAAAATTTCCAATAATAATTAATACTGAAGAAATGAGATACCGAGAGTTATCACTCTCTGCCAAAGTGGTTGATTGACTGTAATTAATTTTGCTAAAGGGTTGAAATGACAAAACATAAGCTTCTTTGCCAAGTGTAGTTCATATTTACAAGGATACAGCAACTTACATCATGCAACATATATCAATGATGAAGCAAGACGTAGCAAAATAACAGTGGAGCAGTGCAACTCCGACAATTTTTGGATATTGACATTTGAAAAAAAATTCTGCTCCTTGTTTCAAGTGGATGTACAGTTTACACATAAATAATGGGTGAGCACCATTAACCTCACTATTATTTTAATAGCGTCTTGCCTGATTTCTTACCATAACTTCGGCAGAGCTCCTTGAGAAATACTGATGTTGGCCATTTCTCCTTGTTTTCTATTGGTCTTCTCTTGAAGTTGCAATGTGAGATCAGAATTACTGAGCAACTGTATGCCTGTCATAAGTGACTGATTGCATTATAGGTCTTAGTAATGAGCAAAGGTGCTGTGAAAGTTTTCCAATAGAACTCCATGATGTGCTTTGGTGCACCACGATTTTCAGTAACATTTGGTCCATTTAAAATGAAAAAATGGAAGTGCCCACACCCAAATTCTTAATGTGTGCCAGTAACCAATGCTATAAAGAACCAATTCATAGAATTCTCCCTTAAGTATAGTGTTTGCAAAATGATTGGTTGAGCCTGACCAGAATGTACCAGAGGCAAAAAAATCTTTCAAGGATAACGGTAGAAGATGAATTTCTCCACAACACAAAGGATTGTAATAATAACTCAACTTTCAAGAACTTCCATATGAGAAAGAAAACTCTCACTGGGTATTGATTGAAATTCCATTTACATTTAAATTCCTTGTCATATAATTTTGTAATACTATAAACTTTGATTAATTGACTTGCTTCCATTTTTTAATTTTCTACCAGTTATTACTGCATTGCTGAGCAAATAATCAACACTAATCCCTCTTGTGATCAGCACTTCCTATACTGTGAACAGGAATGAGCTTTCATTTTCCTTTTATTCATTCACGGGTGCTGGTAAAGACAGCATTTGTTGCTCATCACCTTTGAGAAGATGATGAATCCCTGCACTCGTGGTGAAGATACATCCACTTTGCTGTACAGAAAGGAAGTTCCAAGATTTAAAGCTAGTCATAATGAAGGAATGGTAATAAAAGGGTGGGATTTTCACCCACCCCTATCCTCTGCAGCACGTCTTCCAGTGGAGGAGGTGACTCACCATTGGACAGTGGTGAGAACTTCTGGTCCTGCTCATGTCAATGGCATTTTGCATTGCTCGCCAGCCACACTGTCAGGGAACCCACCATGGGAGGTCACCATCGCCATTGGCATCAACGGAAGATGCTGCTGGTGGGGAGGGCCAGAAAATTAAGCCCATATTTCCAATCAAGGTAGTTTGTGATTCGGAGGGAAAAATTGCAAGTGGTAGTGTCGCTGTTTTTGTTTTTGTCTCTTGTTTTTCTAGGTGGTAGAGGCCTTGGGTTTAGAAATATTGAAAAAGGAGCTTTGGGGAGTTGTGGCAGTGGACCCTGTACATAGCTGCCACTGTGCACCAGTGGCAGAGGGAGTGAATGTCTATGGTGGTTGATGAGATGCTGATCAAGCAAAATGCAATTCCCTGGATGGTGTCGAGCTTCTTGAGTGTTGTAGGAGATGCACTCATGCAAGCAAGTGAAGAGTATTCCATCGCACTTCTGACTTGTGCCTTGTAGATGGTGGACAGGCTTTGGGGAGTCAGGAAGTGAATTACTCACCAGAATTCCTTGTCTCTGATGTGGCTGATCTTTAATGCCACTGGTATCTCTCAAGGTTTTCATAGTGGGGGAATTCAGTGATGGTAATGCCATTAAACATCAAACATAAATGGTAAAGATTCTCTCTTGTTGGAGATGATCATTGCCTGGCATTTGTGTGGATCAAATGTAATTTTGCACGTATCCGCCCAAGCCTGAAGGTTCACCAGGTCTTGGTGCACGTAGGCACAAATTGTTTCAGGACCTGAGGAGTTCCAAACGGTACTGAACACTGTGCAATCATCAACAAACATCCCCACTTCTGACTTTATAATGGAGGGAAGATCATTTATGAAACTGCTGATGATATTCAACTCCTGAAAAGTGATGTCCTGGGGCTGAGATAGTGGCCCTCCAACAATCACAGCCATCTTTTCCTTTGTGCTCAGTATTATTCCAACCAGTGGAGTTTCCCCTTGCCAACTTTCCAGGGGCTCCTTGATGCCACGTATAGTCAAATACTGCCTTGATGCTAAGGGCAGTTCCCCTCACCTCACTTCCAAAATTCAGATTTTTTTGTCAATGTTTGGAACCCAAATATGTGAATGGGTCATGTACCCAACTGACTATAAAAGGCTGGCAATTATATGTGCAAAACTGATTCTTCCACGCCGCTACTGAAAAAAATCACTGTGTTAGAAATCCATTCAATTGGTAGCAGAAACTTCTGACGACTGTGATATTGTTTCTCAGTTTTCCAGCTGTTGTTTTTGTGATGTAAATTGACCTGTATTTTTTAGAAAATGTATTGTTGTGGCTGATACATGTTTGGACTTGATGGCTGGCTGGTCGCAATAATGACTAATACCCTATGAAACACGAGTATCACTCAGCCGTTGGATAACATAAAATTTTGCACTGGCTCTTTTAATTCTCCATATAATCACCGTTCTCATTCCCTGTCTGTTACAGGTAACTGCCCCAGTTCACTGGAGTTAATGTTGGGTTAGGTGTTGCTTGTTTGATTTTCAAGCCACTGTATTCCAAGTTGGACAAACATACAAAATAATGAAAATCACTTGACAGAATCTGATCAACTTTGGTTGAATGTATGTGTGTTAGCCCACTTTTTTGGACCATAGTTAAAAATTAATTCTGGGGCGATAGATTTTATTGGCAAGGCTGGCATATATTACGCATCTCTAATTACCCTAGATAAGATCGTGATGAGCCTTCTTCGAGCAGTCCATGTGGTAAGGTAATTTTAGGAGGCTGGTAGGTTGTAGTTTCATGATAATGGGTGACTTGGAAGACCTTGGTAAATAACATAGTGCGCCTATTGACCTTTTAATTTTTGTTAATGGAGATCATGGTCACAGGATAATCAACATGAAATTTAAACTGTTCCACCAACAGTTTAGAATTCCTATTTTACAAGATGTCGCCACCTGACTAACACCCATCTAGTGTCAATACTAATTTCAAAAAAGCCTCCTTCAAAGATTCAGATGTTTATTTGTCAACACCAAAATATCCTGCTAACAAGTAGATCACGCCAACAAATTGACTATCATAGGGATCTGTTCAACATAGCTTTCCACCCTATCAACAACTCTCACTTGTCCATGAATGACCAACTCATCATGGGGTTTGCTTAGGTCAAAATTATTCATTCAGTCAAACCTCTACACAAATTACATACCAAATTCACTTGTATCAAAGTCTCTTTTAGGAAGAAGTCGCTACACAATATTGAACTATGACAATCAATTTTAGGGGGCCATTAATTTTGTGCGCTATATGTCGCAAAGCATTTAAACGGAACGTTTTGTATCAACAGGATAACTGAAAATTTTTTAGATACAATGGGCCAGATTTTCCTGTCCCAACTTGGGTGTGAAGTGCATTTTGTGGGCGTTAAAAATAGTGTGTGGACTCAAATCCTGGACTCACAAGCTCATTCCCAGCTTCAGCAGCCTTGACAGCATGGTATAAGTGGATGGGTCATGTAAAAATATGGTTAGTTATTACCCAAAACTGTATTCCATTAAGCTCTGACGAAGGGTCATCCAGACTTGAAACATTAACTCTATTCTCTCTCCACAGATGCTGTCAGACCTGTTTTCTGTTTTTGTTTCTGTATTCCATTTAATTAGGTAGTCTGGACACAGCCCTAGATTACTGCATCCTTGCCTGCGCTGTTTAAGAATCGCATTCTGTAATTGGTTTTTAAAGTTATGTAGTATTTTCTCTTTGTCGTACAGATCCTCTTCAGTTTCAATTCCGAGGAATCACATGGTCTCTTCAGTATAATAATAAGGTTTGATTCTTGAAAATCATATGGTATCATCTGATTATAATTCTTGTGAAACATGTGACCCCATCAAGTCTGGAGAACAAAGAGAGACCCTGCAAAAGATGCTACTGCCCCTTTAAGGTGACTGCCACTTTAAGGAACCACTCAGATCATGCACTGTCTGATTAAATCAGGGTCTGGGAAGGTCACTAATCATAACTATGGGCAGTGCACCAGAAAGTGTTAAAAGGACAGTCACTGCCAACAACACTTTGCGTAGGAACTGAAGACCTGCAAAGACCAGGGAGAGTTTGCATGCGTGGCTGTGAATAGTAAGATAAAGTGATTGCTGAATTCAAACTGACAGAGAGAGAAGACCCACATGTTTACCTGCACCCGAGGCTAAATTAGGAGGCACGACATTCATTGAGCCAGTAAAGTTGTGCTTAACTTTGTTAAATGTTATTTTTTTGTTACTTAATGAATGTTTCTTGATATTACAACACCAGAATTTCTCTTATTGCCTGTATGGTTATCTCATTAAACAAATTAATATTAAATGGGTGAAGATTCTAATAGTTGGTTATAAGACAGAGAACTCTTAGGCCTGAAGTTTTAGCCTGGTGTGGATTTGGCCCTCCACTATCTGGAGAGTCAGTGGGGATCTGACCGGCCGCTGCTATTTCACACGCTAGTTAACATTGATTGGTAGCAGATGGGACTTCCACCCTCTATTGGATAGAAGTCTTGCCTTGTCGAGCTGCCGACCAATCAGATAGGCCAAAAGCTTTCCAGCCCATTCAGGCACAGCATTGCAGTAGTTGGACGAGGCACTGCAATACCGTGCCTGGCCTAAGTATCAGGATATGGAGGCAGGTAAGTGGCAGGTGTCCTGGGGAGGGGAGGGGACGCCTTGGGGCACAAGGGAAGAAAAAAAATTAGTGTATCAGTGGATAGGCCTGGAGAGGAGGGAGGTCTGGGAGGACATTCCCCAGTCAGAAGGAGGTTCTCCACCTTCCTGCCTGAGAACAAGCATTAGAAATTTTTCTAATCCTTGGCTGGCAGGAAAAGGCACTTAATTGGCCATTTAATGGCTAATTAGTGCCTTAGTTAAGACAAGTGTGGATTTCCCATCTGAGGCCCTGTCTGTCCCACTGTAAAATCCTTTCCAAGTTGGGGGTGGGTGGACTCTTGGAGGGATCCCATATAAACGATTTCACACACCCCCAGTGACTTCAAAATCTGCAAGGGAAATCTAAAGCTCAGACCTTGTAGTCAGGAGCCCACATACTGCTGACCCAATGTTGCCAGCACCTTTGTGGAAGTGGGAATTTCAGGCTTTGTGCAATTTTTATGGGGGTGTTTGGGTTTTAATACATTGCATGAATCATGTCAGAACAGAGGTGTCATGAAAGATTGGTGAACCATGTTTTAGAGGTGGGAATCAAAAAGGTAAATACAAAAATTCTTGCCTACTTCACATGTCATAATGAAAATATTGTAGCATAAGTTGTATCTGTTTGTAATACAGTGATTGATCATAGTACCTTAAATAAAATAGGAAGTGATCATTACATAATTTGGTTGCCTTGTTATCACTTTTGACTGCTGACCCAATGTTGCCAGCACCTTTGTGGAAGTGGGAATTTCAGGCTTTGTGCAATTTTTATGGGGGTGTTCGGGTTTTAATACATTGCATGAATCATGTCGGAACAGATAACAGATATTTGCTACCAAATAAACCTGTTGGACTTTAACCTGGTGTTGTGAGACTTCTTACTGTGCTTACCCCAGTCCAACGCCGGCATCTCCACATCATCACTTTTGACAACAGACAAGCTGTCAATTAAAAGAACAGCGTTGTGAAAGTAAAATGTCTTAGAGCACATATCTCCTATATAAAGTGTTTTTTGTGCATTATGGAGGATTGAAATCCAGATCTGATTTAGTGAGATGCCCTTATTGCTTTGAGTGTTTACTTGAAGTTCAGCTCATGGGACTTCCACCCTCTATTGGATAGAAGTCTTGCCTTGTCGAGCTGCCGACCAATCAGATAGGCCAAAAGCTTTCCAGCCCATTCAGGCACAGCATTGCAGTAGTTGGACGAGGCACTGCAATACCGTGCCTGGTATTGCAGTGCCTCGTCCAGCTGTTTTGCTGTTTTAGAGCTTTTGCAGATGGCTGTATTTCTGCTCATGCGGGTTTGCCGACACAGCTATTCAGTGGAATGTCATTATGAATGTTTTGTTTCCTTCCAATCGACTAAAGGATTCTGCTTAGCAGGAATTGTTGACACTGTTGTCAAGGGGGATGTGAGTTTGCTTATTTTGACAGACATATGAGCTTTCTAAAGACTTGAACATGTTATTTATCAGAGGGCTTGTGAGGTATGTTTATGGTGGATACCTGGTGAATGATTTGGAAGAGTATGGGAGTTGGGGGTATGAGGTATGCAGGGTGAAGGAATGAGAGCATTATAGTGGTGAGGAGGTACAGGCTGATGGTTCAGGGGCCTTACACTCAGGTCCAGTACTCAGTTACTGTCTCCACAAACCTGGCTACCTTGTCATGAACGTGCATCCATCTGCAACAGCAGGCTGTCTGCCTCTGCCAGATGAAAATGTACTCAATGAGCACTGCCAGGTAGGAGGCAGAATCATGGCATCAGAAAATCTCCTAACTCCTGATTCCCACCTCAAAGATGAAAATCCAACCCAATGAGTTTGCTTCTTAAAGAGTTGTTATTCTTACAATGTAGGCAAGCAGAGCAGGCAATTTGGGCAGAACCAGGCTGAACAAACTTCAAGTGTAACAGGTGAGCAGTGAATTTGTTTTGGTAGTACGAGTTAAAGGATAAATGAGTTTTCTTTTAATAGTAACTTAGGATTTTTTACACCAGATTTCAAGAAGCAGATGGCTTTGACCTACTATCTCATTTGAAAAATGGCACATCTGATAATGCAGCACCTCCTCAGTACTACTCTAAAGTTTCAATCTCGATTCTGTCTTCAAGTCCTGAAGGAAATCCTCAGCCTCTCATGTTCGTTGTAAATTATGTTCATGTGAATAAAGGAGAGAATTTTCATTCAGTGCCTTTTACATCCTTTGAATGTTTTAAGGCACTTTGGAGCTAGTTAAATGCTTCAATTACTGTTGTAATTCAGGAAACATAGCAGCTTGCTCCAGCCAGGTGCCACAATCATCAATGATGTGAAGATGCTGGTGTTGGACTGGAGTGGACAAGATGATTGTTCACATAACACCAGGTTATAGTCCAACAGGTTTATTGGAAATCACCAGTTTTCGGAGTGCTGTTCCTTCATCGGGTGAAGAAGCCTGATGAAGGAGCAGCGCTCCGAAAGCTGGTGATTTCAAATAAACCTGTTGGACTATAACCTGGTGTCGTGTGAACAATCATCAATGATATAATGGCTAGATGAATGGTTATATTTATACCGTTTGAGAGATTGGTATTATTCAGAACACCAGGAGAGCTAACTTATTCTTTTTCAATATAATGCCATACGATCTTTTACCTGAGAGAGTAGACTTGGAAAACTCTAAAAGACAGCACTTCTGACAGTACTGCACTCCTTCAACACTGCACTAAAGTGCTAGCCTGGATTAAGTCAGGCTCAAGTCTTTCGAGTGGGGTTTCACCCTATGAATTACTTGATAACTTGGAGCTGAGAGTGCTTCTACTGATCCAAGCTTGCCATTGCCAAGAAATTGATGCACAGCAAGGTCGAACAAATCTTAGCAGAAGAATTCCATTGCTATCTTGGCTAATATTTATCCCTTAACCAATATCATTACACCATGAATTAGTCCCTTAATTTCCTTGCAGACTGTTGGATATTGCTATGCATACATTGCATGCCATTTAGCATTTTATTAAATTTCATAGTATGTGTTTGCCAATTCTTTTTTTAAACAAGAGCAACATTTTGGATTGTTTCCCTGGAGATTTGGTGAAATTTTAAAGGTTGAAGCTTCCAGTACCCTTTTACTTACCCAGTTAAAGTATAAATCCTGTTTACTAGTACCTGTGGATTATGATGCAAACCTGTCTAACGTGGCATCGCCCTCATCCCAGGAATTCTCTGGACATGCGCAAGCATGATACATTTTATTTTAAGATTGAACACATTTTCTTACAAGTCAACTGAAGTTGTATTGTCACAAATTGACCTTCTCTCCAATTTAGAACCAGCTGCATGACTTACAACACACTCCCACACATTCAGCAATCTAATATTTTTTTGAAGATTTATCACAGAACTGGCACACAGTACTCTGATGTACATTTAAATACCCGGATCTGAGGCCATCACTGCTATTTTCACTTTTTCCTCTCCTTTTTAACTTAATTTCCTTGTACTCTGCTGCGATTCCTCTCTCTTGTCACCCTGCCTCTTTTCATTTCCATCCTAACGAGCACTCTGCCCTTCCAAATCCCTATCCCAAACATTTAGCATTCCTCGACATTTCTATTTGCCTACTATTGCCCCGGGCTTGATACCCTCTTGGATAAGTCCATAGCTTCCCTTTGTACTTCTCTTGTTGTTCTCCAATGGGCCCACCAGGCTATTTACTGCTGACTCCTTAGGAGCAACAGCCCCCGACGTCCCATCCTACTTTTACCATTCCTCCCCAGTTTGCTTGCTGGGAACTAATCTTGCTAGACTCATTCCATCCAGTTTACCACTTACAGTGCTGATCCTGTGGACTCTGTCAGAAGATTGGTATTTCCAGCCCTCGCCATATCTTCTTCCAGAGTGTCTAAACACTTTTATAATCAAGGCTTTGAACATTCATGGAGTTATTGTGAATGATTGCACCAAAATCTATAACTTACCAAAAACGCAACTACAGTGTGAAGGTAACTTTCTCCTAATTGAAACCATTCCACCTTGCTATACCTTCCGCCACTTGCCTTGCCTAGACTATTATGGTGCCAATAAGGCACTCAACACCAAATCACATCTAGGCTTGTACCTGCAGTCACCGCCAGTGCTTCCCCCCCCCCCACCCCCCACCCCCCGCCCCTCCCTCACACACGCACACACACATTTTATCTGGCTTATTTTCATCTTTTGAGCATCTTGTCATGCTCCACTCTTCTCACCTATCATTCAACATTTTTATTCTTCACTACATGCCCAAGTACCAGTAGTAGTACAAGTACTACCAAAACAATTTTTGCCACCGTTTACTTCCCTCAACTCTTGCACTGAGTAACTTCTCATCACCAATGATTGCAAGCTCCATCTTTCTTCATCATGCTCTGATCTTGCTGGACCACATAAAGCACAAACATGCTCTCATTTGTCAAATTCTTAGTATTCCAGAATCATTCTGGAATATAAAGATAACCCCTGGCAACTTTTCTGTGTCAGAAACTAGCTTCTTAAACCTCTTTCCCTCTCTGCTTCCTCCAGTCTCACTTCCAGTAACAAGTGAAAGGAACTCATTGACTTATTTGTCATTAAGATTGAGATCATCAAACATCTTCCTCTGCTGCTACCCTCCCTTCCCCTAGCCAAAGCAAACCAAACTTTCTCTAATTTTCTCCCTCCCCTAGACCTTAGTTCACACCTTTACTTAGTTTTTCTCCTATCTCTTCTCATGCCTACTCTGAGTATATCTTGATCAAAAGACCGACCTCATGTTCTATCAACCTTAGTTCCACTAAATTATTGACCTCCCAATCTTCCTGCCTGGTCCCATGTTAAATAATATTGTTAACATTTCTCTCTCCTCTGATACTGTCCCCTTTCAAATCGGCCATCTTAATCCCTCTCCTCAAAAACTAAGACTTGACCCCTTTAGTCCTTGCAAATTGTTGCCCCATCACCATCCTCCCTTTCTCTTCCAAAATACCAAATGATATCCTATGAGACTAACAAAAGTAAGCTAACCCTCTAATCCTCCTTGAACTGTCTGCAGCCTTTGATGTTGTTGACCACACCATCCTCCTTCAGCGCCTCCCCACTGATATCCAAATAGGTGGGACTGCACTCTCCTTATTCCATTCTTATCTGTCCAATAAATTACCTGCAATCTCTTCTCTTCCTACTACTGCACTATTATCAATGGTATCCCCAAGGATCCATCCTTTCCCCCTTCTATTTCTGATCGGCATACTTTTCCTTTGCAAAGTTATCCAAAAGAACGGTTTCAGCTTCCAAACATTTACTGATAACGTCCAGCTCAATTTCATCTCTATCTTTCTTAACCTCTCCACTATAATGAAATTATCAGACTGTTTGTCTGACATCCAATACTGGATGAGAAGAAATTTCTTACTGAATACTGGAAAGAATATTATGGAGTCAGGCTGAGTTGCCAGAGGTTTGAAAATGATGGGTGGGACCGGATTCTGGGATTCCCATTCCCATTTCTGACTATTTCTGCCAGTATGGGTAGCCAGCCTGCATGCAGCACCTGTGCCCTTGTGAACGCATTGTGGGGGCAGCTATTTCAAGACCTCCCTCCAGCCCACCACACAATTTTGATGAAACCCAGTCCAGTTTATTTGTAGACATGGTTCGCAGCATCTCAGAGGAGTCATAAACCATTGGGGATTCTGCGTTTTATGGCAGGAACCAAATAACAAGCAATTCAATATTGCCCCCCCTTTTAAAATATTGCCCTCCTCCCAACCTTCTCATGGAAGTGTCAATTACTCACAGCTATTCATCGCGTCAGTAGCAAAAAAACTTTAATCCACTTGCTAGCTCTTAATCTTGTAAAAATAACACACAGGTAATGAAAAACTCTTCAAAGAAAAATCTGGTTATTACAAAATAATAAAGTTGTCAAACAGACTTAGCACACTCCTGCAACATTCTCAACATTGATTGAGTCCAGTAATAATTCATGGAGCTCTGTCAAGCATTCATAATGAGGCCATCTGACAAAAGAACTGGTGTCTGGACATCTTTTCAAACTGTTTTTATTGTTATAGTTGCTTAATCAAGCTCTTTCAAGATTGCATTATTTTTTGAAAACATTTCTGGTGTTCCTCAAAGATCTATTTTTGGCATCCTTCTACTTCTCATCTATGTGCTGTCCCTCAGCAATACTCTCTGAAATCACATTGCCAGTTTCCACAGCTATGCTGATGGGACCCGGCTCTACTTCATCACCAAGTCCCTTGACTCCTCCACTGTTATTGAATTAGCGGACTGCTTGTTCGGCATCCAGTACTGAATGAGCAGGGATTTCCTTCAATTAAACATTGGGAAATCAAAGCCATTTTCTTCGGTCCCTACCACAAATTCCAGTCCTTTTATTCACTAACTCCGGGGGGAACTTTACCATTTTGAGTCTAAGTGCCGGATCTGGGCATCAAACAGATCCATGCCCAGATCCATGCCCAGAACCCTCTTTGCAGCGCGCCCATACGCGTTTTGCCGGCTCCGGCCCGATCTGCGCTGTGTGCGAGGCTTAGCGCTGGCGGACCGACTGGAGCTCTGAACTGCGCATGCGCAGTTCGAAAGAAATCTGACAGCGGGCCCGGGCACGAAAAAAAATAGAGAGCAGCTCTCTGACATTCATCTTCTGGTGGGGGTGCCGGGGGGGGGGGGGGGGGGGGGGGTGCGTCCCATCCTCTGGTCGGGGGGGTTCCGCTGCCAGTCTGCGGCCGATCTCTCCTGGCACCGTCACTGGTACACTACCAGCCATAGCCATCTCTCCCGCTCTCTCGCACCTGCAGGGAGGAGTAATCTGTGGCTGGCAGTGTACCAGTGATGGTGCCAGGAGGGATCGGCCGCAGACAGGCAGCGGAACCCCCCCCGACCAGAGGATGAGACGTCACACCCCCTCAACTCCCACCCACCCCCGCCCCCCCCCCCCCAGGGGATGAGACGTCACACCCCCTCCTCCCACCCACCCCCGCCCCCCCCCCCCCCCCCAGGGGATGAGACGTCACACCCCCTCCTCCTCCCACCCCTCTCCCGCCCCGACCAGAGGATGACCTGGGTCAGAGAGCTATTGCAGTTTCTAACCCCGCTCTTCGGAGGCTGCAGCGGCGACTTCAGATTTTTATTTTGCACGTCGGTTACAGCGCGGACGCGGATCGGGCCAGAAGACGGGAAAGTGGGATTTGGCGGCAGGGTTGGGCGCGCGATTCATTAAATCGATTTAAATGCATGCAAATGCATTTAAATCATCGGGCCGCCCGATTCGGGCATGGGTCGGACCCGCGCCCGAATCGGGTGTCGGTAAAGGCGCGATCTGCTCGGATTTGGGTGCAGATCGCATTAAAGGCCCGACGCCCAACTTTACCGTGATTTTGCGCCCGTTGGAGAATCAGGCCCTCCATCTCTCTCCCTGCAACTGTCTGAGGCTAAACTAGATAGTTCAGAACCTGGTTGTCATATTTGACCTCAAAGTGAGTTTCTGATCCCATCCTACCACTATAATCACTTAACTGTAACATTGCCCAAGTCCACTTTGCTTCAACTTACATTTCTGAAATATATTTGTCTCCTCTAGACCTGACAATTCCAATACATTACTGGCTAACCTCGCACATAATACCCTCCATAAATTAGGGCCCCAAAACTCTGTTACCCATGTCACAACTCCCATCAAGTGTTGGATTTTACACCATCCGGGCAGTCTCAAGCGAACATGTGCCAAAATTGGAAGTCTTCCTGTCTCTTTGAAAGAAACTGTGGAAACAATTACACTATCAAAATTCCTCATAAATTTGTGATTTTGTATTCATTTTTATTTCTTGTTTTAGTACCATTGTTTTCTATTTTGCTAGAATGTTCGATATAAATGGATTGCACAATATATTCCATATTAAGCAGATTCTTTTAATTCTATATATGATACTTTGGTATTTTAATGCTCTGCTAGACTCTGTGCAATTTTACAAAGTTTGTTCTAGTGTATTCAGTGGCGGTATTATAAGTAATGTTTGCCTTGAGAAGCAGTGTGACGTCCCTCCATTTCCTTTGCACTCTGTGTGACATAATAGTAGCAATATGACTATCAGCCAGTGGCTGTTCATCGGCCATTTGAAATAAGGCCTCATACTATAGAACTAATAATCAAGTGTGCCTGGCACTCACTTCTCCACATTTCTGGGCACAGGCTGGAGGGAATTGTAAAAAGCAGGGGATTCTGTTTTTTGTCCATTTGTGGGAACTGGACTTTTCTGGCAAGGCTAACATTTATTGCCCATTCCTAATTACCCGTGATGGCAGGTCCACTCCTTCAATCACTGCAGTCCACATATTGAAGTTGCTCCCATTGTGCTATTAGGTAGTGAGTAACAGGATTTTGATCCAATGGCAGCAAAGAAACAGTGATATATTTCCAAGTCAAAATGGTGTTTAACTCAGTGGGAAATTTGCAGGTGTCTCGGCAGTAGAGCTAATAGGCTTTGGAAATGCTGTTGACATGTTGTTGTAACTTGTCTTGTATTTGGTACAGGCTGTAAACACAGTGCACTGGTGTTATAAAATATTTAAGACAGTGAATGAGATGAATGACTCATGATTTGTATGGTATCCAGCTTCTTGAGTGCTGTTGGAGCTTCACTTCAGCAGGCAAGTGGAGTGTATTCTGTCACAATCTGGACTTGTGCCTGTCGGTGATAGAAAGACTTTGGGGAGTCAGTAGATGAGGCATGTACCACAGAATATCCTGCCTCTGACCTGCTCTTGTAACTAGGTTCAATTAGGTTTTTGACAAATGGTGATCTACAGGGCATTCAAGGTGGGGGATTTAGTGATGGTAATGCTTTTGAATATCAAAGTGAGGTGGTTCAATTCTCTCTTCCTGGATGGACATTTCCAGGCACCGGCACTGATCTGCCCAAGCCCGAATGTTGTCCAGGTCTTTTGCTACATGCAGACACTGACTACTTCAGTATGTGAGGAGTTGTGACTGGTACTTAAAATGGTGCAGTCATCAGTGGGTATTCCCACTTCTGACTTTATGATCGTGGGAAGATCATTGATGAAGTAGGTGAAGTTGTAGCAAGCTGCCCTGAGGAATTGCTGCAGAAATGGCCTGGGGCTGAGATCATTGGTCTCCACCTATACAATGCAGCTTCTGCAAGTAGCGGGGATGGGTGTTGGTAGGGGGCAGGGATGCGGGGGCTGATTGTGGAGGACTGTGTGTATTCTGATAGTGGGCACAGCACTTGTCCCTGGGGGAAATGCTTCATGAGGTAAACAGTGACCAATAAAGAGGGCCCCATTCCAATCACATAAGGTGGACGCCAGGGTAAACTTGGAGGCTTTGTCGAGTGGTTTATGGCTCTATTCCCCCTGCTGAGGGATGAGATCCTTAAGTGGATATTAATTGGCAAGTTAAAGGCCTCAATTGGTCTCCAGGAAGCAAGGCTATCGTCAGCCTTCCTGCCCAAATTTAATTATCAGCCTTCCACCCTGTGCTTTTTCACCCAATTATAAGGGTCATCCACTTCCCTGCCTGTTCCGGGGGTGGAGGGCAGGAAAGGAGATGGAGGTGATTATGTTTCCAATCGTCATCTCCTGGACACTACTTTGAACCTCAGTTGTAAACAGCATCAAATTCCATGGCCAAAATCTTCTGTCCCTGTTTACATCTGAGATTTCCTGGTGCCACTGAGAGTGAATGGAGTTTTGGCTTTTCCATCACACCTGCAGCAGGACCAGACCGGAGAATCCCACCCCTCATGTATACTGACAATACCCAACTCTACCTCACCATCACTTCTCCAAAATCATCTTCAGTCTCTAAATTATGAGCTACTTTTCTGACATCCAGTACTAGGTGAGTCCAAATTCCCTCCAATTAAATATTGCAAAGACCAAAACCAGGTTTTCAGTTCCCATCACAAGATCTGTTCCCTAGCTACTGACTCCATGGGCCCCGTTTTACCATTTTAATTCTAAGTGCTGGGTGGACTTGAAACTGGGAGTGTTTCAGATCCGACTTTTAGACCCGTTCTCAGGCGCCCCCATATGCACTCTGCCTGAAAAAATATCAGCAATTTCGAATTGTGCTGCAGAAGCCTGTGGGTGAGGCTTATCATGCCTGAAACCCTGCAGCTCCGATCAGTGCCTCCAACTCCGCATGCGCAGAAAAAAAGATAAAGGAACGCTCCCCTGTCACATCGCTCGTGGGCCGGATAATGTCTCCCTCTAGCCCCCACAGACATTGCTCCACCCCCACAACATAATTGACCCCCTTATTCCCACCCCCACCACCCAGACTGATCGCAGGCCCCTCCTTTCCTCCCCTTCACCGATCACACACAGAGTGGCAGTGGACCCCCCCTTCCCCTCACCAATCACACACAGTGGATCCCCCTTCCCCCCACCAATCACACACAGAGTGGCAGCGGGCCTTCCCTTCCCCCGCCCCCCCCCCACCACAGTTCACACGCAGAGTGGCAGTGGATGGTAAAATCGGGCCCCATATTTCCCCCATGGCAACTGCCTGGGAATGACCAGACTCTTTGCAAACATGGGGCCAGATTTCTCCATGAGAAATGAGAAATAGGAACAGGATGTGTTTTCAAGCCAGAAATCCACTTCCTGTGGAAATCGTCTAAAGTTCAGATTTTCATGCATTAGGCCCTTAACAGCAGGAATAGCCCATTCGGCCCATCGAGCCTGCTCCACCATTCAATAAAATCATGGCCAATCTGCATATGGCCTTAACTCCACTTTCTCCCTGCCGCCATAACCCTGTCTCATTCCAATGTGAATATATTCAATGCTCTCTGTTGAAGATAATCTCCCTCTGAGGGACATAATTCCTTATCTATATTAAATGGGAGAACCCTCATTCTTAAATTGTGCCCCTTAATTCTAAATTCTCCTACAAAAGGGAAGTATCCTCTCATCTACCCTGTTGATCTCCCTCAGAATCATTTATGTTTCAATCAGATCACCTCTCATTCTTCTAAGCTTCAATGAGTAGAGGCCCAACCTGCTTAACCTTTCGTTATAAGGCAATACGTTCATCCCAGGAATAAGCCCAATGAACCTTCTTTCAATGCAAGCATATTATTCCTTAAGTAAGAAGACCAAAACTGTGCACACTACTCCAGGTGCAGTCTCACCAATACCCTCTAAATTTGTAGAAAGCTTGAACTCTGTGGTGGAGGGAGGTTCAATCAAGACACTTGAGAAGGAATTGGATTGTTATCTGGAAAGGAAAAATGTGCTGGGCTATGGGGAAACAATAGGGGAGTGACACTCAGTAAATTGCCCCTTCAGGGGAGCCAACACACATATGAAGAACGGAATAGGCTCCTTCTGTGCTATAAGTATTCTATGAGATTCTATTTCCCTTCCTAATTACACAGTGTACATGTGTACTTACTTTTTGTGAGTCATGAACAAGGACATCTTAGTCATTCAGTTTTACAGCACAGAAAGAGACTCTTCAGCCCTTTGTGTCTGTGCTGGCCATGAAACACTTATCTATTCTCATCCTATTTTCCAGCATTCGGTCCGCTTCCCTGTATGCTATTGCATTTCAAGTGCGGTAACCTTTGATGTGGCACCTTATCGAATGCCTTTGGAAATCAAAATAGACTACAGCTACTGATTCTTTTTTATCCATCCTGCTTGTGAATTCTTCAAAGAATGGTAATACATTTATTAAACATTATTTCCCTTTCACAAAACTTTGGAACTTTTTATTTTGCTAAAAGCACTATGTACATATAAGTTGCTGGCTTTTATCTTCTGTACATAATTTCAAATATCTGAATCATTATTATCCTTCCCTGTACATTATCTCTTTATTGAATTTTCCATCAAAAAATATCAGCTGAGATAGTTTTGTAAGAGGTGCCATAATTGCAAGAGTCATAGTTTAAAATAAGAATTGCGCAGTACAAAAATGGGAAAAAATCCACAAATTATTCAGCATAATTTGAAGTTTTCAAGGTCCAAATAAAAATGCAAGATATTTATAAATGAGATCAATGAATCCACTGCTGTCTTTTAAATAGCATAATAGACATCACAAAGCAACTGCCGCAGCCTTGAAGAATTGTCTCAATGTCCCAGATGACCTCAACCTTGGACTGCGCTAATATGATATTTGATTTACTGCTCTCAAAAGTCCTTTATGAGGATTGCAGCTATTCATTTCCTCTTGGCCTTGTCCAGTCCTATAGGTTTGTTTTATATGAAGATATCTTTTTTATAGAAGAGGTGAAAGTTATCACTTTTATTCTTATGATTTAGCCGTTGCATTTAAGAGCAATAGAAGTTGTGTGTGATGGTATTTGTGCGATATTGATGAGTATAGAGTAGGATCTCCAGCAAAATGGTATACATTGACTGATGAGGGGAGGTGAATGAAGTGAAGAAATGAAATGCAGAGCATGAGAAATGACAGGGCCTTTGGTAGCCACAAAGCATTTCTTTTTAATTCAGAGCAACCCATTGATGGAAACAAGGTAGATCAATTTGAGAAGAAATTAGATTACCATGAGGTTATCATTAGCTATTGATGCCAATTTATTTAGTGCTACAGTGTCAGGTTCTGTAAAAAGCTCAGAGGTACAAAAGACAAATTCAACATGCCTCCCAAACACACATCTACAATCTAGAAGGGCAACTGCAACACAGAGAGTGGTCACATTAGGTGTTTATAAATAGAAAGCATCACCTGAAAAGTAGCAAAGTTGACAATTTGATGCAAGTGGGAATTTGATGCAGAAAATGAAAGGGGTGCTTAATTTAAACTACATTAAGTAATTTAAAAAAATAAAACTGACAACCAAGATGATTAAATACATAAGTTAAAATTAACTAAATAAAAAAAAGTTCCAAAGTGGTGAGAGAGCAGATGGTAAGCTGCAGGTGAAACATGTGGGAGTTAGTAGAGAACATTGCAATTCTGGACAACCCCAAATGCAGTAAGAGCCTTTCTGTCATGGTGAAAATGTTGGATGTTCCTTGAAATTCAAAGTCCTGCCCCCGAACATGCCACTTCCTGGTTTTCTTTGGGGGTCAGGGTGGGGGAGTTAGAATGGAGTTGGGCCAGGGTTTTCGCATGCATGGTTTACAGATGCTGCTGTCCATGTAACTCATCAGCTGTCTCCACTGCATTAAGATTCTGCAGGAAGAGGAGTATGACACCTGAGGTGTGCAGATGATACCAGGTAAGAGCAGGTCTGAACTTTGTAGATTTGTTTGTACAGCGAGGGTACTTCTCTGATGGGATAAAGTACCTCATGGAATCTGGTCCCAGAACACCTTTGATGGAGGTCAGGTGCCCTTTGGAATTATTAAATGTGGGCATACTTGTGCATAAAGTCATTACTGTTAATCTCATTGGAACTGTCAACATACCTGCCAGAATCAACCACCAAAATTGTCAAGATGACCTGTCAAGTGGCCTGTCAAAAGCAACTGTCAAATTGAGCTGTCATGATGTCAAGGAATTTAAAAGGTTTGCCTTTTAAATTTGTAAAGTAATTGTTTTCCATGGATATATGGACATAGGTTAGCATGGAGGATATGAAGGGTTATGGAGTGGATACAGGAGCATGTGATAGTATGAGTTGGCATAGAGAGTGTGTGGAATTGAAGAGTGATAATTGAAGAGGTGTTTCATTTTTTTCAATCTGTCGCACAGTGCCAGTGCACAGAGATACGCCTTCCAGAAAGTTTCCCTCTGCAACCAGAAGCTTCTGCATACGTTCTGGGGGCTGCGGGCCTGGCTGCTAATTCATCCCCCCCTGCCCGCGACTACCCTCACTATAGGTGCAATGTTCTTATCCACAGTAAGTAATCTCACAACACCAGGTTAAAGTCCAACAGGTTTATTTGGTAGCACGAGCTTTCGGCACGCTGCTCTTTCATCAGGTGAGTGCAGGATTTGTTTCACAAACAGGGCATATATAGACACAAACTCAATCACAAGATAATAGGTGGAATGCAAGTCTTAATAGGTAATCAAGTCTTTACACATGCAGACAATGCGAGTGGAGAGAGGGTTAAGCACAGATTAAAGAGGTGTGAATTCTCTCAAGCCAGGACAGTTAGTGAGATTTTGCAAGCCCAGGCAAGTTGTGGGGGGTACAGATAGTGTGACATAAACCCAAGATCCCAGTTGAGGCCATCCTCGTGTGCAGAACTTGGCTATCAGTTTCTGCTCAGCGATGTTGCATTGTTGTGCGTCTTGAAGACCGCCTTGAAGAACGCTTACCCGAAGATCAGAGCCTGAATGCCCTTAACTGTCGATCGATGAGTTGAGAGCTATATCCTGTTCTTACAAGGGCGTCTTTCAGTGTCTGTAGGTGTCTGTTGCGACTCATGGATCGACAGTTCCGATGAGCCACAGCGAAAAACTGCACCGACCTCCTCAAATATGGCGGACAGAGTACCCTTCATCGTCCGGTACTTCCCCAGAGCGGAGAAGCTACACCATCTTCTCCGGAGCCTTCAACATGTCATTGATGAAGATGAACATCTCACCAAGGCCATCTCCACACCCCCATTACTTGCCTTCAAACAACTGCGCAACCTCAAACAGACAATTGTCCGCAGCAAACTACCCAGCCTTCAGGAGAACAGTGACCACGACACCACACAACCCTGCCACAGCAACCTCTGCAAGACATGCTGGATCATCGACACAGATGCCATCATCTCACATGAGAACACCATCCACCAGGTACACGGTACATACTCTTGCAACTCGGCCAACGCTCTCTACCTGTCTCGAGGCATAGTACATTGGCGAGACCATGCAGACGCTACGACAATGGATGAATGGACACTGCTCGACAATCACCAGGCAGGAGTGTTCCCTTCCTGTTGGGGAACACTTCCGCTGTCAAGGGCAATCAGCCTCTGATCTTCGGGTAAGCGTTCGCCAAGGTGGCCCTCAGGACACACGACAACACAGAATCGCCGAGCAGAAACTGATAGCCAACTTCCGCACACATGAGGACGGCCTCAACTGGGGTCTTGGGTTCATGTAACACTATCTGTAACCCCCACAACTTGCCTGGGCTTGCAAAGTCTCACTAACTGTCCTGGCTTGAGATAATTCACACCTCTTTAACCTGTGCTTACCCCTCTCTCCACTCGCATTGTCTGCACATGTAAAGACTTGATTACCTGTTAAGACTCGCATTCCAACCATTCACTTGTAATTGAGATTGTGTCTATATATGCCCTGTTTGTGAAACAAATCCTGCACTCACCTGATGAAGGAGCAGCGCTCCAAAAGCTCGTGCTACTAAACCTGGTGTTGTCAGACTATTTACTGTGCCTATCCCAGTCCAATGCTGGCAACTCCACATCATGTTTTTATCCAGCAGATATGGATTTCTTATTGTTTGTGTGGATAGTGGAAAAGTCTACAGGATGGCGAGCAAACTGATCATGAAACCTTGGTACACAAGGCCTCTCAATCAAAGGAGCAAAAAAGAATGGAATGGTGGTAGGGGGCTGTATAGTTTGGGGAATGTATCCTCTCTCTCCAACCAAGGCTGGGGATTCTGAAAGTTGTGTTGCTGGCTTGGCACCGATGTTAAAGCTGGAGGATAACTTGGAGTGGAAGATGGAGGATCCAGTTAGTCCACATTGGAGCCAATAGGATAAGGGGAACTAGGAATGAGATTCTTCTGTGGGAGTTTGAGGAACTGCGATCCAAATTAATAAGCAGAATCTCAAAGGTAATGATCTCTGGGTTTCTACCTGTGCTACACGAAGGTATGGCAAAAGGTTAAGCAGATCAGAGAGTTGAATGGATGAGTCAAAGAGTAACGTGGGAGGGAGAGGTTTCAAATTATGGCACACTAGCATTAACACTTGGCAAATGGAATGGGCTCCACTTAAACCACTTAAGCTGGGACCAATATCCTGCCAAATCAAATAACTATAGTTGTGGATAGTGATTTAAACAAAAAAGGTGGGGCAGAGTCTCGGTGAGGAGAAATATATAACTTCACACAAAACTCATTGAGCAGAGTAACATTCTGGGTATAGATATGCAGAATGTGAAATGTAGAGATAAGTTTAACTAAAATAATGTCGCCATAATGCCAGATCAGAGAATAATGGTAAAAATTAAAGTAAAAGGTGATTTATCTGAACCCACAAAGCATTCATAACAAAATAAGTGAATGAATGGCACAAACAGAGACCAGAGAATTTCATTTATAACCATTACAGGGATATGGGCCGAATCTTGTGCCCTCCCCTGTGGAGTGTGGAGGCATTTATCAGATGGGAGGAAGATAGGTGGGGAGCCTGACTCCTTTCTGCCTCCACTCTAATTAATTCTGTGGTAAGAAGGTCCATGGACAGCCTTCCTGCACTGCCACCAGTTGAGACCCTGACGTGGGCAAGGGCCTCATCCTGCTGTCATTGGTATTAGCCCTGTGGTGGGTGGGGCCTATGGTGAGTGGGGCTCCGCCATGTGGGGAAGGCAACTAGAAAACCTATGCAAGATTGCTTACCACCCTCCTGGAGATTACTCCTTCAAATGCACTCAGTGTGCGAGGAATTAGGCTGACAACCAATTTAAGGTTCAGTAGAGCTTGCAGTGTAATGCATTTGTGTGTGCAGGAAGCTACATATATTAACGAAGACCTGATCTTTCCAGACACAAAGAACATGTTCACACATTACACATGTTTCAGCTAAGTAAAATAAGTGACAGCTATTTGCCAACTTATTCCTGGGGGCAATTCCTTGGCAAATCAGGGTCAAACTTCCTGGTTTAATTTTCAAACTGTGCTTAGCAGTTAATTGTCAGTCACCTGGTGCATTCTCCATGGCAACACATCTCCAATCAGAGTCTATTTGCCAGCCAATCAGCACTTGCTTCTCATACAGTGTAAATTGTTGTTTTCTCCTTATCAGTATTCTTGCCGAGTGTCCTGATGAGTGTAGGGTGAAAAGCTTTGACTCATCTCCTTTTTCAATGCTAAGTTCAGTACAGCTAATCACCTATAAATAAGAGGATCTTGTAACAAAGGCATACGATAGTTGTGAGAGACTTTTGCTGAAGACCTCTATCCTTGTTCGCGGCTGGGATTCGCCGGTGCCGCTGAAGATGAATGCAGTTTGGGTTGGAATGCCAAATTCTCCATTCTCACTTGCAGCAGGGCAGCCACGAATGAGATCAGAGAATTCTACCCTTGAATCTTCCTATTGACCAGGACAAATCAAATCAGTAAAAGCAGTCTGCTTTCAATACAATTTTCTAAAACAGTACATTGTGGAACCAGCCAGGGAAGAATTTATTTTAGATCTTGTTTTGTGTAATGGAAGAGGGTTAATTAGTAATCTCATAGTAAGGGGTCCTCTGGGAAAGAGTGAATGTAAAACGGTAGAATTACTCATTGAATTTGAAAATGATGTATACAAGTCTAAAACTAGAACATTGAATAAAGACTATTACCTAGATATGTGAGCAGATTGACTAAGGTACACAGGGAAATTATATGATGGTAGATGAGCAATGGTGAACATTCAAAGAAAAATTTCATAATTCCCAACAAATCTACCTTACAATTAGATATAAAAACTCCATGGGGAAAGTGGCCCATATGTGGCTAACCAAAGAAGTTAAGAATAGTATTTAATTAAAAGAAGAGCCTATAATATTGCTCAGAAGAATAGTAAGTCTGAAGACAGGAAGACTTTTAGATACGAGGCCTCAAAATGCAATGTAAGAGTAAACTAGCTGGAAATATAAAAATGATTGTGAGAGCTTCTTCAGGTTTGGAAAAAGTAAGAGAATAGCGAAAGCAAAACTGGATCCCTTAGAAGATGAGTCAGGTGAAATTGTCATGGGAAACAAAGAAAGGTCAGATACATTAACAAGGCAGCCTATGTCCTAGGGTTCCAAAGGAGGTGGCGGCAGAGATGGCAGATGGGCTGCAGAGATGATTGAAACTTTAAGGGGTCCAAAATCAATGTTGAGGATTCCCAGGACACTCCCTCCTGACTGTATATCACTGTGCCACCACTTCTGCCAGGCCTGTCCTGCTGGTGATACAAGGCATACCCAGGGATTGTGACAATGTTTGGGACATTGTCTAGACAGTATGATTCCTTGTGTATGACTATGTCAGGCTGTTTCTTGACTATTCTGTGTTACAGCTCTCCCAATGTTGGCACAATCCCCATGATATTAGTGAGAAGCACTTTGCAGGGTCAGCCATGCTGAATTTGCCATTGTCATTTCTGGAGCCTGGGTTGAAGTCAGATGATCTGTTCAGTTTCATTCCTTTGAGACTTTCAACAGTTTGATACAATTGAGTGGCTGGCAAGGTGATTTCAGAGGGCATTTAAGAGTCAGTATTGCTGTGAATCTGAAGCTACGTGTAGGCCAGAGCAGGTAAGGATAGCAGATTTCTTTCCCTAAAGGGACACTGGCGAACCAGATGTTTTCTAATGACACTGGTTTCATGGTCACCACTAGACTTTTAATTACAGATAAGTTCTGTCCTTTGCCATGGAAAATATAGATACATCTTGTTATTCCATTATTATTGATGGATCAAAATTGTGCAGTTCCCTAATCAGCTGTGCTTGGGAAGTATCTTCACTAAATGCATTGCAACATTTCAAGGAGAAGGTTCACTACCAACTGCTTCAGAGCAATTAGGCGTGGATAATAAATGCTGGTCAAAAGCCATTGAAATACAATAGAAAGTAGATAGTGGTTTTTAGTGCTTTATTGAGGACAATCTGTCTTGATAACCCTCCCTTGTGAAATGGCAGACCGGTCAGGGATTCTGCTTGTTTGTTGTTCCTTGTATTTTGGAATAAGCCTTGACAATAGCAACTGTGCAATTCAACAGAAAAATGTTGGTTAGGCATGCCCATTCAAGGGAGACCCCTACCCATTATAATCCAATTTGGAACTTCCAGAAAGCTTGCTAGACTGTTGAAGTTGCAAAAGACAGAATGTTCCTCAGTTTACAGTTTATCAGCCTCCATTTAAAAAGGAAAATGTTTCTTTAAAACATTGTAATATCTTTGTGCCTGCACTAGCACTGTTCTCGTCTCTTCACAGGGTCCTGTAGCCAGTTTTTTCCTTCAACCAAAGGCATTCACCAACTATTTAAACACAATTTCACAAATACCACTTCAATGCAATGCTGAGTTAGTGCTTCACTGTTCAGGTGCCATCTTTCAATCTGATGTTAAACCAAGTCGTCTTCCCCCTTGGTTGGGTGCAAAAGATGCATTGCTCATTTCAGTAAAGAGCAAGGAAGTTCTCCCCAACTTATATTTCTCAACCAACATTACTGCAACAAATTATCTCTTCATTTCTCTCATTGCTGTTTGTGGCACCTCACTGCACAAATTGCCTGCCCCAGTTTCCAATGTGACTATGTTGAAAAAAATAATACATTGGGTGTGAAGCACGTTGGGCCAGCTTGAGGTCTTGGAAGTTCTTACATTCTTGTTTTCTGGCACTGATAGAACTCATTCACTTCTGACCTTTGCCTCAGTTTCAAATTTGCTCCTATTGTTTACCTTCTGCACTCCAAAACCAACCATTTCTAGCCAGAAAATTTTGAGGAGAATCACCTACAGTATTTGATTGTGATGGGAGCTGACATTAGAACAGCTTGGAGGCATCTCAGCTGGCTGAAGTTACATACTGTTGCATTCTCAGCACGGAATACGTTTTCTCATGATAAGACACCTTCAGGCTGGCCTGATGCATCAGGTTCCATTTAAAATCATTGGAGCTGCTCAAGGATGCTCACCAATTCCCCAAAACATCTCTCACTGCTGTGTCGAGGAAGAGGAGCTGGTTTCCATCGTGCTGAAAATAGAGTACAGAGTTCAGAATTTCTTCTGATATGCAGCACTGTATGGAGAAAGTGCACCAGCCTGCCTTAAGGTGATAATATTAAATTATGTATCTCTAATACAAGTGTAGTTTATATAATATTTTCCCTTGAACATGACAGGGAAAAGAACTAATTGTATATACAATTGTTAAAACTGGTTTCAAATATTTTCTCATGCATTTAAATTGGCTGAAGTCAGTTCATTTTGCAGATTCTTTTGAACAGAGGCTATAGTTACTTTTGCAGATAATTCAGCTGCATTTTGCAATTGTATAAGCAGATTGTGGGTAGAAAGATTTCAGCATTATATTCTAGTAAATAAAGTCGTCCCTGCATTACTCAACCCCACTGGCAATAAAACTTTTAATTTACTCCAGAGTCTGGTCCAGCCCAAGGAACCAGTAGCAAAATATACCAGGAATTAACCAAGGTGTTAGAAGACCTAAACCATTAATTATTGAGGGATGTTTTAAGTTCCAAAAGAGAAATCAACGAGAAGGAGAAAATATAACACAATTTGTAGCAACCCTGAAGCATCTCAAGGAGCAGTGTGAATTTGGTCAACCTCCAGATGATACGATCAGAGACCATCTGGTTTGTGGACTAAGGAATGGGGCTATACAGCAGAGAATGAGGGTAGAGTTAAGTGCAACTAGCAGAGCTGCCACTTCATGTTGCCCAAGGAAGTTTTCCAGCTCACTTTGACCGCTCTTGGCTCGAGAAGATAAAGTTGAGCTGGAGTGCTATGAACATGTTAGTTGATTCTGAAACAGATCTATGAAACACCTTGAAGAAATACAGTAGTGTATTTGAAGATACCCGAGGATCTTTGAAAGGAATACAGGTGACACAAAATGGTCAGCCTAAGTGCCTCAAGGATGGAACAGTATCCTACGCCATATGTCCAAAGGTTAAATCTGAATTAGTGAGACTTGTAGGTACAGGAGTCTTTGAAACCATCACTACTAGTGACTGGGCAACCCCAATTGTGCCTGCAATGAAGCAGGACAGAGCTATATGTATTTGCAGAGATTTCAAAACACAATCAATCCAGCTCTGTGTGCAGATCAATACCCACAACCTTTGATTGAGGATTTGTTTGCTGGCCTAGCAGGAGAACAGAAATTCAGCAAAATCAACTGATTGCAGGCTTACCTGCAAATGAATGTTGCAGCTGAATCTCAACATCGGCTCACCATCTGAACACACAAAGGCCTATTCCGCTATAAGAGATTACCGTTTGGGATAACTTCAGCACCAGCTTTATTCCAAAGGTCCATGGACCAGATCTTGAGCAGTCTAGAGGGGGTACAATGTCACATAGACAACATATTGATCACTGGTACCAATGAACAGGCACATTTAGTAACCTAGAAGCCACAATGAAATACCTTGACATGCATGGTCTTCATGTCGGGGAAGATAAGTGTCACTTCTTTCAAACAGCATGCAATTTTTATGCCTTCTGATTGATAGCAAGGGTTTACACAAGACAACAAGGAAGATGAAGGTTATTTTGGAGGCCCCATGCCAAACAAGTGTAACATAGTTAAGATCATATCTAAGATTAATTAGTTATTATGGCAAATTTGTTTCAAATCTAGCTACCCTACTTAAACCATTGGATGATTTGTTGTGCACAAAGCAAGCATGGCAAAGGACACCATAGTGCGAGAAATCATATCAACTGATTACAGAAGCCTTGAAGAAGTCAGAAAAGTTGATATATTTCAACCCAAAGTTACCACTACAATTTGTCTGTGATGCATTGCCGTATGGAGTTGGAGTGGTGGTATCGCTGGATGAAAGACCAATAACTTTTACATCGCGCATCTTACCAAGTCAAATTACTCCCAATTGGTGCATTGTCATGATTATCTTTGCCTACTGGTCAAGAATCACCCAGTAATGTTTCCAATATCTTCCATTCTTCACAGATAGAACACATCCCAGTGACTGCAGCTCCAGGCCAATGACAGGCCAGAAATGATCCCGTGTTGGGGCAGGTAGTGGAAATGGTGATAAAAGGGAGGATAGCCATATGTTTCCAGAAAACTCAAAAGTTGACAGTACAGGACGGATGCTTGTTGTGGGGGATGAGGGTCTTAGGTTCTCCAAACTTGCTACCAGGACATGAAGGACATCCCGGTATAATTTGAATGAACAAATTTGTGCTGAGTTACTTCTGGTGGCCTGGACTAGATGCCCAGATCAAGGAAAAAGCAGGATTTTGCCAGTCATGCGCGTGGGTAGGAAATGCACCACTGTTGTCCCCATTACATCCTTGGGAATGGCCTAAAATACTTTGGCAATATTAACACATTGACTTTGCTGGTCCATATAAGGGGCACATGTTCATGGTTGTCATTGATGAACATTCCAAAGAGCCGGAAGTTGTCCTAATGAAATCAGCAACTATGGAACCAACCATCAAAAAGCTTGCTGAGATTTTAAGCAGATTTGGGAAACCAGAACAAATCGTGAGCTGATAATGGACCACAATTCATGGCTCATAGGAATATAAGAATTAGGAATAAGAGCAGGCAATTCAGTCCTTTGAGCCCGCTCTGCCATTCTATATGATTATGGCTGATCTCCATCTCATCCTAACTCCACTTCCCTGCCTTTTCCCCATAGTCCTTTATCCCACTTTTGATCCAATATTTATCTATCTTTCATGAGTCCATTGATTGATTCTGCATCCACTGCATTCTGGGCACAAGAGTTTGAAGATTATCTGAAAATGAGCGGTACCCAACACATAAAATCAGCACCTTACCACCATCAACAAATGGATTAGCTAAAAGTTTGTCCAGTCCTTGAAGAAATCACTAAAAGCCTCTAAGGACCAAGGTTCATTAAATCGCCATCTAACACAGCTACTTGGCAATGTATCACAACACTATACAGGTAGGGGGGGTGGGGGGGGGGGGGGGGGGGGGGGGGGGTGGGGGGGGTGGGAAAGGGGGGGGGGTGTGGGGGGGGTGTGGAGAGGGGGTGTGGGAGGGGGGGTGTGGGGGGGTGTGGGGGGGGAGAGGGGGGAGGGGGGGGGTGGGGGGGGGGGGTGGAGGGAGGGGGGGTGGGGAGGGGGGGGGTGGGGGGGGGTGGGGAGGGGGGGGGGTGGGGGGGGGGGGAGGGGGGGGGGGTGGGAGGGGAGGGGGGGTGGGAGGGGGGGGGGTGGGAGGGGGGGGGGTGGGAGGGGGGGTGGGAGGGGGGGGGGGTGGAGGGGGGGGGTGTGGGGGAGGGGGGTGGGAGGGGGGGGGTGTGGGGGGGGGTGGAGGGGGGGGTGGGAGGGGGGGGTGGGAGGGGGGGGTGGGAGGGGGGGGGGGGGGAGGGGGGGGGGGGGGGGGGGGGGTGTGGGGGGGGGGGTGGGGAGGGGGGGAGGGGGGTGGGAGGGGGGGGGGGTGGGAGGGGGGGGGTGGGAGGGGGGGGGGGGTGGGAGGGGGGGGGGTGGGAGGGGGGGGGTGGGGGGGGGGGTGAGGGGGGGGGTGTGGGGGGGGGGGTGTGGGAGGGGGGGGGGGAGGGGGGGGGAGGGGGGGGGTGTGGGGGGGGGGGGGGTTGGAGGGGGGGGGTGGGAGGGGGGGGGGGGAGGGGGGGGTGGGAGGGGGGGGTTGG